>NC_138659.1:48405484-48522984 GCF_964273445.1 Streptopelia decaocto
GATGGTGGGCAGTTAACAGAGAGCATCTGCCACGGTTTATTGTCACCATGCAGTAAACAGTGACAAAGCGACATGTTATAAATCGGATTTAACACATGTAGGAAACAAAGGTATAAACTACACTTTCTATTGTTTTACATCAAAATACTTTAAAGAAGGCTGTAGGAATACACTGAAGGAATTTTTCCATCAAGCAACACCTTGTAGTACCTCAGAAGTACAGAACAATGACAGGATCATATTGAGAGCTCAGGGCTCATTTACTGTATGAAAACTCATAATAACTTGCTTGGTAAAAGGTTTCCACTGTCTCATGAAACTGTAAGGTAGCAGCACATTACCGGCCATTTCAGCAAGTAGCATCTCATCCAGAGCATATCTGTGTGCAGATTAACCAGCACCTACTTAGTTCAACACAACACGTATCTTTAAGATGTTTTTAAATGCCATTACCATGTCAAAGTCACGTTAAACCAGAAAGAGCTCTCTCTAAAAGGAAATCCTGTATATAGAATCATAGAGTAGTTTGGGTTGGAAGGGACCTTCAAAGCTCATCTAGTCCAACCCTCCTGCCATGAGCAGTGACATATTCAACTAGATCAGCTTGTTCAGAGCCCCGTCCAGCCTGGCCTTGAATGTTTCCAGGGATGGGACATCTACCACCTCCCTGGACAACCTGTGCCAGAGTTTTACCACCCTCACTGTAAAAAATTTCTTTCTTGCATCTAATCTAAATCTCTCCTCTTTTAGTTTAAAATCATTACCCCTTGCCCTATCACAACAGGTCCTGCTTAAAAGTCTGTCCCCTTCTTTCTTATAAGCCCCCTTTCAAGTACTGAAAGGCCACAATAAGGTCTCACTGGAGCCTTCTTTTCTCCAGGCTGAACAACCCTAACTCTCTCAGCCTGTCCTCACAGCAGAGCTGTTCCAGCCCTCTGATCATTTTTGTGGCCTCCTCTGGCCTCTCTCCAACAGGTCCATGTCTTTCCTGTACTGCAGACTCCAGAGCTGGACACAGGATTGCAGGTGGGGTCTCACCAGAGCAGAGTAGAAAGGCAGAATCACCACCCTCTACTTGCTGGCCAAACTTTTGATGAAGCCCAAGGTATGTTTGGCTTTGTGGTCTGCAAGCACACATTGCCGGCTCATGTCCAGCTTTTCATCCATCAGCTCCCGCAAATACTCCTCTGCATGGCTGCTCTCAACACCTTCATCCCTCAGCCTGTATTGATACCAGGGGTTGCCTCAACCCAGGTACAGGACCTTGCACTTGACCTCTGGATGGCATCCCAGCCCTCAGGTGTGTCAAGTGTACCACTCAGCTTGATGCTGACTGCAAAGATGCTGAGGGTGCACTCCATCCCACTGTCTACATAACTGATGAAGATATTGAACAGTACTGGCCCCAGTATGGACCCCTGAGGGACAAATGGAAGCATCAAGCTATATGTGTGGCTGAAAGAGAAGGGGGTTAACCCAGCCTACAAAGAAAATTTTTGGTACAAATCATAGTAAAATACAAGCAACAAGCCCCTAACAAAATAAAGCAAAGTAAGAAGCAGCAGCATTATATAAAACCACTGACAAAAATCCGTAGTTTGACAACAGCTGGGTTTTTTTCCATGCTGAGATGAACTAGCTTCAAAAGATAGAGCAGAGCTCTACACTTGGACTGCAAAGCTCTAATCTAAGGAAGGAGATCTATCCAGCTTTTCTCTAACTGAAGTTCTGTTCTAAGTGAATCTTAGAAGCAAAATAATGCTCTGCAATCAGTCTTACTGACAGTTATTTTTCAGCCAGCTTTCTTAAAATGAAATATTGCACGATTTCACATGTAGTATATGCATATACACTTATTATAAAAACTTATTTGTACACACACCCCTCAAGCACATCCATAAGTATCTAAGTTCTACTGACTAGAACCAAAAACTAGCAATGTGTTTTTTCCCTACACTTTCTCTCAGCTTTCCAGGTTCTCTGGCATAAATCAAATTTAATTCTATATCTTCCAGAAATGTTGAGCTTGCATATAGCAAAACTTGAAGAGATAAGTTTTATGTCTTATTAATAAAAAAGAAAGAAAAAAAATCAGTATCTGTTCAGGTTTCTAGGATGTCTTTTGACATAGCATACATTTTGAGCACTAGAAAGGATTTGAAAAGCAGATTCCTTGAGGGACATTTAAGAACTATGGAATCATCTGTAACAAAAGGATTTAAAGATTCCTTAGTGTAAACCAGACCATATTTATAGTGAAGACAGCCTACTATGTCACTATTAAACTGAAGGCTTCACTCACTTTCAGGATTAATTTGCCACATGGTATTAAAGTATCATCATTGTGGCTGTCATTTTTTTTTTTTTTATGACTGTGTGATTAGTACCACTTTCAAGATACAGGCATGAACAACAAAATTCCCCTATTAAAATCATGTGGCTTCACAGTATGTCACAATAAGATATATATTAATGAATTGCCAATAGCTAAATCAGCCATCCAAAACCAAAGGCACCAGCTAAAGAACAGCAGATGATATCCTAATAGGTCTAATTAGATCTACCTTCACTGCTAATGTTAATAGAAGAAGGAATGCAAAGAGTGAAATCTGTGAAAAAGTCCTTCATTTTCATAGGGAGTGAAGCAGGTCCCTCCAATGATGACCTTTATACTGGGCACCATATGTTGAGCACCACATGAAGTGCTTAGAAGACACACTAGGAGAAGATAAAAGGAAGGAATAATTATCTCAGCAGATGTGCAAAGTGCAACAAGTCTGGCAAAGAAGCAACTAAAGAGCAGCACTCTAGCTTTAGGTAAACTGGAGTAATTGAGCTGTTAAGAGGCCTGGATACGCAAGATCATTTATCTAAAAACTGTCCTTGAATTCAGCAGGCTGAACCCTAGCAAGCCTTAGTCACAGCTGTCTTTCAAGTGTGGTGGATGGCTTAACATCCGACAGATACAGCAGAAGATATCGTTTCTGCCAACAACCCTGGACTTGCACTATCCTGAGCCAACTGTGTGCATGAAAATCTTTTAATGTAAAGCTTCATACACCTCTCCCAGAAGCTATGCCAGCTGCCAGGCCCACTTGTATGTCTTTTTGTTTTAACACAACAATTTTGGTTACCAGGTAGCTCTTTGAACATCCACCTGTTGGAACAAGCAATTCTGTAACTACAAATCTGAACATTTTGAGAGTTTGCCAGGCTTGAACCTCTTACTCCCATGTCACTTCATATATGTAATGTGTGCCAGCTAATCTCAACAAACTGTGCAAGTGCAATTTGCAAGTTTCTTCTCTCCTTCAAATAAGTATACAAAGGAAATCAATTCATGTTTGAAAAGTTCTGAGATCCTCATATAAAAGTTATTGCACAGCTGCCTCATAATGAATTCTTAAAGTTGAGAGGAGGGAAGAAGGCAGAGGAGAAACACAATATTGCTTAATGTCAGCAACATTTATACCATTATTCATTACAGATACAAACACTCTTAAATGCTTACTGATGTAAACATTTCTTGGTGCAGGTGTGTGCCTTCAGAGCCTTATTAAAAAGCAAATAAAACTGTTAAAATGCCCTATTAAAGTAGCTGAAGTCATTCTTCACCTTGAGAAGTTCAAAAACATTGTTCAAAGCAAGTGAGAACAGATGATTCTAAGCTCCTGAAAAACAGGAATACAATCTGCAGCTTCTAGTTACATTAGAATCAAACATAACACAGCAATAAATATTATCATTCTTGATTCCATTGCTCACTGAGTTTTTGATAAATTCAAACACAACTTTTCAAGATGTATATCTTGAAGAAAACATTGAGTTTTTTATATGGTAGAAGTATATATCAGAAGACTTAAGTGACTTTCCTTTTTAACAATTTCACCCATTTATAATTATATATCCTAGATTATGGAAAATGAATTTAAAAATAAAAATGTTTTTTATTTAGATATTTAATCACTTTCTGCTTTTCATGAAGTGAAAATATTTCAAACAAGATTGCTTTTCCTTTATTATAGAGGAGCTTACAAATTCATACCTTCCTTCCTTCCTTTTCCGATTTTAACACCATGATAAGAGTATTTCAAGTCAGTCTTTGTAAATGTATCCTTCAGAAAGCCTATATTTGGGGCCTACACTGATTATGCAAAATCCCTTCAATTTCTCTGAACTTTCCTAAACTGTATTTTATCCTAAATGAGCCCTAGGGAAAGGACCTACACACCATATAGAAACAGGATTCCCAAGTCACTAGCTCTGCCAACTAGCTGTCTTGTTAAAATTATAACAACTTAGTAATCTTCTGCTTCTTGAGAGTTTAATTATCTTTCTCTGTCATGGTTTGTTAGACTTCGAATTTCTGGCTTTTCTTTCCATTCTACCCCAAGAAATAATCAGGTGACTTCAAAATGCCAAGTTTTCCAGTGTGCCTTCTCCAGAGGATAATATAAATGTCCACTGTGGAAGAAATAGACATCCCATATTAGGGACTCTATGACATTTTCCAAAACACCGCCACAATAATATTTTACAATGCATCTTGTGCATCTTCATTTAGATTTACATTTTTTGTTTTACATTTCTTGTTGTGTAAGATGCTTATTGTTTTCTTCTAATAACACCAGGCAAACAAACAATGTAATGAAGAAATCTTTCAGCAATGTCTTATTCTGATGCATTTAAACCACAGCCACTGAATATCTAGAGTAAATTAGGGATCTCTCTTCCATATGCATGCACTTTAAGTGTCGCCACTCAAAAAAATATAAAATACTACATTGAAAAAAAGAAACTGTTACAGCCAGCCAAGGATTTTCATGGTACTATTCTTTTCCCAGGATCCCACTGCATTTTTAACTAATTACATGTGCTTTGGTGCCAGCAGAACCTTGCACCTCCCCAGCAAAAGCAAGCCATGCTGCCCTGCCACTTAAGCGTGAGGAGCACCAGCGCTATCGAGGCTTGTCATCTTGCCTATTAGCTTGATGTCTTTATTCACAGGCCATCTGCACCACTGAGAGATACCGAGGCAGCTAATGTCAATATGAACAAATGCCTCTTCTTTTACAAGAAATGTCAAACATAGGACAGTGCAAGAATGACCCCAGGAATACCAACAGATGTTAGCTACAAGGCTTAAAAAAAATTAAAAAAAAAAAAATAAAAAAAAAATCAATCTTTCCTACTGGGACTAATTAAGATGAAATGAAGAGCAAAAGTAAGAAAAAAAATCATGTCACATTATCAGGAACTTCATACATACTTTCTAAGCTCATTATTGGCATATTGCCCTGTGTTCTTTGAAAAACTGCTAAAAAGTGGTATGCTAGCTGGCAGAATATTAGAAAGACTCTCTTTTGCACAGTCGTGATCTGAATTTCACAATGGACTGTGCCAAGAAAAATTATACATAGATATTAGCACAGTACTGTTTCAGGCAGAAATGAAGCACAGCAGCATTCACACTATAAATGTATATGGTAAAAAGAACTTTTAATATAAAGAAAATCCAGAGATGTTATAGTACTTGGGCATTCAGGAATGTCCAAAGCCAATTTTGGATTTCCCTGTAACAAAAAGAAGCTGATGATCAATATCTGCTCTACCTATGACATAGATTCATCACTAGAGTACAAAATTTAAAATGGACATTTCTGTGCCAAGTTCTCAGGCTGACAATTAGCATTACTCCTAATTTGGCTGAGTGTACAGGGACAAACTCACCTTCATTGCAAGAGAAACTGTGCTCATCGTTACTATATATTGTAAAGATGACAGGTTAGAAGAGATGCATTAAAAGTATCTACATGGGATTAAACTGCATGGAACTTGAAGCTATCTTTCACAGCAGCAGCTCAGCTAGAACTCAAATCTGTGATTACAGGGAACCCAAGCACTTCAGCCCTGCTGATAGAGTACTGTGCTATCCTTGCAAGCTGCAATGTAATGAAAACGCCAACTTATTTTCAGTTCCTGTTCTCTCTTAAGAAAGAAGGTTATCATGGTGAAAAATAGTGGAGATCTCCTGCAGCAGTATAGCAGTAGCCAGACAGACCTAGATATATCTTTGAAGATGCTGACCACGCACATAGACTTTGTCCAAAACTGTGGCTCTGTGTGTACTAGAAAGAATTTAGAAACAGCTATACCAGAACAGCTCTACACTCTACACATAAGTCTTCTCCGTGCAGCTATGCCATCTCAAAGAATTATCCTGCTTGCACAGTTTCATCTAGTCCTCAATGAAACAGGCTTTTTTGAAGGAGCAGGGGTGCACATTACGTTCATTGTGGGCTTAGCTACACTAGTGAGGAGCTTGATTCTTCTCCCACTCCTGGTATTGCCAGTAAATATCTCAGATAAAAGTTAGAAATACCACTGCCAGGTTAATTCATTAGGCAATGCAGCAGCAGTTCTATACAAGGCTCAATAAAGGTCAGGAGAGAAATATCACTGTACAAGTTGTATGCACAACATGGGCAGCCTTTTATCCCCTATAATATATTCAATATTTAAAAATGTTAATACACCTTTTGGTAGAGACAAAAGTTTATGTTTTAACTCTATTACAGCTGCATCTTGTATTTCCTCTGGGTGATGATGTCCATTCTAGTGCAGGTGCTCTTCCACAGGAATGTTTAATCCGTTTTGGAATCGTATGTCTTAATTACAACTATTTCTCAAGGTCCTTTCATACTATAAGCACACATCCCACAAGTTAAGGAAACAGAGACATCCTTGTAACTCACTATGGAAACTGACATTAAGCTTTCATTAGTGTTACTGATAACAACAGAAACAACTGAGTATTTTATGAAAGACAACAGACGTGTGCCTGAACCTCCCTACTCCTAAGAATGATTAGGATAATTCTAAATTCAGCTAGAGTGCCTCAGGCACCAAAGTGTATGAGACAAATGACATAAATTGCTAGTCAAATCACATTCAAAACCTCAAAGGTTTTCAAAGCTTACTGAAGGACTTGGGTGAGTTTGGAATATCCCACCACGATACTGATTTTCTGTATCTGGATTAGCAGATTACCCTTAAAATTAACATGCCCTTCTTTAGCATCTTTTGGATAGTAAAATTCTATGCATCTTGCTTGCTGATAGAGCTTTCATTTCCCCACAGGGTTGCAGAGCAGGTTAAAAAGTCAGTCTTGTCTCATATCTGACAAGCAATTCATATCCAGGCTTACTTTCTGATTTACTGATCAACCTAGAGGAAAGGATATACAGTGACAAGAGTCTGAAAAACTGATAGCAAAGTTTGAAACAAACAATAGCCAAGTAAACTATTTACAAGCTAAGTTGTCACAATTTATCAAAATCTAGCATTTTTGTGGGAGCAGGGAAATAGATAGTACTTGAAATTGCTATTAAAATCTTTATGCTACCAGAGACTTGTGCGTTTGTGGATTTGTTTAGCAAAAATAGAAAATAAAGACTTGGCCTTCAAAGTCTGGAGTGTCCAAGTGGGGAATTGTTGCTCACTCCCTCCGTAGCTTTTAGAGCTTATTCTTACCTATATTCTCTCTCTTTGCGACTCCGTGACTACGCACACAGAAGAGCTTTGCCATCTCCAGTCACTGATCCACTGAAGTGTGTCTGTTTCCTCTATTAATTCTATATTGGGAAAACCACTCTGAAAAATGACCTTTTGCCGAGCCAATAAAGATTCAGAAAGTGTAAATTATAGCATATGGCAGCCGATTTGCTCAAGGGAGCATGGCATTTACCATACCCAAAGCTGGCTCTGACAGTTTAAACAGTGGCAAAGAACAAAAAGTCCGTGTTGGAACCACAGAAATGAGAGCCCTTATCCAGAATGGCTCCCCTTAAAGTGGTGAAAATACAGACTAAAAAAGTTCAATTACATGCAAAAGCCAAATGTTAGAGCACAATAACTTAATTTGTGCTGGCTTGACCATACTATGTCAGATTTCTGTACTTCACATTTTCATCTGTAAAATAAAAAGAAGCCCCTCTTCACAAAGGTATGTAAAGCTGAGAAGAAAAAATCATTACGTAAAATAAAATTGACCTATTACAGTTAAACCGAGGAAGATACTGCGCAGATGCTAAAACAGAAGCTGAATAAAGTGAGATTATAAGTGGCTGAAAATAGTACCAAACACTAATACCAACAGTACAACAGCAATAAAATTTGCACAGAAGAAACTTCTTCATTTGGGGATGGAGGGGAACCTTATTCTCTGGTTTCATTTTTGGTTTTGTTTTGAATATTAACCACATGCAAAGGGACTTCCATAAGGACCCCAAGTGCTAAAATTCTCTTATCTGCCTCTACAGTACTACAAAGATATTTTATACCATTCCTATGATAAAATGGAAAAAAAAAAAAAAAAAGCCTATTGATCTGAAAGATCATACTTTAGAAATCCCCTTGCTAACTCTGTGTTGTGTGATACTACAAGGTACAGTATGTCAGGATAGTTAAGTCAGGGATTTGAACCTATGACCTAAGAGGTGAAAGTGCTCCGGAAGATATAAAATACCTTACTAGATCACCAGTACCTAATAAAAAGGAATGAGGATTTTTATAAACTATTTTAACCTCCAAGATTGTCTTGCCCTAAATGGCTCAGTATTGATGAGAATGAGATAGATTATATATACTAGTACAGGAAAACGCTATACTAAAGCATCAACTCTATCAAGCCTTATCTGTACTGAAGCAAAGAATCTTCCCCTCTTGCCATAAAACACAGTGTGTGGTATTTTATCTAGTCTATACACACACACGCTAGATCTACAGTCTCCTGTAGCATACCAGATAGCATAAACCAGTGGCGATAATATGATGTGTTGTGCATTTTACCAGCCCAACTTGGCAATGCTATAATTCTTCAATAACTATGGAACATCTGCAGTTTTTTGATACTTACTATGTTTCATTCCCATGATGCTCTCTGTGTCTGTTCAGAGTACAGAAAGGTCAACCAGCCCATCTGGAATCCTCCCCATTCATCCATTCTTGCGTGCTGCCTCTCTTGCAAAAGGAGTTTCTGCAGAATTTGTCACTTCCACCTGTTCTGACAGGTTCTCCCTGCCTGACCTGGAGATAGCCCTTGGGGACATTAATCATATAACAGTCTGAGCTGTGAAAGAAACAAGGCTTGGCTGGATACTGTTACAGTCTCTGTCACCTACTAATCATGTCCTGTGACACAGAGGGGCTTAATCAGATGGTCAGGTTTCTCATTAATCATTGTGGCCTCACAATGAAACTCTTCTCAGGGAGATTAAAGTTTAGATGATCTTCTCCACCCCTGTTCCTGTCCAACTGTCTAAATTTAGCTAAACTCCCAAGTATAATTTAAGCTCCAGCTCCTATATCCTAAAATCCAAAGGTTGATTTTAGGTTGCTCATTGTGTCTGAGCACACAAACCTTTCAAATGAGAAAAAACACACATATAGGGACAGATAGATAGAGAAATAAATTTACTGATAAAGTATACTATGAAAATTCTCAGGATGCATATATAAATAAAGACATATAAAGATAACTGAGCCACTAAAATAACATTAAGGCAGCAGTTACTTGTACTTAATCAACATGAAATTAAAGGACCTGAATGCAAAAAAAAAAGAAAAAAAATCCATTCTAACACATTTGCTACAAGAAACTTTTGTCCTCCTATTATAGTCAACATTAAATCTTCCACTACGGCTGAATGAAATCACTTTGCAAAGTAAAGAATAACTACAGGTCATAATCAAGTAATTCTAGAACAAGAAACAGCTATATCAAAAACAAAACCCAAATTAATTTGGTTATGCACTTTAGCCCTGATCTTGTTTCTAATTTTCCAAGTTTCAAAAGGCAAACAAGTTCCAACACAGATTCTGCCGAACCTTGGCAAGTATGTTCTGCGCTTCCTCCCTGTGTTTACTTTCCCTGCACCATACAATTACAGGAAACATGTATAATTTTGCCTTCTAAATCATGAAACACACATGCTTCATCAACATCTAAATCATCTTTCATCTTGGCTGGGGCTGAGTGTGGTGTCAGCAGGAGACAACTGACAACATGAAAAAAGGAAGCTATAGTCACCATATGATTAACACTGTCTCCTACCTGCCTGAACTTGACCTGACAGCTTATTGCAACAAAGTCAGCAAAGAAACACTCAGTTCAAGAGTTACTTAAAGGCATGTGCTTACCAGGTTCCCCAACAATACACCTCATCTGAAAGCTACCACAAAAGACCTACAATGCTGTCTGACTTAACTTCACAATGTCGAGCTGAGGCCTGTTTTTTTTTGTTGTGTTTGTTTCTATTCAGTGATCCTCCATTGCTAGCCTAGAAATGACAGTAGGTGGAAACGCTATCTTTCATTACACAAAGTATAAATAGTGTAATCTATCAGCACTGTCAATCAAGATGATTGATTACAGGCTGTCATAGAGAAGAGTGACATATTAGAAAAGTTTTGTTAACAATGCCTATTGCTAGTCAGCCTGCCACAGAAGCTGGTGATTAATGTGTTGTCAGCCTGTAATCCCACACCCCTGGCTAATGAGGCAGGAATTTATCATCTTTACAGAGTGGCAGATGTCAGAAGGAAAGGAATCCAAGTGCTGGAAACAATATACTTTTTCTTACCACGCCTGACAAGTCTGACAGGCCTAAAAAACCACAAAGAAGCTTTGTGTAAGCACAAACTTAAAACGAGGAACTTTCATTTGGCATCTTTGCTTTAAATGGTACTGCAAATCAGCCTCTATCCCTCAAAAAGGGCACAATAAAAAGCACTATGAACTCTGAACCCATCCTTGACAACTAGGAAATCTCAGGAAAGGTTTCCATGGCAGGCAAGCAGACAGCTTTCTTTGCGAAAGCAGCAGCAAGTAACTTTTAACTTTACCTGTGAACTTGTGAACTACTGCAGGACAAAAATTCTTCTGATGGGAGTGCAGAATACGCACCCTGCTTCAATGCTTTATCAGTGAAGGTCTTAGGAAATAGCTCTCCAGAAAGACTGTATCAGTTTTGCATTATAGATTCATGTTGGGATGGAGAAACACAAGCCAGAAGACTGAAAATTCTGGAAGCTATTCCTAAAGAAAAATAAAACATGACACAAGCATCTGCACTGAGAGGCAGCTCTAGTACTTTGTACTCAAAATAGTTTTATGTCTGACTGAAATATGCTGAGATTTGATAGCTTCCTTCAGAGTATTTGGGAAATATTTGAAAGATTCTTTTGGAGTACCTGAAACCCATGCAGACATGCTATGCCTTTGGTATACCTATGATACAGGAAGTTCTCAATAGAGCATGGGTGATCTGCCTTAAGTTTGCTTCTCCAAAATTACGGTGTTCAAAATTCAGGTTTAAAGCAATGATTTCTCTTTTGCCTTCAAGGTAACTATTTAAGGAAGACTCATTTTTGCCTGCAATAAAGAAAATAAATTATCCTAAATAAGGGAAATATAGGGGAAAATTATCTGTTTAGTTAAAAAACAAAAAATCAATGTCAGCAGATCTCAGGCGGCTTACACCACTATTGGCTGCCACTGTCAAAAATCAACAGCTTTTCAATTAGATGTATTAAGAGGTTAAATCTTCTGGTTCTGAAATTTCCGATATACTACAAATGGGCTGTATTTTGCAAAAGATTATGTGCAGCTTAGGCTCCTGTCAGTCAGGAAGGAAAGGGTTCAAATCATCTGTCTTAAGTTTTGACTAATGTAATCCTTTTTCAAACATAGATACCTCCATTAATGCAGAAAAATGGACCCCCCCCCCCAAAAAAAAAAAAAAGAGACAGCAATCAGGGAATAAAAGCACTGCTTTCTGTCAACAGCACCCTTGGGCTAAAAACACAGCAAAACATTGAGAAATTTAATCTCCAAAAGGCAGCATTCTGGAGTCAAGACTTATTTAGGGTTTATGAGAGACTGGAACTTCCCACACTAGTCAGTGAAAGAGAGGTTTACTGGCCTATAATCTGCACACCCAGGAGGAGACCAAATCAAAACAAATAGCAATGCCATGAAAACCAGACCTTTCATTGCCAACAACGGGATTCAGTGACAACTTATGACCTCTGTGGAAGGCAAAATGTCCCTAACAGCTACCCCAGTGTCAACAACAGAGCAGCATTTTCTCTTCCTTTTAGACCAAAGCTCTCTCCAGAGAATCTACACACAAGCGGTAGTAGGAACTGCAAAACAAGTAAAGTTGCATGTGATTTGACCTATAAATGAGGACACGAAAACTGACTTTGAGCCCATACAGTTATGCATGCTTCAATACATGCCAGTTAGCCATTTCAACTGCTGATAAACTGGAACAGCCATACATTTTCTCCCCTTTTAAAGGGAAAGTAAAAGGTAGGCCCCCATGTCACAGTTAAGCACAGGTTTGCAGATTAATGACTCATTAACTAATACTGAGACTGTAACGGTGAGTTTTAACTTTGTTTAGGGGGAGGTTAAGGTCAATGTGAATTTATGTTCCCTATTCTGCTTTGAAAAATCCTGATAGATTCAGTGCAGACATTTCAAACCATATTAGTATAAGAGATATGCCTCAGACATCTAACTGGTGGAGCTCTCCTTCCCTCCTCAAAACAGTAACAACAAACTTCATCTGATTTTCACTTCGCAGCCCCTTCCCAGCCTCTCTAGGCAATGGCAAAACATATCTCCTGAATCTGCATAATTCAAAATGTAACTAAGCATTCCAGCTCTAGCTGGAAAGCCTATTTCTTCCAGGGATTAGAGTCATTACTTTGGTATGTACTGACCTTTAATCCCCTCAGCAGCCTCTTGGCAAGCTGTGACACTGCACAGAGCTCTTTGGAAAGAACCCACTGTTCATTGCCCTGTGTTTTTGGACTCTACTCTTTTGAACCAGGTTGATATGAAGAATTCTTCCTTGATTCCAGAACAATCATAAAATTTCACTAATTCATCTCAGTTTCTATCTTGAAAAACTTTCATTCAGACATGTAGCAATTTAAGATAAGGTCAACTTTAGAAGACATTAACACAACAACTTACACTATGGTAATGTCCGGGATTAGAGCCATAATACTAAATGCTTCATGGGATTCAGCCAAAAGCCTTTATTGTCAGCAATCTTGTTCATGAATTCATATAAGTTTTTTAAAAAATGATTTCTGATTTTTTTAAAAATACAAATTTTTGCCTACATGCAAATTTCAGATTCTCCCATGGTTAACATATTAAATGTTAAATTCATTGTGAAAGGAATTGCCACTTCTGTTCCATATTGGTACAGCTCCCAGCGCACACAGAAATCTGGAGAGTGGAAATAATATTGATTCATCAAAAAATAATATTTATTGATGCTACAACTGTAGGTGTCTCTTCACATTGGAGATACATAGTTTTAAAAGTAAAATTACATCCAATGCTTTTTGTTGCATCTGGAAGACATGGCTATTATTAAATTTGTTTCCACTCTTTTAGCCAACACCTGCACAAACTGATTCTTTGTTTAAGCTGTTAGTTCTAATAGCACCTATTATAACCCTGACAACCAAGCAGTTTCTAACAAGGAAAAGGAACCTATCTATGCTCCTGTGTCTTAATACCGCCTCTAGAATGTAGACCAATAAAAGAAATTAAAACACGTTATGAGTTTGGTTTATGGAGTTTGGATCTAATAAGTTGCAATTCTCCATAGAGTTACAGTTGAGCTCTTTCTTGCATTAAGTTATACAAACTTTTTGAAAGTGGAAGCATAGTATCTTCTTCTGAAGCTATGTTATTATTTTGGTCAAAGATTGTTTACATTAAACAAATCAAATTTACCAAACTTTGACATGTTTGCACAACTGTGTATAATTCATATTGGAAACATGACTTTTAAATGAATTTTTTTTAGTCTAAGTTCTCTGGTTTCTAGCCTGCAGTTCTAGATCCTCACACCACACCAAAAAATTGTAACCACCTTAAATCATATTCTCTAAGAGGTTTTCAATAAAAATAAATAATAACTGTAATTTCAAATTTCTTGTTAATACCTTCAAAGAGGCTACATCTATTAAATATGGATTTGATGTTCTTGCCAGGTGCAGCAGGTTGTCAAGAAAACAGCAATCTCCAAATTAAGATTAGGGAAAGCAATTCCTTAATCCTGTTATTTCTCTCTTAAGTTTATTTTAGTAGTTTTGATTAATGGAATTTAAATTAGCATTTCATCATCATAGATTGATTGCAAAATAACCCTTAATAAATCCACACCATCTCCAATAAGTTGATAATACTTATTATAGCACATGGCAATCGTATCTGTACTGCCAAATATACCAGCTATTTTCTTTGTTTGTTTTTGTAGTTGTTGTTTTGTCTGGTTGGTTTGGTTTGGATTTTTTTGTTGGTTTTGTGTTTGTTTGTTTGGGTTTTTTTTCATTCTAAAAGATCCTCTCTGTCTAGCAAATATGAAGAGAATCTATGCCATAGTTTTTTGGTGTTTCAACCCATACTTTTATGAGGTTTCTACATATTACCTGCCAAGCATTCCCAGGCTTCACTGATTTTGCTGGGAACTAACGATGCCTAGTGCTTGGACAACTTTAAGAACTTTAAGCACAAGGTATCAAGTAAAATTTAATATTGCTCCTAAATCTTTGGTTCTCAACGGACTGCACAGTCCATGCTTTTGGGTATGAAGGTGGAAAGAAAAGAACCTTTGAAGCATCTGGAAGAACCATGTAAGACAGAAGAACATTTATTTAAGAACTATCCACAATTTCTTTAACCACTGCCGTGAAGCCACTCCTACTAAAATTAGTCCTTTCCCACCTTCACATAGCTTTTCTCAAACTATTTGCTCCACTTGCAACCTTGGTAGAGGTTAATTAATTACGATTACCCCTCTACTGGTAGGAGAATGTTCTGATTTACTAGATCTACATCCATAGAGTTATTGAGACACATGACAGCCAAAATTTCTAGTATTAGGCTGCAAAAGGAATTGCGGTTGACCAGCTCAGCACTTGGACAGAGAAGAACCTCCAAAGCACTTCCCAAAGCCAAACTTGCACCAAAAAAAGGTGACAGTCACAATTAGTCCCTTATCACTTTAATGTTTCTATTTAATAAAAATGATCCTTTCCCTTATTTGTACCTGATTTTGTAGTTGCATTCCACATCATTTTCCTTCAGTATTAGTGAACGGTAAATTCAGATGTAGCTGATTTGCATTTACAGACAGAACATCAAATTGCAGAAAACTGGCTATTACTTTTAGTTTAGTAAAATTTATAGTAAAGCCCTGAAGCCCTAGGATAAGAATGAACAGTTACCTGTAAAGTGAATAGTTAACATTAGCCCCTTCAAACAGTGTGCAGGAAAAGTAATCTTATTCCACAAAACAGTCACACACTCTTCTGAAACTATGAATCCTGTTTGAGGTCACTTAAGTCCAGTTTACAAGGAGCTGACATAATAAATGCAACCTAAGATTCCTAAAAAGTGAATCCCAAATTTAGGCTAAGCGAAAACTGTATCAGCATACTATCCTTGGGGTTACGCCAACATAAGAAGGCCTAACTCCGCTCACATCTCTCCTCAGAAGTTAATTTTTGTGTGGCTATAGCTTCTTTGGTTCTTACTATCATTTGAGTTGCTGTTCCAGAATAAAGGAAGCCTTGAGTTCCTCTGGATGTGGTGTCCATTTAAAATTCCATCAGCCCTGTAAAGCACATGAACATGTAACAAAAAACTATAATTTCCTGAAAACAATATGGTCATAAAATAACTGTTTTAAAGTCTGTGTTTAAAAGTTTCATTTCAGAACTTGTCAGTCATACAAGTATCTGATAATGTATAATGATTTCAACAATACAGAAATATTTTATACGTACATGTACATTTTTGTGGCAAATTTGCCTTCCGAAAAGCTTTACTCCACTGCACATTTTGCATGAAACCTTCTAAGAAT
The DNA here is from genome assembly GCF_964273445.1 of Streptopelia decaocto. Lineage (NCBI taxonomy): Eukaryota > Metazoa > Chordata > Aves > Columbiformes > Columbidae > Streptopelia > Streptopelia decaocto. The sequence goes on from NC_138659.1 coordinate 48,421,444, forward strand.
TTTTAAATTTTCATCAAAACGCTTCCGAATTCCACATTATTAACTAGTTCAGAAACAAGTGAACATGGATTCAAGGAAGGCAAGTCAAACACAACTTTTCATCTCAGTTTAGAAAATCTAACAGGCCTGGACATAAAGAACCCTTGGAAAGGAGCCTCCAAGAGAAGGGCCAAGAGGGAAAGTCCTTGAAATACTACAGCCAAAGGGGATAATAAACACAGCGTTTATTTTATATGGCTGAAGTCCAACAGAGGAAACATGCAAAATAAATACAGATTATACTAAACACACCTTCCTAAAAAATGAATGGAATGCACCAGAAATGTGGCTTAAAGCTCACGTAAGAAAAACCCAAAGATGAATTCATTAAGACAAGTAATTTAACTACTTTTTAGATAATAGCCAAATCTATGCCAAGAGTCCAGAATAAGGAAAAGACAAAAAATGTGAGAGGAACCATTTTTGCTGCTTCAATTTTATAATTTTGGTCTCTCTATTAAATCCACTTCACGTGTCCTAAATATTTTTCTGTAAACATGACCAAGTCAGATGCAACTGTTTTCCTATCCTTACTCTGATTTTGATTATATCTCTTTAAGGTATTAATTTTACAGACAGTTCCTTTACAGTGCTATGTGTTTCTAAGAATTATAATAGCTTTACCTAGCAAGTGGCTATATTCTTTTTGTCTCAGTCTAGGTTAAAAGCAGCAGGAGAAATAATTCCCTAGTTTTTTCCTGGGAGAACATGCAAGCTGTTTTACCGTATTGTGTATTTGCCCCCACTCTGAGCACAGATAGTGCCTACAGTTTGTATGCTTCTATATTGTTAAACTCCAAGATGTGTTCCCCTGCCTAAATCCCTTTAAGCTATGTGAATCTGATGGCTATGGCTATACTGAGTTTTGGTATGCAAAGTGACAAGTCATAACTATGGTGGTTTAGAAAGCTCTAGCTGCTACTTCTAAGATAAAACCAGAGCTCGACTGCCCACATGTTCATGCTCTGCTACATCCATGGGAAGCTGGAACAAAAAGGAACAACCTGGAATCAAGATCAATGTGCACCTCTTCCCAAGAAGAAGGTCACTCTGCTTATGCAAATGGGGTCTGAAGTCAGGTAGAAAATAGTGCTGCTACTTCTGTTCTCCACATGAAAACAGTGAAATGACCGTTCTGCTCTACCAGTGTCTTTAACCAGCTTAGTTTAGAACAAAGCACAGCAGAGGTGGCATGGGTGCAGATAGGAAATGTTTTCTGTGGGTATCAAAAATGGTTGCTTCTCAGCTATGACTAGCACATACATCTTCACCCTCTGCTCCAATGGTATTTAAACACAACACGCTCAAGAGCCAGCAGCAGCCTCAGGTGTCTCTCTCCTGCCATCTACAAAAACTCATGCCTGCGATCAGACAGGCTTAGCAGAGAACAGTAGGGAGCAACGAGGGTATGTAAACAGGCACTGCTGAGAGGTGGTGTTTATGGCAGAATCCCAGTCGGCAGGACCCACCTCCCAGGAACAACTTAGAGGCTAAACTCACATGGTCAAAGCTTAAAAATCAAAGCCCAAACCAAGCCCAAATCAAAACTACAATGTTGGCACAGCCAAAATTGTCCGTGTTACAGATATAACAACTGGAGGTATTGTGATTTTACCTTATGAAGTGAAAACTGACTCTTAAGATTAGTATCTTGAGGACCAGAGGTGGCATGCATCTTCAGAACGTAAATAACAGATCTGAATAGCTATGTAGAGTCCAGATGTCATGTATTCACAAATGTAGAAATTCTCAGTAACTATTCCACATTTCCCAGCAATATTGATGCATAAGACTTGAAAAGCAGTAATATAAAATTAATTCTTAACAGTTTCTGCATCTGTGCATAATATAAACATTATTAAGCTTTTGAGAAGTAACAACATAGTGCCAAATGTAGCAGATTTCCCACAGAAGTTGAGGTTTCCACTTGAAAACCACTACTACTGTTGCCATGCCTTTTTAGCCAGAGGATATTTTTTGAGCTAGGAATATACATATACATACATATAGTTTTTCTCCTTGAAGTTTAAAATTTCTAACCAGATTCAGAGATTTAAGAAATAAACTATGATAGAAAATATATCTCTTAAGGTAAATGGTCAAAGGGAGAATTTGCTGTCAAGAATGTCTTTCTTTCCTTCCTATGCTGCTCACTTCATAAATCATAGTACTTGTCAGCCGTGTCCTGAGAAAGTTTTGGACTGTTCTGATTTGGAAATCTCTAAAGATGACTGTAGGCATCCCAATAATAACACAACACTGACTCACTGAAATGGGAGGAAGAAGCGTAAAAGAATATTGTGTTTTGTCACAGGAATCTGGCTGCTGTTTCAAGACAGAAATATTCATTACTGTTTGTAGTTCTCATTTCAACCTGTAAGGCATGAACACTCACAGGTGTTTGTACTTTGTGAAGAACAGACCCAAAGAAACAGACTTGCATTTCAAAATCAAAACAACTACTACTTGGAAAACTATATGATTCGGTGGCACTGATAGCATTCAGGCTTGTTGAACTAATTAGAACAAGATCATTTAATGGTGCATTAGATGTAGATCCTGCTATTATATAGCAAGTTATAATCTACCTTGTCCGAACAAAAATTTTAAAAACACACAAAGAGACATCCACAAAAATAATTCATTGGAAGCTGTTCTACCAAGAAACCAAACTGGGAATGCAACTCCACTTCCTCTGAATACTACATGGAAGAAGGAAGAAATAAAAAAAGATAAAAGTAATGGGAGTTGAATTTTTCTTAAATTACTGTTTTTTTCTGTAGCATATATCAAACTGGGCTTCATTGCTGGAATTATGAAGTTCTGTTTTACTTTACTGCATTCAAAAGATCGACATGTCCCCTTTCTGCCTGACAAAGTGAGAAAATACCGTAATCAGACTATAGATGTTATCTCCTGCAACACACAGCAATTTTGCTTAGCATAAGGTTAATACAAAACACACATCAGCATTCTATTTGTGGTTAAACAGATGCACTTAACAGTTTGACTTTTCATATTCAAAGACTTATAATTTATCCTGTTTCATACTCCTTTTCCTCTACCCTTAACTGTTAGTTATCTACACCATTTAGCTGATAGAAGTTTGGGGATGTAAGCAGTGGTTATTTCTTACCTATGGAGTGATTAATTTTACTGTGATGAGGTTAGAAGTCTATACAAATCTAACAACAAAAAAAAAAATTTAATGGATTTTCTCCAGGGAGGCTGTGGAGTCTCCTACTCTGGAGGCATTCAAGACCTGCCTGGACTCCTTCCTGTGTAACCTCATCTGGGTGTTCCTGCTCCAGCAGGGGGATTGGACTAGATGAACTTTTGAGGTCCTTTCCAACCCCTAACATTCTGTGATTCTGTATCCTTCTCAGTAAAAATTACCTCGTACTTTGTATTTTCCTATAAACTTTGAGAAACAGTATAAAGTTAATGGTTTTCTGTCTCAACACTAGCACCTTTTCATTACATTCCTTTGTTTACATTTTAAGTAATATGTGTCTGTAAAGGCATTTTTATTTAAATCACATTTTACATTATTTTTCAGCTTTCTTTACCATATATGTTTTTGTGGCTTAAAACGGCTAATTCTTCCAGCGATCCTAAAATCACAGGAGATTTCTCTACAGTTGTCTCTCTTCAAAGAAATCATTCAGGTTTTGCAATTATTTTTCAGTAATATCTTGGGCAGAGATTCGGGGCAGGGAGGGCGAGGAAGATGTTTCAGCTGAAAATTATTTCTTATTGGTACGTTTAAAGCTTCTGAACTAGGGACATAACAGAAATCCTGACAAGCCTAACTATGAGTTTATTAAATTAGGTATGAAACTTTCCATTCCGTACTAGGTGGAGGCAGCACATCCCTCCAAAAATAGTGATGTCCAACTCTCTGCCAAGACCTGGCCACTGAGAATAATTACTAGCTTGAATAATAGTAGGCTTTTTTTTCTGAACCCAATTGCTACTCTGCAGTCTGATCTTAATTGGGAAAGTAAATTTAATTATTTCTCTCCTGAGATGGAATTCAGACTATTCACATATCCGGGAATACGAAAGCAGAATATTAACTCTGGAAGCTGACTCCCATTGAACCTCCACATGTTGCCAGTGACCCATCACAGTGACCCATCATAGCTTACTAAGACCATCACCAGATAAGACAGACTGCCTATAATAAGCATAGTGTGTTTTACTCAAATGATTTACAGCAAGGTTTATGGGAAATGACTTTCCACTCTTATCATCCTAGAACAAGTTTTCTGAACTATAGCTCTTCAAACTCAGGAGTATTATCCCCAGATACCTTACCTGCTTCACAAAGAGACCAGGAGGCTTGCACAGCAAACAAAGCATAGAAGTAGTCAGAATATTATTCAACAGTCTGTGACACAGTTTGGTTTTTTTTTTTTTATATTGTTAAATTAATGTTTAAAATCTTTCTCATAAAAGGAAAATAAACTGAAGAATTTTATGCCTAAAATGTCAATACAAACAAAAATGTGTCTTCTAAAATACCAAAATGGTAATTTCTTTTGACATTTAGCAAACCTCATCCATAACAGCTACCAGCTCTGAAAGAATTCAGTCACTGTTTGAACAACTAGTGCAGTTGTTCTATTATAAAATTTCCTATGAGAGAAAAATCAATGAGAACCTCTTAAAACAAAGCCATCTGACAATTATGTTGGTTCTTGAAATCTTCAGTATTTACAACAAACATGCTTTCAGGGGTTTCTTATCACACTATACATTGAAATAACCACTATTTTCAGTAGAATTTTTTTTGGTCCCCATTTTTCTGCCCCTCCCAGCACAACTATCTTACAGACCACCAAAAAGTCATTCTTATTCAATGAAATTATTTTGCAACCACTCTAAAAGCAAGGTAGTTATTAAAAGGATAGAGAATCCAAAAATCTAACAACAATACTTACTTTGAAGTTAATGTGATTAATTATTTCATCACTTTACACAGAAGTAAAAATAACCTGCAATTACTGGCTTATCAAATGTAGATGGATTTCCTGGAAATACAAGGAATTTTGTGTTTGATTACTCGAACAAAACTTAATCATAGGTAGGGAAATGAAGGAAATTCTTGGACAAAATGTGAATTTGTGGGAAAGTGACACGCTTGAAGGACTAAAAAGAAACACTAATATAACAATGTCATTCCAAGTGAAAAGTCATGTGTTAGTAATGCAAGTGTACATTAAGGCATCTCTTGGCTTTTAGTGAATGGCAAGAGGGGCATTTATTCTTAAAATATGAAGATTATAAAGAAACTTTGAATATTAAGAAGAGATTCTGTGGAGTTTTGCAAAATCTTCAGCAGATACACAGGCAAGCAATTATGAGACAATCTTTGAACCAACAGTGTTCAATAATACTCTTTCCTGTCACTTCATATATTTTGGAGAAGTTCTCTACAAAAGCCAATTGTTGCTCACTTCAGCTGCTCTGAGAATAAATTCTTGCTTGTATTTTCAAAGGCATAATGTAAATATTTTTAAATAACACTTATTTTTAATGCAGAAAAAAACAGTTATGTTCAAGAATCCATACAGGATGATGGGATATTCATCCTTTTACCTCCTCATCTATCATTTGGAATCTATCACCAGATCTCTAGTGGGCAGGACCCTATCACAACACTCTTCAGAGACCAACATCCATGTTATTGACGGTATTCTTATGTTCATTGCTTGAACATTACGCTTTTAACATTTCCAAAAGAGAAGCAGAGAATTGAGCTGACATGGCAGTTACAACTCTTGAGGTTTTTGTCAATATAAGACACAGTACCCTAGCAGAGCCCATGTGTACAGGGCAGGGGTAGAGTGACATTGGCCATCACATGTATGAACTGAATATCTACCTCTGCTTTGCAATACAACCTATCCAGTGTATCTCAAAAGATATGAATTCATTTAATTGTCTTGAAATTCCACTAATTTTGACATTTAGAAGTAGCAAGTAACACCTATATTGGGCAATATAACCAAACTAACTGATCTCTTTTTACGTGCATTAAAAGGCCAAGTTAAAATTACACTTGGGGCCATTATAAATGCCTTGCATTGCACACGTTTAGGATACATCAAAGTTTTATTACAGTCGTTATAAAAATGCCACTTCAAACTTTTTTTTACACTAACGAGATGGTCTTCAATTGAATAAATTGCAGTTACTGAGTGGTTACCACTGGTACAACTTACATTTAATTCACAGGTTAGTACAGTGACGGATAACATGCAAGGAAAAAAAGTAATGCATGCTTCAACTGTGCAGTTTGTCACTAACCAGGTTGATTTAACTCATAAGTAAAAGCTGAAATGTCAAATTTACTCGGAAGATATAAGGTAACAGACATTCCACTTGCTCCTGAAGTGCACAACCAATAACATACTATTATTTATGCAGATAGGATAATACATTCTATTAGCCCACACTGCAATGTATTTTGTCTCAAATTAGCCAGTAAATCACTATTGCAGAAACTATTAACAATCATAAAGCCTTTTGAGTTTTACAAGGTGTTCATAATGGGCCATTCTATATGATTTATATGAAAAACATGACTCAGCTCTTCAAATGCAACTAATCTGTATAAGCAGGGCTTGTTATGTGACCTCTTGTTATCTTTGAGATGATATGTAAAACTTAAAGGGTTCTGGCAATCTTTCTTAATAGTAGTCAGACAAATGCAGCAATAAAACAACACTCATGGAGTTTCTATTAAAAATCTGTTCACTTTTGATGAATGAGGCTTACACAAAAATGCTATATTTTAAATGGAACTTAAAGAGGTTTCAATACTAGATAAGATTAAATTCACCCACAAGTACTTTAAAGCAGGCATAAGCAATTATGACCACCAGCTACCTGGACCTGGGGATGTAGTTCTTCTAAAGATAAAATCTGTTAGCTAAACTGATAGCTATTTAATTACAATTAACTAAAGTCCCTGACTTTCATAAATGTGCATTAACTTGGTGTATTTCAAGTGTTGAAGTGGTCAGGAAACATAACATTTCCTTAACTGAATTGTGCTAAGAAGGTTTCAGAGAGGGCTTTCCTTCTGTGCAACTTCTCTGTAATGGAAATATTTGCATTATCTTGAATTTTCTTAACTGCACTCAAGATGATGTACTTTTCTGATCCTACAAGATAAATAAAACGGTTTACACTTCTAGCTTCCTCCCATCGAGTGAACACTTAGTCTTGTCTTTTCCATGTTTTTCTTGGGTTTTTACAACATTTTTCTAACATTGCTGCTCAAAGCAACCTATAGGCATGTTATTTTAAACAAAAAGGGATAATGGGCCTACTGTTCAGATTTTTCCAGTCACCTCCTCTCCACAGCTACAGCCTGTTTTCACTTCTCAAGAGCAGCTGCTGTAGTTCTAGTCCAGTCTACTCACTACCTAGCAAAGCACAGACCTAAGGTGACCAAAAAACAGCAGATCTCCTCTTTAGAAACTGAATCACTGTATTTTAGAGTCAGTTAAAAAAGAAAGAGAACTAAAGAAGAACCTGGAGATATGATTGTACTGAACAACCTTTAGAAGTGTTCAGAAAAATGAAATTAAGGTAAATAAAAGTCAAAATCCTACACTTGCTACTTCGAAACTTACTTCCTGTAATGACCTTAGTTAGAGAATCAGATACAAATGAAAAAGAGAAAAAAAGCCCAGTTAACAGAAGAAAACTCAAAGGAAATTAAGAGAGGAGTCAATTATAAAACTTGTAGTTAGTGGCTGCAGAATTCTCTGCAGAACATTCATTAAAGAAGTCAAACGTATGAAACTGAAAGTCCACAGCATTTATGTTCTTAGGGCTGCAAGAAGGACATAAACAGGGAAAAAGTTATTCTTGGAATTATAAACTTTTCTAAAACAGCCTACATTTCTTCTTGGGGGGTGGCAAAGGGGAGGCGCAGCAGAAGGCCAACTAACCAGAACTGCTGTGACTGCAAAGAAATGTTTCAGTATTACTGCATTTTCTCTCTTTATAAAAGTACTTTGATCCTGCCTTTCTGACATCATCTTTAAGATTATTACAAATCCTACCATTTATATGAGAGTCAATCTGCCCTGCTTTGGGAAGCAAGGACAAGTAGAAAAAAATAGAAAGATCTGAATATCTTTGTTCCAAATACAACAAAAAAAAACAATGTGTGTGTGTTGGGAGTGGCTCTGAACTGAGGGACTGCATTCATCAACTCTTATTCAAGAGACAGAAATTCGAAGGAATGAAGATTCACATTGCAACAATTGTTTCTCAAAGCCTCTTCCTCAGAGCGACATAGAAGGAATTTGGGACCAACATGTTCTAGATACGGAGCAGGGGAAGAGAGCAAAGAGCAAGAACTGTTTTCTGGACTGTATAATCCTCAACTCGAGGGTGTACTTAAAATATTGCAATATGGTGGTTTCAGGAGCTACAACACTCTCATTTATCTTACTGCCAAGAGAACACTGTAAGATTTTGAAAACATACCAGAGATTCAGCAATAATAAATATATATATAACATCAAAGGAAATGGTTGTTTCAGAGGTCTGTGGTTGAATAGTTACTATAAATTGACATCCACACATGCAATGGCTGCTGTCCCTTCTGTGGCATATGTGACTGAACCGAAGTATACTTACCCTTTATATATGTCTGCAAGAATAACCATGAAGTTATGCTTCCGCTTGGGAGATTTGGCTCCAATGTTACCAGAGGTCTGTAACTATGCAACAATAAACTTTTTTTTTTTTTTTCTCTTTATCCTAAAAGCTAACAGTATTACAAGAAATTTTCAGCCTGCTAGCATTGTTGGATCAGTAGCAGACCAACAGTTCTCATTATCACTACCCTTGATATTGGTTCACTCCACTTCTACTGTGTGCAAGTTGTCTGTGGCAAATATTCATTAATTTATAGATATCTTCATAAGTCAACTATGAATCACAATATACTTCTGTATTAATGCTATAAAATCAGTAATAGTATGTATTTGAGAAGGAAAAAGAAAACACAGTATTAGCTGCCATACAATCTCAGACCAGCATTGCTCCATTAGGTATGGGAGTCAAGAAAGCAGAGCTGGCTGTTGATGACCTCGTCGAGGGCTTGCACACACGAGAAGCAGCTTCGACACTAACAGACATGCTAATCTGCCTCAAATCAAATAGGCAATTAGTCTCCTACTTCCATGAATTCTGAGGCAAGAATAATTTGATAGTTAGACATTAATAAACATATCTCATGGATCTTACCACTATTTGAGATAAAGAAGCGCTCTTTTACTATCTTTTTAATGTTATTAAACAAACTCATATCTGGTTAAATGGGCTTAATGAGTGCTAATCTTAGCTTAAAGTATTCTAATGGATTGACTCTTTCTCAGTAGCACTGTATAAATATTTATAAAGATTTCATATGAAGAACAGACCTTATACAGGGCTTTAAAAGACTTCTCAACATATTCAGAATCTGGAGAAGGAAGGGATTTTGTAAAGACAATGAAGCCCTTAGATCTCAAAAAAAAAAAACCCTCTTAAATCCTGGAGAGTTGGTAATAGCTCACAAACGTGTCTGAATCTGCACACAGGATTTGCATCAGGGCAATGCTACCAGCCTTCCAATAGTGATATCTTAGAGTTGGAGGTTTCCTTATAAGATTTTCTTTTTACTTGGCCCATCTGCTGTTCATGATAGACAGCTTTTTTACACCCCTAACAAAGGAAAAAGTGATTATGCTATATTTCTGACCTGTTTCTAAGTGGTGAAGAACCAGCACTGAAAGTCTACATGAAAGTCAAACATACATTCCATTCTCCCTTAAAAAAAAAAAAAAAGTCTTCTCCAATACAAAATACATCAGAAAAGTAAGGATTTCTATGAACAGTGCAGAAGAGAAAGCATGAAATCCTGTCTCCACTGATAATGCAGATTGTTTCTAGACACTGTACTACAGATAGGATTTTACTACTAATACAAATGGGTGGCCTTTCAGCCTGCGCTCAGAAGTTCAGCCACACGATAAATACATGATTATTTTTATACCCACTACAGCAAGTTTCTACCAGTTAAAACTATTCCACCACACCAATATTATAGATGAGAAAATGATACACCAGCAATTTTAGCTCTTCTCCATCTTGAGATCAAATAGCTACCAATTTCAACTTACATGGCATATTAGTATTTCATTAATCTATTTCTTTAAGAGAGCATATGAAAGAATAACATTTTCTGCCACATAGAACAGACACATCATGTATCCAGCTAAGCACTAGACCTGATAATGCAGTGTTTTCATCATTAGTATCAACACAGGGGTTGGAAGAAACTACCCTCATCCTCCATTAACTATAGTAAAGGCAAAATCTTCCGTTGAACATTTTCTCCACATATAAGCCAAAAAAGAGATACCTGTTTTTTCAAATTTGCAATAGCTGGTCTATCTACATTCAACATCTCAATATCCCCCGACTGGAAATAAACTTGAAATTAACTTCCATGAACTTTCTTTGGGATCACCAGATAGTCTACATTACAATGTCATTGCTTCCAGGCTGTAAAACTGCAAAAACTGCAAAATTAGGCATGTGCCTTGTTCTCCCAGACCACAGCAACCCTCATGTTAACTTCACTGTACCAGTATTACACAAGATTTATAGGGTTTGAATTAGTGCATTTTAGATTTAATGAGAGCTCCATAAATTTTTAGTAGTCCTACTATGACACTACCTCAGCCAATGATTGTTGGTTTTCCCTGCATTCTGGGCAGAAGGTAGAGGACCAGGCTATGAAGGACAAGATAACCATTGGCTCTGTATAAAGTAGTTTTTATAAGCCAAACCGTATTCCACTAGGGGTTTATCAAATCAAAAAATAGACTTCCCACTTGCCAAAATATGACCTCAAGAGGACAAACCAAGTAAGTTCTCTACCAACAACATATCTATTCATTTTGGCTTGGGGGTTAGGTGGAGCAGAGGCGGGGCGGGGGGGAAAGAGCACTTCACATAAACAACATTTCTTCAGAAGCTCTCTCCAGAGAAACTGGTAAACATATGGGGAGAGAAAAACACCCAAAAGCCATGCTGCTGCTGCCTTGAAATGAAGAAGTTGCCATGAAAAATAATATCTCTAGATTCAGGTTCAAAAATAAATCAGGAAAATAAAAACCTTTTTATTTTTTTTTTTCTTTCCTTTGCAACTATCAGTGGCCTGGCAGCAATGCTTCCCAGAAAGTTAGGTGTATCCTTTACTGAAAAACCACACACCATTCTGGCCTGGTACCTGAACTCAATTTAAAGACATTTTTCTATTCACAATCTGAATTATTTTCTCGCCTTGTAAGCTTTCTCCCCTATCAGAGATAAACAATAAAATCCAAATCACTGCTATCAGTAAATTACCTGTAGAACTGCTGCTGAAAATCTTGCCAGTGCAATATTTCTTTATATTTAGAAAGTAATTGTTTCATTGTTTTGAAACTAGAATCACATGTGCAGACATTTTAATGACTTCTGCTTTGGAAAGACTGCTTGACACGGCGCAGGTCTACGTTTGTTTCCACTGCTCACATTGACACAGCAGACTACTCCTTCAGAGCCTACTCAACAGGAGTAAAAGCAAATTCAAAGGTTTTCTTCATATGAAAGAAGAATTTTATGCCACAGATACAGTGCTTTTGCCTAGTCCTGTTATAGCATTTCATCTTTCAAAATTGCACACAACTTTGACTGATTATTTAGAAGTAAATAGCACTGTAGAGTCTTATTCAGACCATAAAGATATGAAAAATCATCACATAAGAGGAAGGGAAAAGGCTGGGGGACAATATACAAAAGCAACATAGTTATAAAGTTCAGCAGACCTGAGGCAATGGATTAATATTGCGGCCTGTTAGACATCCCTGCAACAATATGCAATAAAAAACAAAGCCACAAAACTCCAGCCAAAATGCATGCAAAGTGAGCAAAATCTCCAAGAACAGATCTAAGACCCAGCAACACAAATGTTTTGTGTTCAACAATCCAATGGACTTGACCTGTAGCTAACTGCAAAACATTTAAGTGACATCCTGTTTCAAACTCAGGAATGTTACTTTTCCACAGAACTATGTACTGTTTCTTCTACTTCATGTTCAATGGGCTTGACAAGAACAGCTAGAACAGGAACATTCATAGCTTCTATTACACTGTTCTTTTTCCTAGAGAGACTACTTCTCTGGTGTTAGTACCTCCACCTTTAACTTTAAAACAAACATTTAGTTCACATTTTCTGTCAGCAACTAATAATAACAATACAGTGACTGCTTACTCATACCTAAACATTTTACATTTGCAATCATTAGTGATTAAGTAGTATCCATACACCATGATAACACACGCTTCGGGGAAAATATAATAACAAAAGTGATACACAGAGCAGAACTGTTATTTTCATATAGATGCAAAACTTCACAGTGAGAATCACAAGCCGCAGTCTGGAGGCAAGATAATAGCAGGGGAAAAAAAACAGCAGAATGCAATAAAAGATGACCACAGTCCACACACTTATGTTAGAGTGGATCCACCTCCTTGTTTACAAGAATTACCGGTCACATTCACATAATACCATTGGAGCAGGATCTTGCTACCACAGCACGACTAGAGATAGTTCTGTATTATTTCAATAAAACATTTTTCTTCCTCATTCACATACTTGCTGTATGTATTCACACTAATAGTCTTTTTGATAAAAGCCTCCAGAAAATAATTAACATTAATAGCTGTTCTGCAGCTAAAGCTGCACAACTGGGTGGCAAAAATAAATGAGCCTTCCACAGCAACACTTAAGTCTTCAAAAGAATTATTTTTAAAAAAAAAAAAAAAAAAAAAAAAAAAGATTACAGTTTCAGTATTGCTTCTGGGGTAAAATGTATATTTGTGATAAATGTATCAAATCCCCTAAAAACTACATCCATTGAAACTTCATATTTAGGCTGATTTACTTTGCAAATCATAGAGACAGCACAGTTGTGTACAATCTTTAAACAAGTACAACCACAGAGAAATGCTGAGAGATTTAAGAGAAATAAAAGCATGATCAGCCAGCTTGTAATCTTCTTTTCTCTTATTCTCCTCCCTATAGCTGCATTAAATTGCCTGTTGAGAACAATAACATATTTGTGCTTTTATAGGTAGAATAATTTGTATTATGTAAAGATTTGGCTAACAGAGTAAAGATGCATTCACACTGAGCTGGATTACATGCTGTTAATAATTTTCTGGATGCTCTAGGGGACCCATAATTCTGGAGGACTACAGATTAGCATTTGAATATATGCCTTGTAATACATTTCAAAGCAGACTTTTTTAATATACTTTTTACCATTTTTCTAGAACCACACTAACTAGAAATCAAATAACTGAAAGCATTTTGGAGGAAAAAGTATACTGCAATCAAGTTTTTATTTCCTCCCTCCCCCCCCACCTTAAGAGTACACAGAAAATCTGTCTTTTTCCAACTCCCACAACATTTCCATAGCTTTCATTAGAATGTCAGACTACCTACAATATGTGATCACTACTGTTACATGCATGTTGAATAAAATGGGTAGCTCAGCAAGCAAACTACAATTTGTTGTTCTGAAGAAAAGCTCAAGCTATCTAGAAAGCTGGTTTTGCTGTGGACTAGCTTCTGTTTCAGAAAGTAATCTTAAAATATATTATTTTAATAACATTAATAAAATATTTCACATTGCAAAGAAATATACCTCAAAATATGCTAACGTTCTTTTGTTATTATGTATAAACTTCATCATGAGACCAAACTCCCATATTTCTCCTTTCACGAAACACTGAACTCTATTGGCCACCATTCGTTAAACATTGAAATCCTTTGAAAACTGTGTATATATTTTTGTAATTTCTGAATTACTTAGTACTTCAGAACAGTCCTAAAATATATGACTCTCTAATAAACATTATATTCTCAGACAAATTCAACTGGGAAGCATACTATAGAGTTTCTTATTTAGTAAATTACTTTTCTTAGCATTATATGGTTCACCTAAGCAAGTACACATTCACTGGACAAAATACACTTTTCATGACCTTTGGTCCTAAGTTCTAATTAGTTGTCTGGTCCCAATTGCTTACAGTGTAAACAAAGGCTGATAAACCTACATTGGCTGCATATATTTATTACATTACAACACAGCTGCCAACTGTCTAACCATTCTAATAAAAAACTTTTTTCTAAGGTTTATGTTTTATTGCATGTATGACTCCCTTATTGGTTAGCATTTTGGAGTTGTGGAAAAGGTTATGAATTTAGAAACTGACTGCATTCATATCATATTTAAAACTTAATGCTATTTTATTAAAGACATATGGGCCTCCAAAGTACACATATTAAATGTCATGTAAGAAAAGTAGCAGTTTAAATCACAGTCAAATTCATTTTTGACGTGACTCCTGAGGCTTCCCAAGATCTGAACTATTTCTTTGTAAATCTGGCAGTTTAACCACACTCATAAATCACTTTCAAAGCATATTATTTCTTAATTTTACTGCATTAGAGAGCATTTGGCCTACACAGTGAACTGTTTGTAACCGTTACGTGAACAAAGTTGTATATTTAGTCTTACAATGTGGGAAGAAACAAAAAAGTCTTAATTTCTCAATCCTGAATTTACTTCTTATTTTAACTCAAATAATACATTTCTTAATGAAACTTGCCAGAGAAAGACACGCAGGATAGCTGGCTGTATTGACGTAAGAAAAAGCTTCATCTCCTTCTGCTTCAAGCTCATAAATCAGAAACACAAAGGCAATTGTAATTTAATCATTAAGCAAATATCCCACAGGTTATTTTACAAGTAAGAATGCCTAAGGTTTTCAAGCCCCACCGAGGTTGAATGAGAAATGAATCATCAGTGGGACAACACACATGCATTTATTAGGTGACTTGATATAATGACATTTGATACATTAGAACTGAAGTATACCTTAAATTCACTTAAAAATTAAATGCATGTAACTTAAGGACAGATTCTCTGCCTGCTAAAGTCCCAGGAAACCTGAGCTCCAAAAAAGATCATTCACAGAACAAGAGTCAAAGCAATCCCATTTTTGAAACACGAATAAAATTTTCTTTATTTATCAAAGCTTCTAACAGGAGACCTAGTTACGATTTGTATGTTTTCCTATGAACAATTTATCCTTGGATGCTGTGGATAATGAAGATCAGTTAGGGCAACAATTTACTACAAAAGCTTTATACACTCACCAATTTCTTCAAACAGAACATCAGTCCTTAGTCACAAATGTTTTTAAGCTTTTTATCCACACAATGAACCCCTCATTTTCCCCTGAAACAAGGATGCATTACCAAAGTCACCAAATCTTCAATGGTTTCTGTTAGCTCCATCATCTGTAAGATGGGCAAAATGTTCTTCAATTGACGTTTTCAAGAGATTTAAAACATTGGTCTGTAAAGTGGACAGGAAAAATTTTAGAAAGAAAAAAAAGAAAATTCAAAGTTCAGAGAAATCACAATGTGATTTTAGTTGAAGATTTAAAGTTTTAAAGGGTGCTTGGATAAGGATAAGTTTGGGTATGCCTTTCACCTAGATCAATAAAGATTCCAAGTGTGGAAACTGCATTTGTATAAAGACTATTCCACTTCTCCTAAAATCAACTGAAAACCTGTTGCTGTGTTTCAAACTTGGTAATATTTTCAATGAC
Source organism: Streptopelia decaocto (assembly GCF_964273445.1). Taxonomy (NCBI): domain Eukaryota; kingdom Metazoa; phylum Chordata; class Aves; order Columbiformes; family Columbidae; genus Streptopelia; species Streptopelia decaocto. The sequence goes on from NC_138659.1 coordinate 48,437,233, forward strand.
CAGCCTTATTAGGCCAAGCTATAATTAGCACTGTGTTCTGCAACCAGGCACAGAATTCAATAAAATTATTCTCCCTGTATTTTAAACATGATGAGGTTAGCATCACCTTCAACTAACATTCAGGAACCGGAACCAGAATGTGTAAGTTCAATATGATTTTAAGGGGCCAGATGAAAGTGTGCTGCATCCTTTGACAAAGGGAGCAGTTTTAGAAACTAATTAGGCAAAAAAGTTCAGGATTTCTTACAAAATATCCCTTTGGCCTATACATTTCTGCTAAGGGTGGAGACAAGGGAAGAAATATTAGTTCTTCTCTGAAAACAAATGATTCTTTTTCCTGCAATAACTCAGAAACCAGCTACAAATGTTCCTAGGCATTAATAAAGAGCAAATGACTGATATGCTTGAGCTTTTGGAGGTGATCTCATCACTATCAGCTCTATGTGCCTCTTAGACCACACTGTGGCTGATGCTAGTGCAGGGAAGGATTATTATTATTATTCTAATGTTCTGGTGTTCTCGACCTGTCAATATTTTGCAGCACACAGTCTCACTTTTAGCACAACAGGAAAGACTGAATTCAGCTGCTTAAGCATTCTCCTACTGCTGTTTCAGCCATCCTACGGTATTCTGGGCCCAGCCTCCCATGGTGGCTCCAGAAAAGCTTACACCTCCCATAGATACTTACCTGCCACCCCTACAGGCATGTGCTGTATACTTTAGCATATCTGAAATGGCACTGGACTGCCATTTGTAGGCACTTGCATTGTTTCCAAAGTGATTAAAATATTAGCCAATACCAGGTACGTTCGTTTTGTGTCCCCTTTTGTTTCTGTCCTCTCATTTCATCCATCTAATTTGACAATGGCAACAGTGAAAAAAAATCTAGCATTCAATCCACAACAAGACGCTATATGATGTGCTTGCACCACGTTTTATATTATGAAGACATGGTCCTGTATCCCCCAATATAATTTAGGTCTTCACACCTGAACTTGTAACCTGTAGATCACTATAGACCGTTCTTTTTGGTGACAATCCCACCGATGTCAAAATAAAACACATAGAAGACAAATTCCACTTCTGTAGAATCAGGGAATACAGTGTTATCACAGACAGCATTAAGAATGTCATTCTGCAACCAGAACCATTTAGTTAACAGTAAGCAAACCCAAAGGATACTAGACGAATAAGAATTTGCAGAGAATGACATGTGGAAGGCACTCCGTTTATTATTTGTTCATTTACTTCTTTGGTCTGGATACAGAAACTTTACTACCACAAAGTTTTCAACTATATCATAACAGAAAGTTTCCTGGAAGATTTACATTAATGAGGGAAAGTAGTACTTCAAGGAAGAAAAGAAGAAAAAAGTATACAGCCATTGGAATCACAAAGATCTGGTAAAATGGTCCGAATACATACTTCCTGTCCAGCTTCCATGCTCCCTAAGAATCAAGGGAGAAGGAAAGAAGTCAAAAGGAATTAAAGAGGAAATTTACAGCAGAGAAATAGAAAAGTACCATGAAATACAGAAAAGTTACCCTGTAAACACTGGGGGAAGCTTTCAGTAATTTAGATACTCAGATTTACCAACAAGAGAAGAAACTACTGAAAAGCAGAAGAGTACACAAAGATTTAATGACAACTCTAATAATCTATATCATGTGACTTACAATTGTTCATTTAATGGATGTTCAACTAAGCAAATATTATCTAAAACTTTATAAACCTTTAGCTTTTTCTCTTCCTTCTTCAAAATATCAGTTATGTGACCATGTTTATCTCTAACAGCTGGTGACCTTTTGATTAGTCAGTGAAACAGTGAAGTCAGGTCTTAACAGAGCCTGCATATACACTGCAGAGCTTGCTGGGAAAATTACGTGGCATCCAATCCAATCACAGTCAAAACAAGCAATACATATAAACTCAGCCATAACAGTTCTTTCCAACTTTTGAGCCATGTGGTTCACTTTTACAAAACTAGAAGTGGAACCTTTGGTACTAGTAGTTTGCCACTGATATTTTTCTCTCAAAAATCAGCGACAAGAAGCTTTCAGAAAAAAAACAAACAAAAAACCCACACAAACAAACCCACACACACAAACCACGAATATTTTATAATTGGACCTTTGTTTCATGGCTAGGATTATATATTCTAACCATCACACTTAAGACTACTACTGTTTCAACGTGAATGACTGATCAACGTAAGTGAGAGTACATGAGGCATATATTGCCTAAAAGTCCAGGGAAATGGAACAAAAGGAAAAATTAAAAAAAAAAAAAAAATGGATGAAAGAATGAAAGAGAAAAAAGAGAAAAAAAAAATGAAAAAAATGAAAAAAAATTACCTACAGGAAAAAAAAATAGACATAAGCTAGCCCAGAGTTGCGCCACTGCCATATTAAATGCAATTTTTTTTTTATCAAATGCAATATATGAACTACTATGCTTAACAATGGTGTCATCCAATAATGAGATCCATTGCATCAGTTTTTCTGAATAGAGGAACTACAAAAGAGTGCGGTAAGCTCTGCTTGTACAGTAGCGGTGTTTCCATTTCCAAAAGAATAACAAAAAAAACCCTTAAAGGATAAAATTCTAGCAATATTGATCCATTGGGAATTTAAACCAATCACGATTTTTGCCCTATTGTCTGATATTACAGTATTACATTTTACTGAATGGCATATTGTTAAGTAGACTGAATAGGCTGACCACAAGACAAAAGCCAGACCATATGCTTGCAGAATCTAATAATTGAAGTTTCCACAGTTATGAACTCACAAATAGAAGAGGGGGTGGGGAAGCAAGCAGCAGTAATAAACAAGTTGTCATGCCTACTTCTTCAATTAAATTGATGTGTTAATGATATACAGTACCTATTGCCATTCATCAAAGAACCTCCAAGTGCTTACAAATATTAAATAAGTCTTACAAAGGGATCAATTTGCTCACTACTACTGAAAGACAGACATCCTTCAGGTGCAAAGTAGCAGCTGGTTAACTAGCACACTGCAACACTACATAACAGTTCAGGGCAGAAGGTGGAGAAGAATGCCTTAGTAAATTGAGACTGCGGAGAAATCCATGGAGGCAGAATGTAATTACCTGAATTGGAATCAGGCCAGGGCTTCAGGAGTAAGACCCCTTCCTATGTGAAAAGTGCATTGGGATCATTAATGGCTGAATGGACACTGGCTTTATGACAATTATACACTTTTTTTTTAAAGGAATAATTTTAGGAGAGAGACATCACCTTTTGCATTCTGCATCTTCAATAGCAATTGAATACTGAAATGCAGTCCACATAATTCCTTCCCAAATAACTAAATATATTTCACTTTTTCAAGAACTATCACCACAAGAACAAACAATGAACAGTCTTTCCCCCTACACTAACACTCATATGACCTACATGTGTGTATTCTTCCTTTTTGACAGCTGGAACTACAGCAGACTAAAAAAAGAGAACACAGCCCTTTGCTATTTCAGTTTGCAGCTTAGTTCCCACTGTTTAAACTTATGGCTTTTCTCTCATTTACTAACCAAGGTTCTTTCTCTCTAAACATGTGACCTGTCATACATGAAGACACAAAAAAAAAAAACAGCAAAAAAGCCCAAATCAACTTATTTTAAATGTCTTATCTTGCAGATTCAGCTATTGCATGTGAGCTTCTTACCTTCCAAGCTTTGTGTAGCTCAGATTCCCATGTTCAACTCTACTATCGCAACTGTCTTTGCTTCCTCTTTGGATACTGTCCCTGCTCTTTCCTCTGTTGGCTGCCTTTTATCCAGCCTGCCTTTCAGTTTGCTTTAATGCAGCTGCTCTTGCAGGCACTTTGAAGGCAACTGTTGACTGACTGGCCTCAGCAGACTGCTCCAGATCCTGTTACTAATTCCACCTTTTCCATGAGCAAGAGATTCTTCACATGATGCACAAATTCACAGCCAGATCAAATTTATTGCTAGGTTTCTTCACTAGGACAATATGCTATGTAGCAAGTGCAACACTGGCCTGCTACTGATCATATGCCAAGACAGTGGGATCTATTGCACAATGACTTGACTTGACTTGACAATCAAGTCTATGGCTCCCCTTTAGAGGCATATTTAATTTTATATATAATCAATGGAAAAGGAAAGGAAGCTATCACATATTGCTAATTACTGAATTATTTCATCTAAAGCTTACATATTAGGCAACACCCAAACTAGAATAACACTGCTTGTTGACCTGTATCTTTATATACTGTAACTGTATGTTCGCAATTGCATATATTCTCCACAGTATCACAGGTGTCTTCTGTAGAACTTCATTAGCCACTTGATGAACCATCAGCTTTCTGCTTATTAGTTGAGTTTCTAACTTTTCAGTCACACTCTTAAGCCCCTTATCACTTGCACAGCTACAATAGTCCAATTTCCCATTTTTAAAAATCTCATATCACTAATTTATCCTACAAGTACAATGAGGTGTGATAGCAGATTTTCTCTCTCAACATTGAATCTAGACATCTCCATATTTTGGATTGATTTTTTTGTTACTATAAAAATTGACAGCTGCTTCAGTGACCTTTTAAAATTCTTCTGAACAAAGCATTCTTGAATTTCTGGATATCACAGCCCAAATTCCATTTCTGGATTCACTGTGATTTGTGGTAAGTTCACACACACATCCACATACCAAACAGGCAGATATTATTGCAGCATGACTATCAAGGGGACATCACAGTATCACAGTATCACAGTATGTTTGGGATTGAAAGGGACCTCAAAAGATCATCTAGTCCAATCCCCCTGCTGGAGCAGGAACGCCTAGGTGAGGTCGCACAGGAACGTGTCCAGGCGGGTTTTGAATGTCTCCAGAGAGAAGGAGACTCCAAAACCCCCCTGGGCAGCCTGTTCCAGTGTCTGTCACCCTTACTGAGAAGAAGTTTTTTCTGAAATTTAAGTGGAACCTCTTGTGTTCCAGCTTGATCCCATTACCCCTTGTCCTATCATTGTTTGCCACAGAGAAGAGCCTTGCTCCATCCTCATGGCACTCACCCTTTATATATTTATAAACATTATATAAGGTCACACCTCACTCTCCTCTTCTCCAAACTAAAGAGACCCAGCTCCCTCAGCCTTTCTTCATAAGGGAGGTGCTCCACTCCCTTAATCATCTTGGTTGCCCTATGCTGGACTCTCTCCAGCAGTTCCCTGTCCTTCTTGAACTGAGGGGCCCAGAACTGGACACAATATTCCAGATGTGGTCTCACCAGGGCGGAGTAGAGGGGAAGGAGGACCTCTCTCGATCTACTAACCACCCCCCTTCTAATACACCCCAGGATGCCATTGGCCTTCCTGGCCACAAGGGCACAGTGCTGGCTCATGGTCATCCTGTTGTCCACCAGGACCCCCAGGTCCCTTTCCCCTACACTGCTCTCTAATATGTAATCTCCCAACCTATACTGGAACCTGGGGTTGTTCCTGCCCAGATGCAGGACTCTACACTTTCCCTTGTTAAATTTCATTAGGTTATTCCCCGCCCAACTCTCCAGCCTGTCCAGGTCTCGCTGGACGGCAGCACAGCCTTCTGGCGTGTCAGCCACTCCTCCCAGCTTAGTGTCATCAGCAAACTTGCTGATAGTACACTCTATTCCCTCGTCTAAACCGTTAATGAATATATTGAATAATACTGGCCCACATGACATACAGATATTCTCAGAGACAGAAAGGTAGAAAACACTATTTGATGTTTCAAGGATTCTTCTGGTCTTTTTTTCCTACTAATTGGGTAACACAAACATACAAGAATCTAAACTTCCAAATTAATTTAGAAAAAATAAGAAAATATGGATCAGTATACCATAAGGAATTGGAAAACGGAAAGAAAAATCGAAGGTCTCCAAAGCCTTGATCACTTGTTAATGTCTAAATTTCACAATGCTTTTGTTATTTCTTATTCTGCCACATCAATCATCATAACTATTCCCCTGCAGGCCAAGGAAAGGCTTAGCTCAAGATTCCATGCCCCATTTTTAGAAAATAAGCAAAATCCACCAGTTTAGAAAGAAAATATGCAAATGTTATTCACACACAATTATTTCATAAAAATTATATATAGGTATGTTTTTTTACATTTGTTTTGGATGACAGCATTTTTTTTGAGATAATGGGATTTTTTAAATGAAAATTTTTAAATTATTGAACTTAGCTCCATCAACTTAGTTCTAGCAAGTACGGCTCTTGTATCTGGCAGATCCTACTCAGCAATGTGTTCTTCTAAACTGCCAAAGTGTTCATACACAGAAATATAAATTATGGCATTTTTTTCAATTCTTCTTTATCCCTGATTTTGATGAGTCATTGGAGGATAATGAGCCAATCAGGTTAAGGACTCTTGCTTAAAATACTTAAACTTTCCAAAGAGCAAAATGGATACTTCAGTGTGCCAAATAGTAGCATGACCACTACGATGTCTTTGAAGTCAATATTACTTAATGCATCACAGTCTAGGTTGGACTATTAAATTCATTACATTGTTCTGTTTTAGTATATGAAACCTTGACATCTGGATGATAAGAAACCCTATTATGTAGAAGCTCTCCCAAAGAGGTATCTTCCTAGCTATCAGTTCATTGACACAATGATTCTTTACACTTTAAAGGCCCTTTGCTCAATATTCATTTCTAATACTGCAAGTTCATAAGCCAAGATCTCTAACCAATGGTGCTGGCAAAAGAAAATAATAAAAGAACAAACAACTGAGTAATGCAGATGTTCTGCAAAGGTTTATCTGTCACCTTTTATTTACTTCTTAAAATCGGCCCCATTTTCCTAATTTAGAGAGGGGTGAAAAGGTCCGTGTGATGCATTAGCAAAAATGCCTTGCCTAAATTCTTGGAAGCAGATAGGATATATCGATTTAAGAAAAATATGATTCTTGTTAAATAGTTAAGGGAAAAAAAAACCAAAACAACAACAAAAAAAACCCACCACCACCACCAACAACAACAACAAAAAAACACCACACAAAACAAAACACCACAACCTGAAATCAATTCTAATGCCTCATCTGATTTTAAGATAATTTGAAAAAGCATGTATCAGCATTAGTCAGTTTGATAAGAGCTTTTCCTATGAGCTTAAACACAAGAATACTGACTGTCATCTGAAAGCAACCCTATAGATTTTAGCTCACCTTATTTCTTAAGCTATACTGCCTAAATATTTACTCTTCCTATCACAATAAAAAAGTCTCCCTCTACCCTCCGAGTAACAGTGTGAACAAGAATAACATAAACTCATTACAAGAAACACAGATATTATATTAGACTTGCCTTTCTGTTTAAGTGTCTCCATCTTTGTTCTTTAAAGAAATGCTATGTCAGGTTTCATAATTATAATGGGATGAAAACAATGCATCTGAGGTGGAAAAACATTCAAAAACAACTACACTGCCATCTTTTGTTGTTGTACAATTTCCTTTATACCCAGTGGACAAGATGCTCCTGGTAAAGTTGCAAGAAAGCAGAAAAACTCCACATAATAATACATCACTTACTTGGAAGTATACTTATGGATACCCACTGATGATTTTGTCCTATAAGCTGCAAGACTGTTACACGTGACAAAATACATGCTGCTTGCTTTTGACACTATAAGTAAAACTGATTAAAACGTTAACCTTAAAAATGCAGTTAGCTAAAAAATAGTTGTTGGGCAGAGGGGTTGCAAAATACTGGGAAATAGATGTATTTTATAAAAACAAGTGCTTTGACCCAGTATTATGCAATTAAATTTATATTTAAAGAGACCTACGACAGTGTGTATCAATTCATAGGAACAAGCTTCAGACATAATAGTTATATATACACTTAATCATCTAGATTAAATGATCATTTATATAGACCTTTAAAATATGAAATTATAATGTGGTTTGATACATCACAATTTCATTTTGTTTATTTAAATCATATCCAACATAAAAATATGGGGTCTTAAAATGTATTATCAAATCACATTCTGATTTGCATCTCTAACTTTTAAACAGTTGGAAGTACAATTCATATACCTATAAACCAAAGAAGGGTACACTTTTAAATAATTATGTCAAGAAATGACAACTATACTCTTTGTAGAAGCAGGGATGAATAATTACAAAGCTGGGACATAATTAAGCAATTTTGACTGTCATATTCTTCAGCTGTCTTTCTGATGTGAAGTGCTGTCATGCCCAGAAACACACTTCACACTGGACAGGCATCTTCCACTTTGATCTACACTTATGCCAGTGACACAAGGTCATGGTCTGGTCATTAAACAAAGCTTCCTCATCTGGCTCAATGCCTCTTATCCAGCCAGACTTGCCCAATCTTTATTAAAATCAGGCATGATACAATGTTCAATATTTTGACAAAAGAAAACATAAACATCACAGAATAATGAAGTTTAGCTCCCTTACATAGTGAGATGGAACATTGCATTGTAACATTAAACTGTTTTCTAATAAATGACTGCATCTTTCCGTAAGACACTCATATCACAAACAGATGTATTTTAAACAAAGGATGAAATGAAGCAAAGCACAAGAAACTGCAGTGTTCTGTTAAAATAAAAAAAAAAAAAAAAGGAAAAAAGGAAGTAAAAGAATTTATACAAAATAAAATATTTATGGCTTAGTGATGACTGGTGATTGCTAGATACTTTTAAATTTGAGTATACAGAAGTTAGTCAGATGGAAATTCCTTGCTTTTATTCTCATTTTGTGTATTTTTTCTTGGTAGGGAATTATGCTCTCCCAAGTATTTCATGTCAAGACTAAAATGAAAACAACTCCCCACATCACAGCCTCTTTAGATCATCAGTCTGCTTTTTATGCTGAATAAGCCATACCATCTCCTGCTTATCATAATGGGAAAAAAAAAAAAAACACCTCACTTAGGAATTTTTTTTTTTTTCAGAAGAAGCAAGTCTGATGGGCTCACTGTTGTTACTACATTTGGCAGAACAACATTTCCATGTGGCATCCACCAACATAAATCCTAATCCCTTCAACTCCATTCCTGTCAAGCACAGGCTGACACAGCAGCTACTGCCTTGGGGAGGGGGTGTGGAAATTCTTAGGAAGTTCATGGTCAGCAGGGTCTTGTATCACTAGGTCAACTTCTTAAGGAGTTGATGACCAATACTGGATGTTCCGCCACCTTCCTCTTAGTTTGCATCAAGGTGTATCCTCCTCTAATTAGTTTCAGAAAGCTTTGAATATATTACAACTACCTGTTAAATTTGGCTGAAGCTGGTAAAAAATCTTAACTACTATAGGGGAGAGGAACTGATGAACAGACAGAAAGCACAAGATTCAGGTAACCTGAAGGTTGAAGAATGAAAAAACATTATGTATTCAAGGTATAACATATGATAGAATTTGAAAGTACAGTTATTGTGCACACCATTTTTGTGATATATAGAGGAATGTTGCTTGTTATGGTCTTCAAGTATAGCTATAAATAGCTATATACTTATATATCTGTAGCTTAAAACATATGCAGAGAGGACTCTATGAGTGTTCTCAGACAAAAACAGTTTGCATGCTTTTGTACTATGTGCAAGAATATCCTTGGAAACAAGCACAAATTCAAAAACATTTTAAGAGATATATAATATCTGTTCTGCATCCAATTTAATATTTATTTTAAATTAGCCAATTCTGTAATATGTATATAATATTGCATGATGAGGGTAATTTTGTCACACCTTAAGAAGCATTAATTCATGCCATGAAAAGCATTTACAATTTTACCATCAGCAATTTGTACCAAGCCTTTTACAAAGAAAAAAACCTTTAGTATGGCAATAACAACAGTAAATTTGAGCCTTCTGCAAATTTGCTGAAATAAATGTATGTTTTATCCTAAGACTTAGTGGGTAAATAATTCAAAACTATACAAAAGGCTCAATTACAGATAGAAAAGATAAAGATGATATCCCTACATTTGTGAAGTAATTTACCCTTAGCTATTGACTTTAAAAGAGGTTTCATCCAGAAAAGGAACCTCAAATTTAATAAACAGACAGGTTTTCTTCTTTTATCCTATTAAGTCGGTAAAAATTCAAAAAGAAGACCCTTAAATGAAAAATTATAATTGCTAATAAAATTAAAATAACACTTCACCAGATCCGAAATGGTATTAGACAAGAAGAATTATAAAAGAACACAGATATATGCTATATTTGGCACGTTTCAGTTGTTGCATTTGGCCAGATTCAGCAAAGATGGTTTGCTGTGAATAAGATACCCACAACAGCTTAGAAATAAATTATTTCACTTATTACATATAGAAGCTGAAATAACTAAAGGCATGAGTAAACAATATATCAAAGCTATGCTTGTATCAGAACTGTTAACATTTTAGTAGTTATAAATGAATCAGTCTGAATTAATTTGTTATGCACTGCAATTGTACTTGTGATAATGCATTTATCTAGCAACACTGTTATGCTACCAAACAGTGCATTTCCATAACTGCTATGTTATTATTCAGCATTATTGGAAATCTGCAATAAATTATTGATGGTACATTTTAGAGAACAAAACAGCAAACAGAAAGCAAATAGACTGAAAACTTGAGTGGAGTTTTAAGAAAGATCTGCAGCATTAAAACATTCTGAAGCTGAGACTGCTGTTATTGTGTGTTGATCAACAATGGAAAAAGAAGGTAAAGTGGAGAACTCACATGCACAGATTGTTTGCATCAGTAGTATGCAATATGTGCAGAGTTGATGCAAGTAGTATCAAATCTCAGATTACTGACACTGTCCCTCTGATGTTGTCAATACTTATTAGCAGGACACCACACCAAGGGACTTCATACAAAATTAGGATCAGCTGGTCCACTGAAAGCCAATAAACATCATAGGTGTGAGCTCTGTGATAGACGTTTTGTTTAACATACAAGGCAGGGGGACAACTTGTCAGAAAAATTGCATTCTTTCACAAAAGCACATCACACAGTTGCTACATATCTTTAGACAGGGTAAAAATACTCTTTCAAGCTCAGTGACACATATTAATTACTTTGTTATATTAAACAGAGGTTGGAAACCAGAAATTTGGTAAGATAACCACAGTCCATTAACCAGACGTAACAGTAAAGTTTTATATTAAACCACAGAAAAATTACTAAGGCCTTTGTCCCTCACCTGCTCATGTTTACCAGACCTTTCATTTGAAAGGGTTTATCTGTTACTTTAATGAAAGACACAGCCAAGATTTTGGAGTTATTTTAAAACAGTGGTAATGAATCACATTGTTGTTACTTCTTCCATTTACTCTCGTACCTTAGCATCCTTGGGCTTAACCACTTTCATGAAGGCACCTCTTACCAAGGCTTCCTCTCTCTCCCTCCTGGTTACTTTCCGAGTATCAAGAAATTTCAGGTTTGTCAATTTGTGCAGGACAAAATATCTGACAGATAGCAAAATGCACACAGTTAAAATTAAACAATAAACAAAGACTTACTCACAGACTAAATGACTAAAAAAAATAACAGCAATAAACAGCTTTCCACCTTTTTCATGAATGGAGCTTATGCAAAAAGTTAGAATACTTACTTTACTCTCTCAAATGAAGCTTTTTGTAAGCTCCCCATAAACATTTAATGCTGGGTGGATCAAACGGACGAGAAAATTATCACCACGGGCATGTTTGTTCTCTGTAGGTATTAGTGAGGTCTAAAGTATACCCAGAAATAGAATAAATTGGAAATTGTTTGGAATTGCCAGTTTGGAAAAAGGATTTTTTGAGTGATTCCAAAGATTCCATCTCGTATTTCAGAAGAAAACCAATCTGAGACGAGGTCAACTGCCAGCTATCTTCTCTGATAGAATTATCAGAAAACATTCATCTGCCAACTTCCTCAGATTTTTGTTTTATTTTCCTAAAGACCCAATGATCACCACTATTAGAGACATGTGAAGAGCAAATCAGCAAGGACTGTAATTTGTCTTTTACCATACATCCTAAAACACTATCTTTTATCTTGAAAGGAGCATATGTCAATGTTCAAAATACTTAACATTAAAAAAGAGAATTTGTCAAGAGAAAACATGGAGAGTTATTCCTGGTCTCTGCTATCCAAGACTAGATTTTGACACAGGCATCACTTGGAAGGAGAATTCCAATTTGGTCCTGCCAGAGAGACAAGGTGTCCTCATGGCGTATGGATCCCAGCTCAGGATTAAATGCAGAAGCGTACAGTTTTATGAAAATTATTTTAAGAATTCAAAGTTCTTGTTAGTATCCATCAGCACTATACTCTATTTATCCTTTTTACTCGAAGTACAGCAGCTTTTTAGCCTCAAAAAAATACCATTGGCTCCTTGCTTGCAGGGGGAAAGAACATGGCACATCAGAAAGAAAGGGACACAATCATGGCAAATCAAAATATCTAACCACCTCAAGTGTGTGTCATTTACATTTAGTCAACCAAATGTGAGGCAGAAATTGCAAGTGAGGGAAGTGTCAGACTTTTCCTGGCAGGGGGTAGGAAGGTGATTGATAATGTTCCCCACGCCTAGCTGCTTTGTGTAAAACTCGTCAGTCAGAGAGCCTCCTAATCATACCAATCCCTTCTGGCACTGGGAGGAAGAAATCAAAGTATTAGAAAACTCTGCATAACACAACATATTGAAAAAGAACAACACACACATAATTTATTTTAAAAGATAAGAGTTATCTTAGCATTTTGTTTCCAAGACCAGATAAATGTGAAAAAGTCTGTAAGACTCCCTTTCTACAACGAGCCAAAATTTAATGCTGCAAAATACCTTTCCGTCAAGTACACCTTTCCTCTGGGGCAAGAGCTTCATAAATTGTTAACAAGTGAATGGAAAATGCTCAGTACTGAAACGCTCAGATAATTCAAATGTGAATCCTCAATCTATGACTTTCAATGATATTAGGAAAAGAAAAAGAGTCACTTTACATGTTCTGTTCTGTCCTAAAACCATTTATTAAGCAACATCTACAGATCTATGAGACTGACACATCCTCAGATTCCTCCCAGCTTTCCTGGCTGCCCTTCCAGTCCTCCCTGGCATTTTGCTGGCCCTTATCTTTCAGTGGAAGAGAAGCTATCCATCTTGTGTTACTGGCAGAAAAACTCTGATGACAACAGATTCTTTCAAATAAAGACATGTACAGAAGGAAACAATATGTCAAGAGTAAAGAAGAGTGAAGCTAAAAATAAGTAAAGACACCCACTAAGTGTAGGGTGAGAAAAGATGAATATTCAGGTGAAGAAAACATCGGTATTAGAAAATCAGCAAATGTTTAATGATGGAATGAAATATGCCATTGAAAAGCAGGCTGCAACAAAAATGACAACAGACTAAGACAGCACTGTCATCTCTGCTGACTTTGGATCACAGCCCTAATGTCAGTCTCTCAATCATTTCAAAAGAGCTTAAAATTATAATAGCATTCCTTGATACAAATGTGTTTTTGTATTTTTAAGCCACCCTGACTGCAGTCAGAAAACAGAATGAGCACCAGCACTTGCCAATTCGAAAAACAAAACTAAAAAATCCCTACCCCTGTATACTAAGTGGCAAACTACACCACAAGTCAGAGGTTTGAAGTTGTTTTTGGTTGGTTGGTTGGAGTGTTTTTAATTTGCACTCCTTAAGGAGAGCAAATATTAAAAATTAAGTACCACAAAGCCTATCCTACCAGTAGAATAAAGGTATATCAGTGATTAATTATTTTAAAAGATGATTCAAAATACAATCCCATTTATTCATATTCCTGTTACTAAACATGGGATAAAAATAATCTATATTATATGAAAATAATACAACAGTTTTTTAGTAAATGGCTGAATAAAAGCATGGGTCTTCCTGGATATATTTTAGCTAGAAATATGAAGATGCATCTTCAATCTAAATCTAACAGAAGTTTGCCATAAAAAAAATACAGGGAAGGATTACCAAAGCCCTGGAATGAACACTTTACAATATCAATTCAACCCTTGTAAATTTAATCCAGGGTTATTTGTTGCACAAAATCTCTTTACTGTGATGTATGACTTAGTTACTAAGGTTATCACAGCAGTATCCTAAAGTTGCATAGCACATAAAACATTTCAGTTAACAATGCAGGGAGGTTAACTCCCACAGATAACCTACCATCAGAGGGTTACACCAGATGACATGCCTCTGTCAGCTTTCAGGAGCTATTGATGGTTCAATCAGTTTGTTTTGAAGGTAAAGTACAACAAAAGGGCACTAAACTTATTCAAACTGTCAACAGGGACTATCTGGGATGTTGCTTGCAGGTAAGTAATTCTGGGTGTTTTAAGACTATTATCAAACACCAATGGCTGCAGAAAGAGACAGCTACTAATAACACAGAATGCAGCCAACATAAAATACTTTATGGCAGGTATTAGAATCCATAAATTGCATGACACATTGCACCTGGGTTAGACTTGTAAAATCACTAGTTAAGAGAAGGCTGTTTAATGAAGAAAGATCCATCTAAACTTTATATTGTAGGTTTAGAAAGGTTTATTTTATAAATTGGGGGGGGCAGGGTCTCCTCCCCCTGCCACCTTTATTTTTTTAATCATTTTGAAACTTCGCACACCTCCATGCACTCTGAGACTGCTCTTTCTGGGTTTTAACATCTTTGCAGTGGTGTGAAAAAAGGTGGTTATCTTCAGTGATGAGGATACAGGTGAGCTCCAGAGAGAGAAAAAAACAAAAACAAACAAAATAAACAAACAAAAAACACAAACCAAACCAAACAAAAAAAAAAATCCACAACCCAGAGCCACCAGGAAGGTGCTTAGAAATCTGTTTATCACTGCCTGTAAACTGATCTTCTAATTCATGGTGGATTAAGGAAAGGAACTATGTAAGTAAAGGTTCATCTTCATTTGTCCAGAATCATCCCCCACCTTGACTCCCAGTGGCAAGAATCCCATGTAAACAAGCTAATAACAGGTATCCTTCACACACAAACAGGAACGCTCAGAGATGAGAAAAGACCAGACAATATCACATTTCATGTTATTTCAGTCTCAGTTAAGTGAAAATGACAATAAAGATTAACACGTCATTTACCAATTTTGTAAGTGTTGCATGTGATTAGTACTATTTGAACAGTTTTTACACAGACCTGTCAAGATATTGGGAAAGAAGGACAGACTTGAGGGGGCATTTGCAGAGGAATGCAGTGAGTTTGGGATTCAGCTACCATTGACATTGGCAAAAGCTCAACGGGGCAAAGCCTTCCTTTGAAGAAATGTGTTGGAGTTCAGGAAGGGACAAAGACAGGTTTGAAATCAGCTATTGCTACATATTAAATAATACACAGCTAGTTTTTATATAAAGAAATACTGTCTCCGATACTGACTGACTCTACACCCTTTAAAGAACCACAGACTTGTTGTCTCAACTCTGCCTTACAAACATGGACATTGAGACCTATCAGATACCTTGCAGGTATGTTCAGTATCTGTTTCTAGTTCTCTACTGTATAAGTCATTGCTTAACACATAGACCTTGGATTATCCCCTCATCACCTTTCACAGGTGAAGCAAAAAGGTTCAAAGAGAATGTGGAAGTGTTCCTCAAAGGATCACATGGAAGAGAGGAAGAAACTTATTTTAAACATACGCAAGAAATTTGGCCGTCCTTATCCAAAACACACAGGTGTAAATAACTTTTATGTCAACTCCTTATCCTTGTAAAATAACTACAGTGTAATTTCATTTTGATCTATTTTTTCAGTAGCCATTTAGGTTCAGGCATAAAAAATTCCTAGGTTTTAATGAGTTTCAGTACACTACTCCTTACTATTATCAAAAAGTTCTAGGAAACTTTTATTCTAGAGCTGTGAACACCATAAAAACAACACACAAAATCACATAATATTATGGCACCTAAGGGCCTTGATTCATATATTAACTCCCTTGGAAAAGCAGACAAGTTGTAGAACATGGTTGGCTTCCTGATACTGAAAGATAATGGCATCACCTGTGAGCCACACTATAAGAAAATCTTAAAAGTGGTAATAATGTATGTTTTGTTGTGAGGTTTTTTTACCCTTCTACTACAAGAAAAGTATAGCAAGTTTGCATATGTTAGAATTCCAGAGAAAATAAAGTCTTCCACTGAATCTTTAGTGAAAGACTATGATAAGAACTAGATTCTGTCTAGTCCTTCCTTCTGTACTTTTATTAACAAAACCTGAAATATAAAACTGTACTATATGCATCAATGTCTAAGTTTAAAACACAAAATTAATCTTGCACTGAAAAATTGACAAATATTTGCCCAGAAGAATGTCCAGCTCTATTCATTTCATAACTGCAACATGCTCTTTGTCTCAGAAAGTGTTTACTTTCATTTTTCTGTTTTCTGTGCTGTTGTATTTCCTTTCTTTGACAATCATGTAACATAAAAATAACACACCTATTTCAAACTTTGAAGGGTCGACTATACTCTCAGTTGCATCATTGTAAACTAGAAATTATAAATAAACTGCAGTTGGCAATGTTACATCGGCATTCAAATGAAGAGACATGAAAAAAAATCAGAAGGACTGAGCAAAAACGTTTATGACATTGAATTAGGTTATCTCCTGTAATTGTTTCTTGTGCACCACCAAAAAGTTTAATGCCCTACCCTTACTCTCCAAAGAGCATATAGCCAGCTGCAGAATTTCTATCTGTAAGAAAACTTCCTCAATACAGAGTTAAGGAAGTCAGGTCATTAACTTAAATCAACATCTTCCAGAACAGAGGGCATGATGTTAGCATGAGGTATGTTAGATCATCACATCACTTTGGCTCTGCTTGGTGATGACCAAGTAATTCTGAAGGGTGCTCACAAATCCGAACCACCTCCCAATACTTTAACATCCTCTGCTCTACTTCAATGTAGTAAACTCTATAAACTAGAAAAATATCTTTTTATACATGTAATAATAATTATAGTTATGTCTTGATTTACTGCATTAGTATGGACAAACTGGGGTATTATGGACTTCCATTTATTTGGCTGAAGAAAAACATTACAACAGCCCTTACTCATAAATCCTTAAAGTGGCTAATCTCAGATTGTATGGCTAGTTGATGTCTATGAAATACATGGCTTTTTCTTCCAGATACTGTAGAAATGACAAGGTCTCATGCAAACAGTGAAGTAGCACAGATTCACAGATTATACAAATTTAAGAGAATACCCTAATCATCTCATTAAGTACATAAAAAGCATACACATACCACAAAAAGTACCCAGTATATCAGCATTACTTTCATTACTGAGGACTTCTAGTCTCCTATTGCTTCTTGAATATGTATTTATGTATGTATATTACCATCCAAATTCAATAACAAGACTATTTAAAATAAATGAGTAGGATCTGCCTCACCAAAAAAAAACAACACTAAAACAAAATAAAACTGCAAAGAAACTGAAAATGCTATAAGAGGATCCAGCATTTCACAGAATCAAACCCGTGAGATGGGAATAGCTGATTTAGCTTGAAAAGTTAATCCATACAAAATACATGTACTTCCTTTCTTGCTGTTATATCTTAAGAGGACTTCATAAGGTTATCACCATTTGCTCCCCCTGCTAAAGATAGCATATCTAGCATATGTACTTTTAAGCTAATTTAAAATAAACTCAGGCATTTGTTTCCACTTGCCCTTGTTTCCATTTCAACAGCACTTAATGAATGCATCATTCCAGGAAATGTCAATAAGGAGCAAAGAGGAATGAGCAAGCACTGAAACCTTCACACATGGCATACATCCTTCACAATCATATCACTTTAATGAAAATAGGTGAGGTCACCTGCAGCACTCGCAAATGCTTTGTAATACATTCTGACCCAGATGATTTTTCACAGTTCAGTAACACCACGTTTGAAGTTTTCACTGCAAACAATACACCCACAGGACTGACCAAGTGTGGGTACAAGAGAAGCAACCAGCAATTACTGTGTTGACTTCTGTTACTTTGATCTCCGGGTCATGACCTTTGCTTTCACGCAAGCTTCAAAGTTGAGATTATAAGTTATTTCAGAGGATCCACTGTTTTGCAATCTATTTTTCTGTGTTTCTTGCTTCCTGTTTGAGAGAAAGCTTTTAAAACTTTCCTATCAACATTATATTTATATACTCTGCAATCTCTTGCCCTCACCCTCAAGATATCCCTTTACAAAATATCACCTCCCAAATACGGAAAGCTTTAAAAGAAATTTAAAAGAACTTGTAGCAATTTTTGTTTTCTTTTTAAGGAAATAGACTAAAGCCATTTTACAATGACAGAAAAAAAAAAACCCATCAGTTTTTAACATTAATCAAACAAGTTTCCTTATAAAAATACTGCAGAAGGGAAATTCCCATTTTCTTTTCCTGTCCAAGCAAAAGTTCCAATAACAAACACAGAAATGTTGACATCAGTTTGTTCTACACATTTGAAAGGTAAGGAGGAATAACAGGGATGGGAAAAAAATAGTTTTTCTTTTTTCTGTTTCTAAAAAATTATCCTACTTAAATGTTACTGTATTTCTTAGAAATAAATAAGGACTCTGAGAAAAAGTCATAACAATGTTCTTGTATAAAGTTTATTTTTAATCAAAAACTAGGGAAAAGCTTTAGTGTTGAAATAAGTATAAATGATACACCAATGGATTACCTGAGGAATCAGATCGAAACTTCTTGCAAAATGCATAGTTTTATACACTTTTGAAGTATTTTTGAAAAAAATATAATTATTTTAAAAATATATAGTATTACTTCTTATCTCTGTTACTAATACCTCAGTAAATAACTGGACCTTGAGGTTTTAAAAATTAGATTTTCCACCTTTTTTAAGGTTGAGATATTTGGAAATTTACAGAGCTTTTCAGTTTGTTGGAATAAGAAGAGTAAGTAAAGCTTTAATTTCTAACACCTTTCTCTTTCTGGTTGAGGAATTAAATAGCCTGAACTCTAATTGAACTCGGTAGGAATGAAATTAAAGCTCAATGAAAAATGAAGCTGTGGTTCCAATGGTCACTGCAAAAATTTACAAAAAGAAGTTCCTATTCAGAACAAAACAAAACCAGTTAACATTTATGGTAAAGCAAAATGTTTACATAACTCAGGTTCACCAAAATGTGATCTTTTGATGCTGTGTGACAAAGTTTCTCAAAAAATAAAAATCTTATTAAAAAAGTTACTTCAAACCCTTAAAAATGCTGAAACTGGCCATTTCAAATGTTTGCTTTTGAGATCTGAAGCAATATATTTGATAAAATGCAAATACTTTCTTACTCAGGAGAGCCTGCTGCTGTTAAATCTGTGAGATAGTTCTGTATGTTTGAGGGAAGGAAGAAAAAAGTTGTGTCCAAGATGCTTCAGAATCTGCATCCAAAACTCTGAACTAGCTATTCAGAGTAAAATTAGCAGAGCACTTTTAATCAGTTCCACCACGTAGGTAAATATATTCCCCTAAAGTCAGACAGACAGATAGATAGATGGATGCTATTGGGTTTTGAGGCTAATGTTTTCAGGCAAACACATTTCATATAATGTAACAAATAATTATGAAAAAGGATCAGGAAGCTTTCATTATAGCAGCAGAACCATAAATCATTTAACTAATTAGAAGTCCATTCTTCTTTCTTAAAAGAGCTTTCATTAACCTAGTTTATATGGAAAAAATACCCAGGGTTTTTGAAAAATTGTGGGGAAAGAAAATGGGAGCAATGTTGCAGTTTCCAGCAGATGCATAAATACAATCACTTTACACTTTGACACAGTGGTTTGCCACAATATGACCTAAAACTACCTTGACCTCCCTGAAATCAACATTTTTGCATTGAAATGAAACAACAGATATGCTTGTTTTGATGTATGGCTGTGTGACATATTATAAATATTACATCACATAACCACAGAGGATGTCAATCAATAAAGAATTTTTTCACACAGCACTAAACGAACCATGGGTTCTTGCCTCTGAACGGCTCCTTTAACATACTACTTTTGCTTAAATGATTAATAGGAGACATATTGTCAGAAAACATACTTAAAGTGAAAAACAGTAAACTGTAGAAATATCATTCATTTTTTAAGCAATTCTCTAGTGCAAATGTCACATAAATTTACATAGAGACAGCACTATTAGGCTTTTGTAAGCTGAATAGTCAGCATACCTTCCACTTTAGTGTCAAAGCAAAAGGAAAATATTTTATTAAATCTAGGTTGCTCTACTTGCTGAAAACCAAAATGCTACAGCTAAGCGGGATTCAAAAGTTGAATAGTTAGAAGGTGAAAGTGTTTAATCTAATGATAAACTACAAATCCTCTCCAAAAATCTGGAACAACAACAACAAAAAAAAAGGACATGCACACCCAGGACAGCTGTGCTGTTATTTCAACCAACAGCATTTCTGAGCAATAAACTGGTGTATCAAATTAATTCCACTTCCCAATAAACCTGCTTTTAGTCTCCACCAGTTCATATTGTTTTATAATAACTCTCATAACAGAGTTTGGATTACATGAAGAGAAAATCAGAGTTTTATTATATAACTCTGAATCTGTGGGTGACCTGCTAAAAGAAAGGAAGCTCAGGCTCTGCAAGGTCGGCAGCACAGTGACCAGTGCTGCTTGGCTCGGACTTGCCTCAGACAGCCTTTTTCAGACGATATGAAAAATGCCAGCACATAAAGACTGAAATCTTGTATCAGAGGTGAGCAAGGAAAAAGAAGTCCAATACCTTTTTTTTTTTCCCCAGTAATCAATGTCCCACTTGCCTAAAGGTTATAGTTATGAAAATTACGTCACTTCAGCAGACATTCTGTAAGTTTTAGATCTATACTCAGAATCATCATCAGCCTCAAGTATTTTTATTTAAAAAAAATAAAATAGCCCTTCTAATTTTTAGCAAGATTTCAGTTGGATCAGTTTGACATATGGGGGGGGGTTGTTTTAATCTAAACACTAACTGCTCTGAGTAAAACAGCACAACATAGAAGGAGTCCTTTCCTCTGTGTTCTTTAATAGTGCCTTGATAACTATAGTAGAAGAAACTCATCACCATGATCAAATGTTAACAGAAGACAATACAACTGGCTGAATATAGTTTTTTGGGGTTTTTTTAATTGACTGTCACCCTTAGTGTATGCAAATGTTTCCTTACCTTGGCCTTAAAAAAAGGAAAGGCTGTAAGTAGACACATATGAGCACTCACATTCAGAAAACCCTGTACACACCTGCTCAACTCAAAAAGGTGCTGTACAGGACTGAAATATTTCTTGCAACAGGGTTCCTGAGAGTGATCTCATTGAAATGGGGTTACTCAAATTCTCAGGTGTTTCATGGCAGAATATGCCACGTTGTGTTCAGAATAGTGTAGATGTTTCTTTGAGACTCTGAGTCGGTTTTAGTTCAATATTTTACCAGTAATAAACCAAAACTGACATAACTTATCATACTTCCAAGTGAAAACACTAACCTGTACCTCTGGTAGTCATCTTCATCCTTTTCTTTGCAGACCAGTTCATTTGGGCAGGCCACGTTTCCAAGCAAACTGAGATACTGTAGTGAGGGCACAACTTCAGCCAAATGGTCCAAAAGGCTTTCTAATTCCGTTATGTGTCGAAGGTTGGGGGTTAAGGATTCAACGACATTAATGAAAAAAACATTTAGAGTTACAGCACTGTTGATTTAAACATACATTTCATTAACTGACAATCAAATTTACTATGGCATTCAAGAACACGTCACATTATTTGTTCCAAGGGCAAATGGGGATAAACTTCAGTCATTTTTTCGGCATGGAATGAAAGAATTTGGCTGTTTTGTCATTCTTTTATCCTCCTTTCTTTCCTAGGTGGTTCACTAGAAAACATTAAAACTTTGACAAAATGATGGATGTTGTGTGGCAAAATGGCTAGCAATTGCTGGAGCCATGAAACTTTTCCAGCATGGAAACAAACAGTTTCACAGCACATTCATCACTAATATATTCAGTCCACTGGAAAATGAGTTTAAAAAAAAAAAAAAGTCGAACCACAACAACCCAGTTTCATTCCCAGCATACAAATGCTTTGAGTGCCACACCAACACATCAGTAATTACTCAATTAGTATATGTGAATTAATGCTTCACTAAGTACAAATTACAGACTTCAGTGTTACTAGTTTTTTATATATGAAGCTTTAAAGTCTAGTAAAGCATACATTTTTTTCATTAAAATAGGCTTATATTTTGGTGTTCGTGAGGTTTTTTTAATTTAACTATGTTTCTCAGAACATAAATAATGATGATACACCTTCAATATTGGAAACTATATTAAAATAAACAAGCCTACAAAGGTTAAACTATCTTTTAACCACTGAAGTATTGGAAATCACAGTTTAGGTTTAAGCACGACAACAATATCCAACCATTTGCACCCTACTGATTGATCAAATAAAGTAGATTATTTTGTTATAGTGTCACAGTGTCTAAGACTCAAACCACACATTCTTTATTACTTCAATTTACATGCAAAGAAAAAGGTGTGATTCTAAAAAAAAAAGTTGCCATGCAAATGCATTTAAAAAGCTTTCAATGTTTAAAAATGTACTGACTTACACAATAGCAGTAATTACTCAAAACCATTAAAGGGCATTTAATTGTTCTGTTTTTATCCACTCCTGCTGTTAGAGATCACAACTATTGTTTTAAATCCTCAGCTCACTTGTATTGCTAATATTTATACTTGATTTATGTGTTTCTGTTATCTTTGTTATTTTTAGCTGATGGAATTTATTTGATTTCTTCACCTCAATATCTTAAGGGCAACAGAAGCAATACAGAATGGAAAGAGCAGCTTCCTTGTTAAAAATGGGGTCTTTCTTTTGGAAGTCTGAAATTTTATTTTATTTCCAAACATACATAAATATCATGCTGACAATTACTAATTTTAATCTCTTTAAATCAATGTATCTACATGCATAGTTAATGTTCTGTTCCATGAGGTCTGAGGAATCATACTCAAATATTTTAGATGAGTGAGAAAAATAAAGGTTTGAATTTAGTTCTACAAATTAAAAATGCAAAAATGCTAGCTTCTAATTTGGCAAAATAACCTTAGGGAATGCTATATACCAGTAAGTAATATGCCAGTAAATAATCAACCAGATCCTAAGAAAAATGTCTTTTTTATAACACCATATGATATAAATCATCTTTGTTACACAAGACAAATTCTCAATCAAAATTTGGTGCTAAGTCTCGTCTTATATCTGGATCTCAAGCTCATACATAAACTTTTTCATGACTGTTTCAGGAAGTATGTGACTCTGGTGGGAAGGTCAGAAACTGTTTTTCCACAGATGTTCAAGAGAAGGGCTTTAAAAAATTTCCTAAGGCTGTTAGAGAAGTGCTTGAATCTGGCACCCTCCCTCAGCCAGGAGAAACCACTTCTTGCAGGATTGCTTAAGTTGCAAAAAGATTCTCTAAGAGAAACAGTTTATTATTAGAAAAGACAGTTATTTCCATAACAGCAAACATGCAGAAATGTTTAGTTATCACAAGGCTTAGGTTGTATCTGGCCATTTCCTACTAAAAGAAAATTAGAAAAAAAAAAATCAAAACAAAACGCACACACACACAAAACAACAACAACAACAACAAAACCACAACACACACACACAAACCCACCAAATACATAAACAGTAAACATGCAGAATTTTTGCTTGTCAGTTCAGGAGAGCTTTTTCTGAGGTAGAAGGTTTCCTCCTCAGGAATTTGCTGAATGTAGAGTATGACGTGTATTCTAATTCCCATCTGACCACACAGACAGTGTAAGACTATGCATAAAAGTTCTATGCAAGTAAAAGGAGAGACAACAAATTCACTAAGAATTTTGGGTAAAAATCTGCATCTTGGGTAAAAATCAGGCCAATAAACTCATTTTCATGGGAGGGCACATCAGCCTCACAGTTGCCTTCAAAGGGCCGAATGTAATTTTAGGACTGTAGAAATGTAACTACTCTTAGGTAGAAGTATGAGTTCGACACCCCTGATTTACTCATCTCCCTCTATGAAATAGATATGTAGCATCTTAGCATTATTTCAATTTTAGCTGCCACAGAAAAAAGTGCATAGGGCAAACCCCTAAAATCGGATGTAATCACCTCAAAAACATAAGATCACTAATTCACAGAAAAGTTGAAGCTTTCAGACTTGGACAGTTCAAAATTAACAGGACATCAGAAACATTTGAGAACAAGCCAGCCTGTGGCTTATGCTAATCAACCTCTTTGCGCCAGAATCAGCAGTTACATCTTAAATAAAAGATCATTAAAATATCTGTTCTTCAGGACTTGAACTATCTTTTCTTATCCCTCTTAAAAACAAAACAAAATGCAAGGTGCAGATTATTTTTCCAAGAAGCTACATCCATCCAACATCACAGTTATTTTTCACAAAGCATGTAGGAAAAAATGAATGGTATTCTGTTCAAATTCCCATAACTAAGTAATCATAAGTCATTGTGCACTTCTAGTGCACTGTTTAGTTAACTAGCATGTAATATACTTATTTTAATCACAATACTGGAACTATACAACGCTACCAAAAGTGTAAAGTCCTTCTAAAGCAGTGCTAGGAAAATACAGAGGAAGAAAATCAAAAGCAAGTCCGAAATTTTATAGCCAGCTTCCATTTTATGGGTATTGTTGCAGCCTAAGGAGCAATGAGAGCCAAAGAGCGGCAAAATCCTGCTGTGCCATTTGTAAGACCAATTTCAGCTCCATTCTCTCCAAAAAGGAAAGACACAATTAAATCCATGGACAATGCTAGTGAAATTCATTTAAAGCTCTGTGAAAATAGCCGTGAACTGATCTTTCTGAAGTCAGCGCCAGTGGTCACCAGGTGAACATGTAACAGTGATATGTAAGTTTAAGTGATACTTATACTAGAGTGTTGTTTGAAAACTGTTTTGAAGTGTCACTGTTGTGACAAAGTAACTTAGTGCAGCAATCCATCTTCTAATTCTACAGTGTCATCTTTACCAACTTATTAATGCCCTACTTTCTAAGAGATGTTGCCTAAAATAAAAATTCATAGCAATAAAATCATAAAACTCTTCAGGTCTTTTGCTCAAAGCTAAAATGTTAATTCTCAGCAATTATACAACAATGGTCGCCTCCAAAAAACAATCTGGTCTCCGTGAATATTTAACAGAAACATACTAGACACACTTCAAAACTCCACCATCATCAAAAGACTATACTGATGTCTTGCACCATTTCTCATATTAAACTTGGGAAACATTTAAAATAACAAGGTATCTCTCATACTCAGATTAACTTTAAGCCTCATTATGTTACATGTATGTATGCCACACCTGTATTTACAGTAGAATATTCACAGCATACATATACACAAACATATACAACCATTTCACCACATTTACTCTTCAGAAAAACAAATGCTACCTAGCAATAGAGTTACTTGGAAAATATAGTACTATGGTGGATCCAGTTAAGCTGCAGAGCAATATAATTTTTTGCAAGTTTTAGGCAACCAAGAAGATCTTACAAAGAAATACGTTCTGGGTTATCTATTTTTATTCACTCTCTGTTACCCAATACCATATATTTTCAGGTTCTCCAGAAGGCAAAAGGAAAAGCTAAAACCCAAAGCAAAGGATGCATCTCCTTCTCTGGCTAAGAATTAACTGTTTATGGAAGCTCATAACATTTTTGTTTGTTTTACAGAAAATCCTATAGCCTGGATTAAAATTCTAGTGCTAGTCAGGAATATGGCGTCTCACAAACCCTTCAAATATCAGTTCAACTGTGTTCAAGACTACTACCAAGGCAACACTTGTGTTATTTGAAGTTAAACTGTCCCCAGTGAATACTCATTTGAACAAGGCCAAAGTTGTAAACTCTTGAGTGGATGGTATAATGCCACTTAGCTTACTCAATTTTAGGAGAACCTCACAAGCAGGGACAGCCATTTTGATGCCAAGCTGTGTCTTGTGACAGCCAGCATAGTAAAAAGACCATTCTGTGATATTTCTGAGAGTTTGTGTGGATTCATTACTGGACAACGTCTCACATGTTCCACTATTCCAGATGTCTGTTCTAAAGAGTCTCTTTAGCAGTGTCCTTTCACTAGTCCTTCCAGCATATGTACAGAGCACAAACACTGTATGAGTGTCCTTTATAAGAGTGATATAAGGGTCTAGCTACCTTAAAGTACTGAGAACTGATACTGATCATCTCCAAATTCCATACTGTTTCCTCTCTCACCAGTATTCTTGGTATAACATTATTCATGGTTGTTCTTCAGGGACAACTGCTGGTCAAACCTATGCAGAAACACAACCTTTGCTAACAGTGTCTAAATTAATTTCTTCTATGTAACTGTATACAAATGCTAGGCCAATATAACTGTCCAAACAAACTAACCTATACATATTTCCTATCTAACCAGTCAATTAGTTTTTGCATATAGTTTGAAGTATGCAAGAGAATCTTGGACTTCTTTCTGTAACCTTTTTCTATGCCAGCCATTCTTTTTACTACTCACACATTCAAATATATTTACTTTAAAATAAAAGTAACCACTCTTGTTCTCTCAGACCTTTCCAAGTTGTTCCACTATGTTATTTCAAAAGGTTTGTACTTAGTCTTTTCAAATTTTTAGCCATCACACTTCCCCAAAAGAGTTCCAGGAGAGCTTTTCATGTTAATCACCACCTATGATTACAGCTTTCGGAAGTTCTTGAAAACAAAGAGACAAAGTAAAGGGCAAATAGCTTTAGATTCAAAATATTTTGAAATACATACATATAGAATATCAGAAATATCCCACAGAATTCAAGGCTGCCATGTAGGAAGACCCAAAATTGTCATCCAAAATCTTCTGCCAACTAACCATCTGTCACACAGGCGTTGCAATCAACCTAATACTAAAACAGCTGGATAGCACTTCTAGCAGCATCATAAATGAGCAAGGTACATATATTTATACCCATTTAAAACATTTGCTTCGATTAAACTTATCACAAACACTATGTAGCAACCACAAGCGATTCCACAGGCAAACAGCCTTGAAGCAGAAGTTACCAATTCTCCTCTGAATGCAGTGTGAAAAGATCTTTGCCACCTGAATGCTTTTCCATTAGAATGTGCTAGGTCTTCAAGGTTGGATAACCACAGAAATAGCTTGCAATATGCAAGTATACATCTTCCCCTTCTCTGTGTGCAATAGGATGTAACACACGGTCATTTGTATGCCACGTTCTGGCCTGAACACTATCTGGTAGGGAGATAGGGCCCTGAGATAAGGCCTTGTTCACTGACTTTAAAACTATCTTCCTCAAGAAAGAAAAGGTGTGGCACAGGTAGTAATTAACTAAAGTACATACATCTCTTGGAGAGCTTCATACATACTGAATACTTGGTAAAAAAAAAATCCCACTTTGTCTACTGTAGTAGCATTAGTTTTCTCCGTGTAGCTGGATTTTCCATTACTTTTAAGGGTATTTCAGAAAGGCCATGGTTACAAGGCTGCAGGTTTGAAGACCAGGTTTCAATGTTATCAGATAT
This sequence comes from Streptopelia decaocto, assembly GCF_964273445.1. Classification (NCBI taxonomy): domain Eukaryota; kingdom Metazoa; phylum Chordata; class Aves; order Columbiformes; family Columbidae; genus Streptopelia; species Streptopelia decaocto. Next base: position 48,464,846 of record NC_138659.1, read on the forward strand.
ACAAACCTGAGAAAAAGGAGAAATCTTTCTATTCCTACAATCAAATTACATTTCTGGTTCTCTAGAAAGGTCTGTCCTGAAACCACATGCCCTTTCTTTCAAAGTTTGTTTTTTGTTCAGATTTTTTTTTTTAAACACTATTCTGCACAAATGTTGCTCTATGTTCCCAAGGTGACATAGAGACAATCAGAAATAAAGCAGCAGCTCACCATTTTTGAAAAGTTCTAACATGTGGACTTGAATTGGTTCAAGCACTGCTGTAGAACAAGATATGGAATCACCTGGACTGAAGATTACCTCCCTCTTTCATAGATGTAAGCACTCACATTACTTATTTTTTACTTCAGGTACACTTAATTCTAGAAAAAAAGGAGGGATGGAAGGTGGGGAAGACAGAGAGAAAAAAGGCTCAATGTTCAGTAATTTCAGAATGTTCTACAGAATTCACCTAGGGTTTTGGCTCATCAGGTGCTGTGATTCTGTAACAAGCCACGCTCGGGTTTAACCAAATCTGTAATTGTAGCGCAAGAGTTCCGAACTAGATGCATGAAGAATGCTGTATCAGTTCAGCTTAGATCTTTGTTTAGGCGAGATATGGATCTGGGCATAATAGGAGACAATTCATGTCTTTAACATATTCACCCAATCTAAGCATCAAGTCCTCAGCATTTATCCCAATGAGATTCTGGTCAGATTGGGACTTCAAGGTCTTCTAGCACTTTAAGACAATGTAGGAACAAGAACAAAAGCAAAATTAATTACAATGTACAGGTTTGAGGCAAAACAAATCTGTAACTGTTGGGCATTATGATGAGACCTCTGTGAAGACAGATTATACCAGAAGCACATATTGGTACATTCTTCAGTTGAGATACTCAATCCATGCTGTTTTCAAAGACTCAAAAACTTATAAAGTCTAGATCTGAATCACACTGATAACTCCTCTTGCCATAAGTAATACATATGTCATTATGGGCATTCTGCCCACCTCTAGTTTTCCCTCTCTACAGTGTGAAATATTTTGGCTTTCCTCTAAACCATTTAAAACCTAGACCTAGATTCAATGTCTGCATTCTGTATCTACACTCAACATCTTTATTCTAAATCAATTTTGGTATCAGTTCTTCAGATGTATATACAATGTATATTAAATGGATGACCAGTTCGTTAGACTAAGCAAAAAAATAAGGCTTTTACTTCAGAGAATCACAGATCTTGTTTTCTATCAGACTTGTCTATTTTGAAGTGAAGCAGTGAACACCATCTGATTTTCAGCATACAGGTATATATATTTGACACACTGTTGCCCTTTTGAGTAGTTTTAATAAATACTAAGAACATTGAAACGTACAGGAAATTGAAATGTCTATACTACATAGTCCCACTGTAACAACAGCTGTGGTCAGCACAGTGATAAGCCATAAATCTTCATACTCCTGTAACACACAAAGAGCAATAATCTATTTAGAAGTTTCCTGACTGATTCTTAATATCTAGTAAACACCCTTAAAAGAAGTGAGGCTTCTCATTACAAGCATAGGTGACTGCAGTCATGAGTCCTCCTCCAAAACCAACTTCCTACCTACCACACATCCATCTTTGAATCACATAATAGTTTTGGTTGAAAGAGACCCTTAAGATCATTGAGTCCAACCATAACCTAACTCTAGTACTAAACCATGCCCCTAAAAACCTTATCTACATTTCTTTGAAATGCCTCCAGGAATGGTGACTCCACCACTGTCCTGGGCAGCCTGTTCTGGGGCTTCACAACCCTTTCCAGGAAGAAATGTTTCCTTACATCCAATATGAGCCTTCCCTGGTGCAACTTGAGGCTATTTCCTCTCATCCTATTGCTTGCTACTTGGGAGAAGAGATCAACACCTTCCATGCTACAACCTCATTTCAGGTAGTTGTAGACAGCGATAAGGTCTTCCCTCAGCTTCCTTTTCTCCAGGCTAAACAGTCCCAGCTCCCTTAGCTGCTCCTCATCAGACTTGTGCTCCAGACCCCTCAAGCAGTTTTGTTGCCCTTCTCTGAGCTCTCTCCAGCACCTCAATATCTTTCCTGTAGTGAGGGGCCCAAAACTGAACACAGAAATCAAGGTGAGGCCTCACCAGTAGAGAGTACAGTAGGACAATCACTTCCCTAGTCCTGCTGACCACACTATTCTTGATGCTCTTGGCCTTCTTGGCTACCTGGGCACACTGCTGGCTCACATTCAGCCAGCTGTCAATCAATGCCCCAGGTTCTTTTCTGTCAGGCAGCTTTCCAGCCACTCTTCCCCGAGCCTGTAGCGCTGCCTGGGGTTGTTGTGATCTAAGTGCAGGACCCAGCCAACTTGGTGTCATCTGCAAACTTACTGAGGGTGCACTCAATCCTCTTGTCCAGATGATTGATAAAGAGATTAAACAGAGATGGCCCCCAAACTGAGCCCTGGGGAACACCATTCGTGACTGGCCACCAACTGGATTTCACTCTGTTCAATACAACTCTTTGGGCCTCACCATTCAGCCAGTTCTTTATCCAGCAAAGAGTATGCCCCGCCAAACCATGAGCTGCCAGTTTCTCCAGGAAAATACTGTGGGAAACAGCATCAAAGGCTTTATTGAAGTCTAAGTACACAATATCCATGGCCTTTCCCTCATCCACTGAGCAGGACATCTTGTCATAGAAGGACATCAGGTTGGTCAAGCAGGACCTGCCTTTCAGAAACCCATGCTGACTGGGCCTGATCACTTGGTTGTCTTGCTGCATGATGGCACTTAAGATGATCTTAGTCTGTACTGCTTTCTGCCATCCATTGTGTCTGGTAGAGAAACTAAGATGATATTTCCCAAAGTAAATCAGACATTTGTAAAAACAAACATGCTATACATGTGAAAAGATGTTACATGTTAGACACATGTAATCCAATACTGTACAATGTTGATAAATATCATTATTTCAGCTATATAGACTGCATTTTAAAATATTTTTAACAGATTACACATTACAGAATAGTTGAGGTATCACACTAGGAAACTTTTTTAAATAGTAATTTTAAATTTGCTTCTTTAACTTCTGGTACAAAATCTGGCAGTGGCCTAACTGTAACTGAAATACACAACCACTATTTGAAGAAAAAAAAATACTAGATGATTCTTCTAAGTATTTACCTGATTTAAAGATAAGATTTCACATTTGTACAGTGTATCCAGATCTTATATTAGGAGGGGTCAAATATTATTTACACGTACAATGCCACACAATAAGTGAACCATTTAAAAGGAGTAGAAAGCTCTCATCAGAAAAATCAAAACAGGATCTGAATCAAAACAAAACCAAAATAAAAGGAGAGAAGCAGCAAAGAGTACAGCAATATTAAAAGATACCCAGGAAAGCTCTCATATGAGTTTTAAAGTTAATGCATTATTTTCACAGAGGTCAGTTTGGCTTTTTGTGTTTTCATCTTTCTATATATGTATCTTTCTGTATACATGGAAAAATGCAACCAATTTAAGTTTTGTTACAGATCAGTTTTGTTTGTTCATTTGTGTCCTTATTGCAGTGCCACTGTCATATACTAAATAACCTTTCCTGTAATGTATTTCATTATTCTAGTAAAAGTACATTTTATTTGAACATTTTAATCATAATTCTATAGAGGAATCTTTCATTAAAAGAAGTGATTCAAGTTCAAATGAGATCTTTTTTAAATATGGTATACACACTGAAGAGGGGAATCTGGGAGATGCTCGTGCTTCTGAAGACTGCTGGTATCTTCCCTATAAGATACCACTACTCTCTAGGGCTCAAAATGGTAACGATGGACAGCAGTTATTTTTTCTTCTCTAAGCAGGTTGTATACACTGAGTGTTTTACAAGCATTTCTGCAACTCCTCTGTTAAACTATTGGCAGCATACTACAAAATGCACACATTATGTCTATATTCTATCCTGGGTACTTCAATACTCGAAGCTCGAACTTCATTGTTTTAAGATGGGGTTAAAAAAATCCCAGGATAAATCAAATAATTTTTATCATGTTATCATTGACTTTGAGAGCTTACACACTTAACAATAGTATTTTAAGTATGTCTGCAAGACCAGCTGAACGTCTTTAAAGAATACTACTGACAGGATTAAATTTTTCCTCTGATTTTGTTCATGAGGTTCTTATTCAATACAGCTCCCCTCCTTTTAGTAAGTACAAAGCTCCACCTTGACAGCCCACCAAAGGACAAATATACTCATGTGCTTTTGGGTTTTATGGCCAAATTTACATTTCATGCTTTGCAGGAGGTATGCTGCACCACCCATACCACCATCCATAGCATCAGCATAAAACGTTCTTGTACATTCCTCATTAAAGCATGCCCAGTTCAGATTTTAACATGGTAGCAAACAATAAAACCAGTTCCTCAAATCCAGGCCACAGAATCCTGGCATTAACCAGAAATCTAGCCAAATACCTAGTACAGTAATGATCATCACAGCTCAGGGCAAACTCTTGGCAAATTTCCAGCCCCCCAAGAATAAAAGTTACTTTGCTGATCTTTATTTATTTAGAGAGTCAAAAATAACTGCAGAAATTGTAGAAACTGCAGTTATTTTTATTCTCCTCAGTAGGAGGATTTTGCTTTAGCAGGAGGTAAATTGCTCTCTGTTTACGTTGTCTGTAATAAAAGCCTGCAGTTGAGCAGCCTTGTCCTCACACTGCAATTACAAGGAGAGGGCTTTCATGGTCTGTGCTCTAAAGACTCTGCAGGCCTCAGTTGGCCTTTTGGCTACATTTGATCACCCTTCACTTTTGTAAAACCATATATTACACACTTCAAATGCCCAGAGGGGTCAAAGTATGAGAAAATTATTTAATAATCAAGTCCATGCCCAGACCTTAAAGATAATTAGTTTTTACAGACCACTACCTATAAAGCTACAGACTAAGGGCTCTGATTCAGCAGAGTATATAGGCAAATATTGAAACATTTACTTGGAATACACTTAAGCAGGGACTAACTTCAGGCATATGGAGAAATGTCTGATTGGTTATGAATGGACTTAACCATCTATTTAATTTTTTTATTGTATTAAGACCTTGGCTTAGACAGCATTTTATATGAATTTATACAGAGCTGGAACACCAAGAATATAGTAACTTGTTTTTACAGCTGAAGTTGCACAGCAGCTACCAAATCGTGCATATTACCAACTTCATTAAAATAGAGAAAGGTATTACATTTCCTTTTTTTATTTTTTTATTTTACGTTACTTCATTGTTTTAAGAGCTATTTAAAGTATAAAAACTTAATAGTGTTTCACTACGCTGTCTGTTCCACTAGAGGTCAGCCTGCAACAGAACCCCAAGCAAACACAGGAACTGCCGCTGCACACTGGTAGCACTGACATTATTCTCTTTCTCTATTTTATCTATTAGAAAGATTTCTTCAGAGCCATAAGTTAGATCTCTCACTAAAATGGAGCAACAGGAAGATATAATGGTGCATTTCATTTATGAATGACCTATAATAAATTACTATGAAGTATTCCAGGTTCCAAACGAGAGAATGCTTTGTCTGCTCATGAACTATATTTCACATACTTTAATTTGGCTGACACATAAAACTCATTTGACATTTTGCAGGTATTTCTTTGAAAGGATATTTGGTTCTTGTTGAGCGTTAAGGTATGGAGGTGGGGTAACCTGGGTAACCGAAGGTCATTTCCGAGTAGATTGTTGTCCAAGATCAGCTCTTCCAAGTAACTGAATGTTTTCAGTCCTTCCAGTGACCTGCAAACGACAAAGGCAACAGAAAAAATGATACTCCACTAAATCAGGGAGGCCATTATGAGCTGAAATAAATATTTTAACCTTCCCTTTCAGGAGTGGGAATAGTTTTGGTTTGGGCCTGTCAGAAGAGTGAATGACAAGCATTAGAGGCAAGGGGAGTGCTGGCACTGCAACACATCCTTCACATGCTGGCAGGATGAAGGATGGGGGTCACTTAGTGAGTAGCCAGGATCCAAAACAAAAGGCTTCAGATATGGGGCCTGCAGGATGAATTTGTCAATGTCTTGTGCCTTCAGGCACCCAGCTTTGCCTGACCCTAACCTCCATTCCCAAGATAAATAACTCTGTCACAGTTCACCTTCATTCCCTGGACACAAATTTAAGTTGTCATCCATCATTTCTGCCAAGAAATATCATACCCTGCTAACAATAATAAATACAACTTCAAGTATCATTTCTTAGCAGTTACCTTACAAGCAATAATAGGAAATGGAGAAGGAATTTTCTTTTTCCTTTTTATTAACCACTAAATTTGCTTCTCTAGTCTCTGCAAAGAAAATAAAATGTTCTCTACAAAATAAAATGCAGAATTACTCCAGATCGAAAAGGCATTTGTTTTCTTTTTGGAACTCACTGTCCCACTGTCAAACCACAGGTCAGATTGCAGAGAGCAGCCTTAAAAAGTTGCATCTCAGACCGTGGAAGTGCAGATGATGGCTTGTAAATAAACAAGATTGTTGTAGGTATTCATTCCTCTCATAAGTAAAGTACACGGAAAAAAAAAATCTGAAAAGAATACTTTAGTAGCTTGTTAAGGCATCTATTCCAAACTTGCTTCTTAATGCTTGCACATTCCAACAGGAAAAAAACCCCCACACATTAATCAATTTAGGCACGTGGTATACAGAGCATACGCACAGCCACACATTCACAGCTCATTCACCTACCAGACACCTAAAGATATGCTGAGATTGCATGACTTGACAGCTGATCTACTATGCCTACCAGTGGGAAGATCATTACTGTATCTCCTGGCTGTTTTATAAAATGTGATGAATAAGGGAGATGCAGTCTATACTATTTATTCAGTTTCCAATGACATTTATACTGAGGGGATTTCCTCAACCTCCTCCCAGTTTTTGGCAAAGATCAAAATACAGCCAAGGTCCCTGTTAGAGAATTCTACAGGCATTACTACTAGAGGAAAATACAAATACTGTTAGAAAATATATGGGTTTCAAACTAGACAATTTAACATTCATCTGTTGAACAAAAACAAGATATGGCTTTTGTCAAAAGAACGTACTGACCACTTATAAATCACAGTTAGAGGGTTCAAACAAACAAAATCAAGTCTGTGACCTTTACACTGGGTACTGTACACTAAACTATGAATAGTCAAGTAACATTTGCACAATACTGAAACAGTGTATTTCAGTCCAAGGACTCCAAAGCTCTCATAGCCTGTTAACTTGGCGTTCTGAAATGTAGGTACAACTGTTTCTAATGCCATTTTGATGCTGGGCAGGCAAACCAGAAGAAAATTTGCTATGCCTACAACCTATGGTGTAACTATATCACTACAATGCACAGAGACTATGATTTCTGAAGCTGAAAGAACAAAAGCCTCTATTATAAACATTATACTGAAACAACCACCAGAGCAACAGTCACACTTTTTGCATTTGCCTTTAAAATATTGTTTCGGAAAAACTTGATTCAGCCTACATAAACTGTCCACCCTGAAGAGCTGTGCTAGCGTGCGGTACTAAGCCAGCTATTTCAGCAAAGGGTCACCACAGACTTGGCTTTGCCACAGTCAAGATCAGAAGAGAGATCAGCAAACATTTCAGACAGCGCTTTCCCTCAGCTACCTTTAAAAGGAAAAATAACCCAGAGGAAGTAGCAGTGAGTTTATCAAGCTGTTATGAGTTTTCATTTCAGTTTATTTGACAAACCTAGTTTAGCAAATTCCCCTTAAATACTCTTTATTATATAAATAGTGGATTACTTCCAAACCTCACATTTCAGTGTAAGACTCTGACTTGCCAAAGGAGTTCAGAGAAGGCCACCTCCTTGTCAACACCACAGAGCCTTATGGGATGTTAATAGGTCCTTTGTGAAAAAACATTGCTTGGGCTCTGGTCAGTGTCAGCATCAAAATACACATTGTTCCTGAGTTATGTTATGCAAATATAATACTCTTATCATGAGAATCAGCAAATGGTTGGCAACTGGCAAGGAGAAGAAAGCACACATCCAAAACTGCTGCAGGGGAGGCATAAAACAAAATGACAAGCCATGAAGTGGGACAAAAGGCCTTGAAACACTAGAGGGAGTTGCCTATTGAAACAGCCTTTCTTTCACAAGCCTAGGCCAAACACAAGGCTACTAGTTTCATAGATAGGCAGAGAAAATTGTGCGCAAATCTCCTTACACCTGTCTGGTTTTGATAATTTTTGCCATGTAATGTTATTAGCCGCTCAGTTAAAAAGGAGCCATGTTACACAGGGGGTTGCTTATTAATTGTTGTTTTCATGTCATCAGAGCAGTGTGCACTTGGTGATTTAATCACCTAAATTCAGAGCCCAGGGAGATGGGAGGGGTTGCCACAGTACAGAGAGAGGATGTAGCCATTAACATAAATTTACATTCATATGTTATTTTGCTATTCACAAAATTCTTACTTTTCCACCTTAAACAGAAGAAAAAAAGAAAAACAAAACAAGCCAAACAAAAAAACAAACAAACAAACAAACAAAATCTAGTAGCAAAACAAAATTAGTAAGACCATTGGTAAAGAAACAAAAAAAGAAAAGCGTTTACCATCAGTCAGTGATATTAGCTACTAAATTCAAGGCAACAATCTCTGCTGTCATAATATATAAGGAAACATTGCCCAGCAGTTGTATTCCAGAATTTAAAAGTTTTAAGTACAATCCACACAATAGGTTTTATGGTGCAAACTTCAGCAAATCCCAAAACTTCTATATGCCTCAGTTTCCCATCTGCAGATGGGGATAAGAAAGGATTGCAATTGTGAATTCATATATAAGAAAGCATTTTTAAGAAGCTGAGGTAGAAATCAGTATCAAATACTGGCGTTTTTATTTTTAATGAGGGTAAGACAGTTATATTAATGTACTCCAAGTATTTCCTTGAGCCCATTACGAAATAGGAGAGGATTGCATACATATACAGCATAGCAAGAAGCACACAAACACCCTAAAAGAAACAAGTATAAGAAGAGAGAAATCGCCCCAAAAAAAGAGAACTACTCTAAAATTAAAAAGAAAAATTGTCTTCCTGTATTGGTACATTAAAAAAAAAAAAAAAACACACATACAGTCTTACCACCAAAATACAACCAACACTGAAGGGAAGTGGCAAGCAGTTGTTTTCCCTAGTTGCAAAGGGCTAACAAACATCACTAAGGTGTATTGCAGGTTGCTTTTCTCTGTTCTAATGACATGAAAGCTGCCCATTATCTCACCCACAGGTTCCATCTCAGTTACCTCATTGCAGGGCTCACACTCCGCTCCCAGAGGAGAGCAAGTGCTGCCAAGAGATTTCCATTGCAATTTCCAAAGTCACATCAAACCGACAAAACATCACAACGTATTCAGTCCCACCTCATTCAAACAGAAAAAGCTTTAAGTTTCCACTGTAATTAACCCTATCCTCGTTAAGATAATTATGATCAAGCTCCCTGTCACAGCTAATATCACAGCATCATTGCCTATGGCTCACGCTTTGCCCTCATTAGCTTACAAAAACACTGCGCTAAACGGGAAACTGACTCCCTCTGCAACACCACTTAAGATGTCCTGTAAGCAGACAGTAAATAAGCCTTTAGAATACAAAGGTCTCAGAAACGTCCTTTTATCCAAGTCCTTCAGCTAATCAGTATGATTTCTTCCAGCTTTCTTTTCTGTAATTCATTCACGGTTTGTAACAAAGTTTTAATCACAAAGGAATGTCATGGCAGAGATTTTTTTTCTCTCGATGTGTATGCATGGCAATTGTCAACTACACTATTGTGCACGGTCCCTCTGGCCTGACAGGGATTTGGTTACAATGAAAGAGCAGCTCTTCATTTTGGTAATATTTGACAACAAAACCACGAGTTTTTATAGATGAAAAAAAGCAGAAGCCTCTCAAGTAATGGGCAAACCTTGGTACTCTGCAGCTGTCCTTGTCCAGAAGAACAAGCTGTTCAAAAGGATCTGCTGAAAAATAAGTGTTCCTCACATTTTACCTCACCACTCCATTAATAAGACAGCTGCCTCATATCTAATGACTTTTTCCTCCTGTTTAACAGGAAAAGAGAGAGCAGTTAACAATATGTAAATGAGAGAGTTTAGCTTTAGCCTTGAAATTGATTTGCACTCTGTTGACAAGAGATAGCCATTACCAGAAGTTAAAGACAGAGCTGTTACAAAACAGGAGCTTTTTAAAATAGCTTTTTTTCTTGCCCTTTATGTTATAACAGATTACAGGAGTGCAGAATCAACACGAGGATCCTTGTACTAGATAATTCCAGTTTTTAAAGAATAGAAAAGTAATTTCTATTTCTCCCGCACCTGCCAACCAAGGAGCACAAAGCATTAAAAAAAAAAAAAAAAAATTAATGAATTACTCTTCAAAAACCTGCTAAGCTTAAAATCCCATTTTGTAGTAAAGCAGAGAGAGGTTAAGTGACTAAGGAAAGGTGACCTCCAGCAATTTTCTAAGAGACAAGAAATAAAACCCAGAGCTCCTGACTTCTAGTCCTTTGACTTAACCTCACAAAAACAAAACAAAGAACAATAAATAAATGCTATATATAAATAAAAATATAAGACAGACACATGCGTAAGTTTAGATTTTGTGTAACTCCCTGGGAATGCAAAACATCATTTCAGGTTTACTTTGATACCTGTTCAATTTTAAACGCCATTTAATCTGAAATATAGCATGCAAATAAGGGCAAAAACCCAAGCCATTTCCAATTCTGTTCTGAAGGTGGAACGGGTTTAGCGAATCTTCTGTGCAAACTCCCTCAGGCTGAGGCCTCTGTCAGAATTCTACTCTCAAACCTGCTTTGGGGGGTTCTGCTCTAAACACACCTCTCATCTGTGGGTACAAAAAAAATAAGTAACTCATTTTAAACAAGAAGTGGACAGAATTCAGTTCAAATTCCAGGAAAAAAGCAAGCAAACAAAAATCAATGAAACAAACAAATAAAACACTCTCACTATTATAATCACAAAAATACTACACACCTAAGGTTTATGTATTTCCTGCACACGTAGATAGCAATGGCAGATAAACCTACAAGTAAAGTATCCAAAAATGACCCGTACACTATTCAAGCAAAATAGCTGTTCTTTTCTGCAATCCTACTGACTGTTTATACCCATTCATGACAATACATCCAAAAGCAAAACCGAATGGAGTATGTAATGGACAGTTCTGACCTGACTTCTGGATCAAAGCAGAACAAAAACAAAAGTGCCCCAGTGAAAAGTAAAGAACCTCCAAAATTTCTAGAGTGGACGAGGTCCCAAGTTAGACCAGATGACTCCTAAAACGAGAATCATGAAATTCTATTCAATGGAGAACAGGTTACCAATGTTTCCAAAACATGAAATACTTTGTTTTGTTTCATATCAGAGGCAATGTTAGTATTTTGCAGGCTATCTAGAGGGAGCAATATGCATCACTTCTGGTCAGTTTCCACCTTTCTGTTGCTAAATAGAAAATAACTGGCAGAAGCCTTTTGTATAAAACTTAAGCTTGTTAATATGGTCAGCAAAAGAGAAAACAGAAATAAGTGAATAAGCAGTATCATCTCCATGTGCCAAGTTGAGAACCTCTTTATAAACTTTCTAAAAAACAGTATTATAATGGAAATATGAACTAATTCAAGTGCAAAGGCAGGGCCATAACGAAAGCTTTACTGTATCTTGGATCAATCTGTCACTCTGCAATTTAGATAGTAACCTGACCCCTCCCCTTTTGCACAGAAAAGGGGGGAGTAACAAGCCTGTAGAGTGAGCATTTCGACTACTAGAGTTCAGTCAGAAGAGGGAAAACTAATTTTTCTCCCATCTTCCACAACAACCAAGGCTGAGGATTGACAAGCAAATTGACGCACTGCTCAGAGGGCAAAAGATAAATGTTTGATGAATTGGCCATTGCTGGAGGAGTGATGGGCTTCATATGTGCATAATGGACTAGCTGCCGTTCAATTCAGATTGCCTGCCAAGATAAAGAAACCATAATGAATGGACCAAGCACAGACTGTGCCATAAGAAAGTATAATCTGACTAGTTTTAATAAACTTATTAAAAAAGATGAAGCAGAGAGAGGCAAGGGGACTGGCCTTTGTGACCAGCTATAAGAGGTGAGAACGACTAATAGACTGCTCAAGCATGACAGCAGAGAATTGTTAATGGACATAACACTGAATCCCTCGATGTTAAAATATATCTTTAGAACAACTTAAAATCACAGGGATCTAAATATGCGCATACCACAGACACCATAGTACTTATTACACAGCCTATAACTGCCATTTATTTATTTATTATTTCCTTCTGCTACCTACCCTGCTTTGTCTCTCTAACTTCCTTTATCCTCTCTGCCTGGTATCTTAGTCTGTACCCAGATCCACACAACACACCCAATAGTTTTATCAGGGATGCCTCAGAATCAAAACAACCCTGTAATCATAACCCAAAAAAATTCAAGCTCAACTTGCAACAGAAGGGTTTTGGCTGCACAACTATATCACTAAGTTTCACTCCCAGTGGAGAAACATCTTTTACCATCAGAAGTGCTCACACCTTGTGTAATTTCATTTGCTTTGCAAGCTATGTTTCCACCAAATATGAGAAATTTACCAGTACAGTGATAGCAAAAAAACAAAAAACAACCAAGCCTTTCTAGCACAGATGAGACCAAGTTGTCTGCAATAGTCCTTTTGGTCTGGTATATCCCACTGTTCCCCATCTTTACTCATAACCTCCAAGTTCTGATCAATCAGCTCTATGAAAAGACATTACAGCCAAAACAAAGCTCTTCCAGTATTTTACTTTATATGGGTATATAACAGTGTAAAGTCTGGTAATCACCACCATTTTCATGGTGAGTAGCATATACACAGAGGGCCATTTTTGCTTTTCCTTTCTCATTATTTAGCCACATGAATAACAGTGGTTCACATTCTGAAGATTATCAGACACTGAGACCTAAGTCTGTGACTCAAAATGCTACAGGAGTCAACAAGAGAAAAAACAGTCCTGACTTTTAAAGCAGCAGGATTAGACCAACAATCTAGTTCTTTGTTAAGAATCACAGGGCAAGAACACACCCTTGTGTGTGCCTATAACACACAGTACTTGGCCAGGCAGAACTATTTTTCTCTTGAGGTAGGAGGGGAAAAAAAAAGAAAGAAGAAAAAAAGTAGAGGATTGCAAAAAGATCCTCCTGACTGAGGACAGCTAGAAAACATATTCTACAGGATAACATCATTGTTATGCATGTTTGTTTTCTTGTTTTAACTTTTTTTCCTTTGATGATGAAAAATAAATAAGGAAACACATTCTACTTGGGTAAGTATTCAGATTATCACCTGTGCCATATTTTAAACAGAAATGATTACATGCAAGAAGGATGTCTAGTTTTCAGTATAACTTTTATCCAACTGCAAAAGGAAAGTAACCCATTATCAAGCAGCTCAGCAAGGCTCCCACTACTGAAGGAAATAAAGTTTTATGACAAGAGGGTCTCTCTCCTCTCTCTCTCTCTCTCCCTGTGAGTGAGAAAGTGAGTGCAAGAATAAGACAGAAAGGGAAGGCTCAGGAGTGCTGGGTGAATTATAGACTGCCTCTCAAGATTCACAGCTCCTCGTGGTAGGAGGTTAATATTCTCACATGTCATTAGGTCTGCTGGCTCTACTGATGGCTCATTGAATCAGGCAGCAAATTATTTCCTCATGCTGCAGAGGACACCACACTTCAAAGGGAAGGAGCCAGGGTCAAGACGGCTCTCCAGTTCGATTAATGAGTTGGGATCAGCAGAGGTTGCCTGTAGGTAAGAATGTGACTGAAGCTTTTGACAAAGCTGACTTTTTGAACAGGACTTGACCCAGGCCCCTTACTCCCCTCCCCACCAAATTTTATTTCCAACATTTGCCTCTGACTGACCTGCTCAGGCCTGTTGGGATAGTTTTGACCTCCTCAGTCTTTGTTACCAGACACAGAAGCTGTCTGCCTATATTTGATGTGTCCCTCCCTAAAGGCCACGTCAGCTTATCCAGGCTCATCAGAATACTTTAAACTGCACAGCAAAATAAGATAGAGTAGATTCATTTCATTTTTTTTTATTTTTTCACAAAATTTGTTGAGAGTGGGGAAAAAGAGGAGAGGACTAAAAGATATTTCAGCTTTCAATAATATCAAGAAAGATTTCTAAATGCTTTTAAATGCAGGTGAGAAGAACACAAAGACTATGAGAAGCATATGACTTACATATTAAAATGACAGAAAAGCAGAAAACATATGTTCATGCTTACACAGATTTTCTGACTAAGAATATCCCTAGCAAATAATGCATTATACAGAATATTCTTCTAAAAACTTCATCTTTTTATTGCCATGGTAGCAAGACATTAGAGACAATTAAAACTTAATGGCCACTCTATTCATCTCTTTCTAAATGCTCAATGGTATCCTCAGTTTGATGTCTCTAAAATATTTTAATGCATATTTAAATCAATTGAATAAAGTACTGAAGTGAGACTCATTGCATTAATGTTTTCTGATAAGATCTACTTAAACTGCACACTTTCTCAAACAAACAGGAGTAACTGAATCAAAATATAAGCCACTGTTGGTAAGCTTCCAAAAATCACATAGCTTCTCATTACTGAAATGGGAGTTTTGTCAACTACAGTGACAAAATTGTTCACACAAGCTTCTAAATTTGTTATATATATATTAAAATTTTGTTCAATAATATTTTACACCCTTGTATTTCTGGAGCAAGGATCTAGATTGCCCTTCAATATTTACTTCAATCACAGCACAACTTTTAACATCCTCTTCCTAAATATTTGCTAATCAGCATCCTTAATGCTCAAACGGTTGTTATACAGTAAGTTCACAGTGTATTTTAGGGGGGGAGGGGGGGGTGGGAATTAAAGTAAAATATCAGTCCAGAGATATCCAGGAACGGCAAAAAGGTGACCGTTGAAGCTTTGCAGGTTTAAGCTTTATTTTAGTGCAGGTGCCTGAAACGGAAAGCTACACGTCAAGTTTTCAAATTAGAACACTTTTATTTTTAAATGTCTCGAGGAAGCAACAGTTCTTATAGATCTTAAAATAAAAAGCTGGGACATTAGTGCCTTAAGAAGATCAGATCACTTAGGTACCTTAATAACAACTTAGGAAACTTAAGTTTTGGTGTATATTTAAACATCTTTTAATGATCTCCAAGTATAAGGCAATTTTTCACCTTTCTCTTCAGTGTTTATTTTTTCACTCAAACCAATATTTGTAACAGATTTCCTTACTGTAACTAGCATTTAAGCCCCAGAAGTGAGTAAACCAAATATTAGATCTATAAAACTTAGCATAAAGGATACAAGATCTGTGCATGACTGAGTCAAATTAGAATAACTAGAATACTTTCAAGCAGACTACCTAACAGCTGAACAGCACATATTCCACATGGATGTACTTTACTCTAAAATGTAAGTGTACACAAGCAGGAGATAACAACTTCTTTCACTTATGTCTGCGCATTCTCCAGTGAATTGTGCATTTATGCAAGTGGAAGCTTGCAGCACTAGAACTGTAAGAGGGAAAACACTTCACAGGCTTGTTTAAACAAAGTAACTGTGTTACTGGGTCTGTCATCAGTGTTAACATTATATCCTGTTTCATCTCTTTCTAGAAAGCCAGCAGCATACCAGAGATGATTTGTGAAATGTATGTGTCTTGTATAATACTGAGCAGGAAGGTATGAATCCCATACAGGAGGACAAGTACAGCTGAAATGGCATGTAACTGGCCAGTTTGTCACTCCCAGGGAGAAAGAGGAAATAGTTGTGTTCAGGGCAAAGGGAGCCACTCAGTCAATATAAAACAGAGAATCACCAGCAGTTTCTGGACATGATCAAAGTTCCTGGTGCCTTGCAGCACTAAATCAGAACTGATGGTAGGAATGAGAAGATGCATTGCTGAGACACCTGGACCCAAAGTGGTACCTGACAGAATCCATTTCAGGAATCCTAAGAGAAGATGGATTCAGCAAGTGGAAAGGTGACCTGCTAAGTACAGGCAAAGACGGAATTTTGTATTTGTCCTTGTTTCCATTCCTAAAACTAAAAGCTTTCACTTAATTCTTACTAAATAGAACTGTTTGCTTTCAGGAATATCTGGTGTTTGAGGGGAAGGTAGTACCAATTTCCAGAGCACAGTGGTTCTAGAGAGGTAAGAAATCTAAATAAAGACAAAAAGAACAAGAAGTCCTGTACCTAACTCCAGATGAATTAGAAGCCCCAGCTGCAACAAGTACTGTTTTATACCAACTTGGATATAGTCCATCTGGGGAACTGTCAGGGCAACTATAGAGTTTGGGAAGGAACTTGTAAACTCATAAATCACCCTTGCGAAGAGCAGAAAGCAAGGAAACACCCTATGACTTTTGGCAATTGTCACCACACAGTGTACTCAAACATTTTTGCATTGTAACTGCTCAGAACTAATTGATTGTACAACTTTGTGTGTGTGTGTTAACGGGCTTTATAGTAATCCTGCAAAGATTTATATATCCAAGTTCAAACTCAGAGATAAGCATGTAATTATGTATTTCTGATTTTCAGTAATGCTTTAACATAACCTCTTCATTAAATCTGTTTAGTCAAATTGGAGGGTTTTGCATTTCAATTAAACTGTTGCAGCATGCATTAATATTGTTTTACATCAGTGTTTACATAAGTAAATAATAAATGCATGGTCAGAACAAATAAAGTTATTCGTTGATTTTAATGTTCATTTTAGTTTTTATGTTGCTTATTTTTCCTATTGCTCATATTATACAAAATAATGAGTAATATTAACACATTACCTCAGCAACAAAAGCATACAGTGTTAGTGAAAAGCATTTGGTCAAAACAAGACTCTAGAATTCAGCCTCTGAAATTACAAAGACTACCACACTCTGATAGCAGATAAGAATCTCGTAGTCCAAAAGGATGGGCTAGAGAATTTATGGCAGGCTTTTTTGTGTTGAGTTTTTTTCCTCCCTTCAATCCCTAAAATTAATAAGATTGTCTAAAATCTGATTGGGAAAGTACAGTCCAGCATAAATCCCACATTCAAAAGATATTTAACTGTGGATTTGATAGGATAGGGATGAGGAAGAGGAAGAAGATAACTACCAAAACACAGTTCATCTCAATACTCTTACTTGGTCACTGTGACCATATATATTCAAATGCTCTTTGCACCAGATAGCAATACAAGAAGTCCTAAGATCACGTTAGAGTAAAGGGACCTTCCAACATCTCCTGGGGCAACAGATAACCCTGTAGTACCTTGGAGACTTCTGAGCAGCTCCACAGGGACAGTCACCCACTGTGGCCCAAGATGGAGCCCCATGATGGGAAAGAAACACCCTGAAAATAAACAAGCTAGTGCTATTCCCCTACACTGCTCTGGAAAGAGGCTCAGGTCTTAGTTGTTTTTCCATACCCAAGAAGGAGATTCAGTGCAAGTTTCTCCACAGCAAGCTTAAAGTCAACAGGTATTCCACAGATTAGGGAAAGGAAAGCAAAGGGAAGACAACACTGAACTTTCATAACTGGGTTTTTCCATATTTTTTTTGTATTTTACTGTCATGCTAATACACACAAAGCCTGCTGAGGGACCAAAATACTTTATTGAAAACACTAAAAAAAATCAACACTGTTTTTCTGTCACACCAGAATAAAATCAAACACCATAAGAACCTGAGGTTGAAGGCTGAATTACAATCACAATAGGCTAGTAGCTGAGGATGTGCTATTATATCCACTGCCAAACAATTATCTAAGTCATATACACATTTAACATATTTCAAATATGAAAATCCAACATAAACTTTGAGCTACACACTTTATTTTTATTTCAAGCTTTAGCTGCTGAGTAAAGGTTGCAGAGAAATTTAAAGGTGTAGCCCAGAATATATGCCCGATTATTTGTGTTGCCACTGCCTCCTGATTTTTAGTCCAATTATGCATACAAATAAAAACATAAGCGGCTGTAACTTACTATGCCTGCAACCCTCAGAGTGTCATATAACCTTTTGTACAAGTCAAATTAATGAATTAATGAATTGTAAACTCAGTGCTACTTTGAGATGCATCTGCTTCCCTCTCAACACAACTGCTGGGCCTGGCTGGGCAGCAGTGCTGGAGGTTACGGGCCATAAATGTATCCGTTTGAAGTCTACACTGCAGCCGTCACCTTAGCTTCAGTCCAAGCCGTACACTGACTCTTTTGTCCATAGAGGAATCTGATGACAATTAGATTTCTGAGGGGCACATAATCTGCTCAAACCACAAAAGTAAATATGTGATTTACCTCACACACGATCACATGAGCCCAGAGAAGAAAATCACAGCAAGCATGCCTATGAACTATTGCTTGCTGATGCAATTAGGCAGTTTGCAAAAAACAAACACCACACAACCAACCAACCAAAACAAACAAACCCAAAAAACACACCAGCAAACAAACAAAAAACAGAACACACAACTAAAAGAAAGAAGGCTCACTCATGGCGTGATCGGATTTCCAAGCACTGCCACTGTGGCCACCAGACACTTCCAGAGACCACATCAAAGCACCTTTGCTGCCTTATGGCCTCCACAGAGCAACTTCAGCCACTTAGGAAAAAATGGCGAAATAAAGACTTGGACTTCAAATATTAAAATAAATAGATTGACAGATTTTTTTTTTTTTTCTGGAAAACTTGTCTCATCCTTACTGAAGGATAAAATAAACTTATTTTTTGTTAAAATTAAAGCAAAAATTAAATCATCTTATTATGTAATTGGAACTAGGCCTCAGGCGCTAGCAGTAAAGAAGGGATTAAGGCCTCCACCACCTGGGTTGTCATTCTCATGGGCCCCATTACCACCCCCTTATTCGTTTTTATAGCCAACAGATTAAAATGCGAGCGCTGCAATCTTTGATCTTTCACTTGCTGACACAAATCCTTTCAAGCCTCCAACGTTTTCTGCTGAGGTAATTAGTACTAATTAAAAGGTTTCCAACAGCCTTTGCTCTACTTTTTCCCTCCAAAGAAATTGCTTTTACAAGTTCCTTCCATCTTTGAAATGTATGCATCGTTCACTTTCTTCTTTATCTGACTCCCAGAGATCAAGTAGATTAGTGACTCCATTATTCCCCAAGACAAAGCCAAACAACAGGTTTTTACTATCTCCCTGACCTGTTGAGGTGCAGGGTTTATATTCAGAAACAAGTGTCTCTGCTTGTATTAAAAGACAGTCCAATTATGCACTAACAGACACAATGCAGGGTTTCTACATTTAAGAATGGACATCACTTAAAGATGTAGTGTTTTCTCAGAAGAGAGAGAGGCAACCTTCACTAATCAAACTGACAAGTTGTAGGACTAATAATAGGTCTTACTTTGTTTTCTTTTCTTTTTGTGTGTTTGTGTATCGGGCAAGATGCAAACAATTTCTTTCTCTTCCCCCCTTCTCCCACCCTGTCCTCTCCCTTCCCCTCTTTCCAAATGTTAATGATTGGTTCACGTTTGCTACTTAATAAAAAAATCTCAAAAATTTAAAAAAAAAAAAAAAAAGGAAAAAAAAGAAGGAAAGGAAAAAAGTTTAGGAAGTAATGCCTTGAAAGCTTTTGAAAGCGCAGAAAGTTCTGTCTGAAGAAGTTTTTGTTACTATAATTTAATAATGTGTGCTACTACAGGCAAACTAATGGCTGGAAAAATACTTACAGAGATGAAAATGCTGTTTTATAGTATGCCTAAATTACTAATGAAAGTCCAAGATAAAAAAATTAAAAGCTGCAGCAAAAAGCAACAATACTTTGCACTGAGAAAGGGATGTTTTGAATTTACAGGTTTTGAAATGATCTTTCAGTCGACATGGGCACTATATGGATCATTTTTCTTTACGAAAACCTGGAAGCTTTATGCCTGCTGTGATAAAAATAAATTACACTTCATGCAGCAAAAGTGCTATTCAAAAAAGAGGACAGTTCTCAAGCTCTTAAAGTTCTCACTTCCTATTGAAAATGACAGCAGCTCTCATGCTGTAGTATCTCTGGCACAATAGATCAGAAATCATACACAGAGCTACACGAGGCTACCTAACTGATCATTACACGCAGAGGGGTCTATTCTCCTCTCACAATCCAAGCACAGGGCTCCTGCTGGCACTAATGGGAGCTGCACATGCATATCAAGGACAGAAACAAACCAACGGTGGATCAACTTTTCTAACTTGAACTAAGTTAGAAAAGTTTTTAAATAGGCAGAAAGGAAAGTCAATAAATTGTCTCTTTATCGTGCCTGCTCTTCTACCTTACTTTGACAACCATTCTACTACGGTAGTAATTTCTTTTGGTGTAACTTTCCTCAAGAGGATCTAAAAGCACTACAATCTCATCAATTCAGCTATATTATGCCCCTGTGAAGTAAGTTTTATCTGACATATCTTGCCCAAGGTCATATGGAAATTACAAGGCAGGACCAGGAATTGCACATTTCTGTATCCTAGTAGTTCCCTGTTTTAACCAGCAGGCCATACTGCTCCTCTATCCACGCACAAAGCCAACAGTCCCTAGTAGCAGGAGACTGGATTAGACTTTCAGTCATGGGAATGATGAAGAAAATGTTTTTCACGAACACAACTCTTTCAAATAATTTGTTATAGATTCAAAATGCTGGATGAAAAAAAGCAATATCAAAACATTCTGTGAATAACTAACGCAATGGTTTTAGTCTCCTCACCTTTTTAGTACATGGACACCATTGCCTTAAAATGTCAGGCAAGCCCTGCAAAACCAACATGAGTTAAGGAAATAACATACCTTGGCTCCAAGGGCACACAAGCAAAACAGATTATGTGGAACCCTCAGCCAAACCTAGGCACCTGTGTAAGCCATGAAAACGTATATTTACACTGTGTCTTCCATCAGAGTAGCCTTTAGAAACAGCACAGCTATTTCTGCACTCAATATGACATACCTTGAGTACAGGTTTTCATATTTACCAAATCTTAAATTCTAGATTCCCATTAAATTCAAAATTACAAATTCTGAAATTTGTAAGAAATTGGAATTTGGACCACAGCACAGAGAAAAACAGAGGTGAATGCATATGTATGTATCTTTCCATACCCAGATCAACACTTTACATCATTACAGGAAGGTGATATAAATCTAAACTGATAGAAGCAATCTGCCATATTCTCACATTTTACTAAAATAGCCTGTAACATTAAGGCAAAATCAACATTAACAACAAACTCTTTAGAGACTCTTTGGGTCTTTTATTTTATGAAATCAGAACTCCACAAGGAAAGAGATTTTATTAAAAATCAAACACACAAACAAAAAACCCAAATGTATTTCCAGGGAAAAGGCAGCTGCAGAGAAGAGGACTATACAGAAAGAGGGTACTTGAGACATAAAGTCTATAACAAATACCTTTAACAGAGCCACTCTCATGGACAAAACTGAAGTATCACCCCAATGAGCATAATAATTAGACTGGATTCAAAACTATAAGCTCACAAATTATTGTGTCACTTCTTTCATTTGAGATTTTCTTGTTTATTCTTGGTTTTGCATGTACAAACTGCTTTCGTGTTCATCAGAGGTACCTTCTTCTCAATTAATAGCCAAAATTGTCTCATGAACAAAAAAGTAGAGATGAAACTTTAGGGAAAAGAAAATCCATAACTATGAAGTTTGCAATAAAATGACATGCTGGCAGCACAGTAGGCAATGTTAACATACATATTAGAGCAAAAAAAGGAAAATGAGTGTCGCATTTAATGCTTCAGAGACTGCGCAAATTAAGCTATCTCAATATTTACTAAGGAGGTTAAGAAATAAAATTAAAATATCTGGTAGGCTTGACGGTGAGCAAAACTTGCTTGGCTACGTTACAAGCTTTTTAGATACCTTGGAATCTAAACCAATCCCCAGTTATCAGAACAGCAGAGAAAAGGGACAAAAGAAGTCCCCGTCTTCCCTAGATATTCAGTTGTGTTTTTTTCCAAACTGCAAACAGTTGCTGTGGCCTTAGGGTTTCATTATTCACCTATAGGATGCAAGGACCATGAGCAGCTCACCTTTTAACGTATAGAAAGAAGAGAGAAAAAACTCTCCCACAAAAGGAATATCATATCAGTTTTTGGTACATATATAAAATCTTTACTATTTGTTGAGGTGGGTGTGTGTGTGGGGGGGATATTTTATATATACCATGTCACAAGTGTGTTCCCTTCTCTCCCCCAACCCCAAAGGGCAAAAAATACATCAATAACCTTCAAATCTGCCCTGCCATCTCAGTACAGCACGCATGTGATGAAAAAATCAGTAAAGAAACATTTCAATTTGAAGTTTCCAAGAGGTAATTATAAACAAGAGGAAGAGAAAAATATTTTTGAAATTATGAAAAATACCTTGACAGTGACTCCCTTAGACTCACATTCAGCCCTTGAAAAATATTCTGCCAAAGGGTGCATTTTGACAGGGAAAAGATGAAGAGTGGAGAGAAGAGGCAGTAGTTTGTCATAATTGATGACACTGCAATGCAAGCTGAAGTCAAGACTGAATATTTACAAAACTCATTCAGGGTGAGATTCTTTTAAAAGGGAAAAAAAAGCAACAAAACAACATAGATGGACCCAACCTTTTGAAAGCACAGTGGGACCGCAACAGGAAAGATTAATGCAATATGGTCAATACAACCATGTCTCACACTCAAAATAATTCAATGGTCTCTTTCATAATTCAGTATGGTATGTGTTTCAGTATAAAATGAAAAGCCTGGAAGAACTCTCTTAGAATGACACAGCTGAGCTGGGTGCCTTTGGCCATAATAGGACTTTAATGCTATAAATTTTTACCCCAAATTATTAGTCAAATTATTAAGTCAAGCTCTGACCACTAATTTGCAATGTTACAATATCATAATAATTAAGCTGAATCTAGACTCCCACATTCTTATGTTCTTATTCTTTCCTTTTACTATTTGGCCTCACCTTCACCTTCCTCCCTTCAGCTACACACTGACGCTTCTCCAGTCCCATGGTTACACAGCTCAGGGATATGATCTAGTTAAAACTGAGCTGGAAGGGAAGGCAGGAAGCAGGAGAACTGCAGCAAGCTAAACTGCCCTAAGTTGTTCCTCAGGATTATTTGATGGACAAAATGAACATACTTTTCGTAGTCTTGGCCCAGCTGCCAATGAGGAGGTTCATTTCAAGCAAATTCATCTGGCAGTTTGCCATCAGATTCAAAGTAGAAGACAGGTTCAAAATCAACTTGGAGACTAAACTTGCCCAGTTATTAGCAGTGATGCATCCAAAGTCAGGGCAGAGGTACAGTAATGCAAATCAATTCTGTTCCCTGCTCCACAGAGATCCAGGAGCTCATCTTCAAGAGCTGTCAGTCCAGCACTTTTCACCACTGCTGGATTCACACTTCATTTAAACAACTATGACTAATCCTTCTCCCAAAGAAAAGTGGAATATATTTGTCTCATTACTAGCAATACAACCTGGGCACCGATGTATGTGAAGTAACAAATCATCTCGATATAAATTGATCTAACATTTATAAAATGGATAGGAATTAGAAAGGCGACAAGAGTAGACAAGGTCTGGACTAGTATTACACAGGTATCAAAAGTTATGCCATATGGTATATTTATTACATAGAGAGTGTTAAAAATTCACAATTTAGGAATGCAGCTAGTCTCCATATTTACCATGTGTTCCCACAACAGGGTATACTTGTAGTCCTGCATATTTATACACAATGGACAAAACCTATTTAAATAAATAAATAAATAGATAATCTGTTTAACTTGTTCATCCTATCACTACCAAACCTTCCTCCAAAATCTAACTTCCCATCTCACAAAACTGCAGAATCTTTCTTTTCTGCAAATGTTATGTCTAAATAACATTTAGAAAAAAAACCACTCTGCATGTTCCTCTTACTCATTAGTTGCAAAAAGAAAAGGTGGTTACAAATATGGAACATTAAAGTATAGAAGTGAACATGAGATATGTGCTTTTTAGTCTTGAGAGCTGTACAGTTTTTTGGCAAAGCAGCTCATGAGAAAACCCAGTCACTCAGCTTTTCACATGCTTTGTATTTCTAAATCTCCCAATAATCCATCCTGCTCCAAAACACTTAACAGTTTTAAGCAAAGAGAGCCCTGGCAAAACATCCATACAGGTTATCACACTGCTTAGATCCACTATAGTGCACATCCAAAAATGTACAAGAAAAAGGTGTCCCTGTATTATAGCTGCCATTTCATTAAAAATAATTCTAAATAAATGCAAATATTGCTTTTTCACCTGACAGGAAAGGCATACTACCCTGCAAAGAGATATCATATTTTTAGGTTTTCCAATCACTTCTAAATGAAGAAAGAGAAGAAATTAGCATTATGCTGCAAGGTTATATTCCAAATTTGGCAGGAAGAAGAATGTGAATAAATTAAAAATTTTTTTTACTACTAAAAGCGATGAGAACAGCCTGAATTAAAGTAGCTGGGAAGCAAAAGGAAGGGTAATTTCTGCTAAGCATTTCATTTAACTTTTGTTTGAAGATATCTTAGATATCATATGACTTTCCCTCTCCCCCAGTTCGAAAATGGAACATATGTAAAAGTAAATCAAGTATGTGTTGCTGTCTTTTCAATGCTATAGATACTTTTCATCAATATTTTAAGGGTCAGCCTGTGGAGCTGTGCAAAACTATTTTCCTACCAACATTTTTATCTCAGATTTATTCTTGTTCAAAATATAATTTCACATATACCCAAAGCTTCACATGTAGTATTAAAAAGGCATAAAAAGGAAGTGAAATGTCAATTATTGATGCATACTGGTGATCTTAAAAATTACAGATGATGTGGGATTTTTTTTAGAAGATTTCAGTTAATGACAGGCATTTTTAATTTAAAGAATGAGCACAAACAAAACCTGATTAATATGAATATAAAGAAATGCCAAATCCAGAAAATAAATGCCATGGCTAGTACTAAGATACATATAAATTCTATAATAATAATCTTTCCATACTCTTTTCACTTGAACTCATCATGACAGATATATAACAAGAAGATATTGCAAAAGCAAGATATTCACACAAAAACGTTGCAGTAACTACATCTGAGCTTGAAAAAGCAGCTAGTAAGATTTTTCAGTCCCTGAATAGAATTACACTCAGGATGAAACCAGTATGATTGCACGAGAGCTTTGCTTGGAGGTGCATGCACTATCACAAATCTAGATTCTATAACACTTCAGTTATTTGAATTTTACTGTCAATTACTTTCAATTCTAAAAGGATTTTCTTTAATCCATTATTCTGGATCAAGATAATGATTTTTCAGAGTTCTAACATCTTCGCGTTGCCCGGTATTGGCAGCCCTAGGTAAGAAAGTGTCGAGTGTTTTTCCAGATGCAGTTTATTTGTACTCCACAACTAAACCAAAGACATATTCACAGTGCCACACACCTTAGATTCTGCTTACTAGTTGCAGGTAGAATCTCCATAGTGAATCACCCAGAGGAGCTGGCACCGTCTAGGTAGATCACAGAATAAATACTCATGGATTACATTTTTGTATTATCCTTGAAAAGATTAGAAGAATAGTAGTAAAGCATATTTATTCAGTGTTTTAAGACAGCTTCAAATGATCTGATGCAATAGACATTTTCTTCCAAAAAACAGAAAAGGATGAGATAATGTGTTTCAAGGTCAATCGAGGCAAAGGTGAATCAGAAAAAAAAAAAAAAAAAACAAAGACAACAACAACACCACACACAAAAAAACCCGACCAACCCAAAGTGTTTAAACCACAGCAGATTTAACAGCTTAACCAATAAAGCTACTCTAGCCTTCAGTCAATGGAAATCAAAACAATGATTTCAAACTATTTTATTCAATCTAAAGGCAGGATTACCAGGTGATAAAGCTTTTTCCTTCTTTGCTAAAAAAGCGTTTCTCCTGTTTTTAAGGATTTCTTTCAGTAAATTATGCACCCTTTTCAGAACTACAGCCACAAGGACACAGATGTTCTTTAAAAGTTGTAGGTTTATGTCCTTGTATTTATTACCACAGGGCTCAAACGTTTACACGTATGCTCACTGGAAATCTGAAAATGCAAGGAATTTTAATATTATTACATTTACTAAAACTTATTTTCAAATCTCCATTAAGCCCCTCCAAGTATCTAAACAGTATTTTTTTCCTTCCTCAAATGATGCCATTTGCTAACACAAGCAGAACAAAGGTTGATGCCTCAAAATACAATAAATTACTACATTCAGATTCTTTATGATCATTGAAGGCCTTCCTTAATAATCTGAAAAGTACCTATGTAGACTTTAAATCATCACATTCATTGAAAGTTTCTCTTTCTTCTATACCCCAGCCTTCTCACCCTCTCCAGTTATACGCTTACTTGCTGAAGTGTTTGAATTCTTTATAGTAATATTTCAGGTTTTAATAGCAATTCACATATTAAATATCAGTGTACAAGGCCAATGTACAAAGCAATTCCCTAGTAAATTAGTCTGAAAATTGCCCTAATTGTTATGCCAGAAGATGTCCTCTACATTTTGTCTTGGGAGAAAAAGATCTTTCTGTCTAAATGCCATTATGTGTCATCCTAGCTGAGCCTCCTGCCTAGCGGGGACATTGAAGTTGTACAGCAGGAGCCGCTTCTCAGGCTTTAAGAACTACAGTAAATCTTCAAACAATTTATCCAAACAAAGGCCAGTGTGTCGAGAGAAAAATACACGGGAAGCAGATGAATAAGCAACATCAATTATGGGGGGGTTGACCTTTCTGCCCCACACCATGGCACAGATTTCACACCAAATCGCAGCAGATTGAAGTTGACATGCCTGGAGTGAAAACACTGGTCCTCACAATGTTGCCACTCTACATTCACAAAGCTGTAGTAAGGAGAGGAGGGAGAAAATGAAGAGAAGGGGAGGGGGGTGTGAATGAAAAATCACGCATAATGGGCCTGGGTTTATTTTACAGAGAACAAAATGGCTCAATTTGAGCACTTAGACTCTCAAAATTGGCTAGTGTGAGATATGAGAGGCTCATCCAAGGGGACACTTGAATCAGGTGCCTTCAGTGATCTGACCTAGGAGAAAGGATGTGGAGAATAAAGGCAGTTCCTAAGAACTTGTCAATGTTGTTAAAGATTGTGCCATTTCTTTTTTTTTTTTTTTTTTTTTTTTAATATCTATCTATCTATCAACATAGAGATTTTTGTACATAATTACAGCAGCTGAGATTTACCTTCAGTCAAAATAAAAGCGATCGGGCTAAAAGTATTTTTCCAGTAGCAAAAAGCATTGTCTTATGCAGCATTATTTTGCCACACCAAGAATCCAAATCTGCCTACAGTTATCATATCTACATTTTGAAAGACTCGTACCCTGCCCCAGGAACATATTGCCTTTACATCCAAAGAAAAGCCAGACTAACTAATGTGTACTTCAAACCACCTCAATTAAAATTCGGGTATTGGCCTTTAGAACAGTCTATTTAAAGATTTCTTTTTCTAGATTGGCCGTAGACAGATGATTATTAAATATTTATAAGTCTTTGAAAAGGATTGAGTGCTTTTGCTTTGTTTATTGTGTGGAGCTCCCCCTTCTTTCCCCCACTCCTTCTTTGAGGGATCTATGAGTGATCATTTTATTTGAATACTTCATCAGTTTGTTAGTGCAAAGACAGATCAGTCAACCCTGCACAGGCCGTTTTGCATCAATGGAATCTGTTAACACTGCTGCAATAATAGCTTAAAGTTTAATATGCAATCAGATCAACAGCTTTTGTCTCATTCCAGGGGTCACTAATATACAAACTGCTAGTATTTCATATTGATAGTAACTAAACACCACCAGTTCTGGTTCAGACTGAAAAGATTAAAAATAAAGAAGCTTACAATAACATTTACATTCATACTAACCTTAGTTACTATTATTTTAAAAATTCTAAACTGAATATCAATCTGCCACAAATTTT
This sequence comes from Streptopelia decaocto, assembly GCF_964273445.1. NCBI lineage: Eukaryota > Metazoa > Chordata > Aves > Columbiformes > Columbidae > Streptopelia > Streptopelia decaocto. Next base: position 48,492,944 of record NC_138659.1, read on the forward strand.
GCTGCTTAACTGTGAAGTCTAAGTTTGAGGATTAACATTTGTGATGTCAAACATTGGAAATGTAAACCTTTACTTATTAATGCTGATAGCACGCTGCGCAAGTTTCACTACTGTCAAAAAAGAAAGCTACCACCTTTTTCCCAGGCATCGCATCTGTAACACTCTTTCACAAACTACTCAGGACCTTGGACTTGACATCATCTGGATGAAAAAGAACTGTGAAGGAAACATTACAGAATATGTAAACATGACACTGTGCTTTCCTATGAATAATTTCAGAATCAGCCAATGAAATCTCATAATATGACCACAGGTTTTAGATTCTGTGCTGCTACTAGAAAAAAAACCTTTTCCTTTTAAAAGTAAGATATCTGAAAACATCTTTCCTAAAAATATCCTCCTATTTAAAATATCTCACATAGTACAACAAGAGGACTAAGTGAGAACATGTTAGCATGCCTGGTAACTTCACACTCAAGAACAATGCTACTAGAGAGTTAAGAGACATTTTCCTAAACTTTAATAAACTATTAAACTGGCAATATATACTTCATGATTTCTAAATACATCATAAATTGTTTTATTAGACCCCAAGTTAACTATCCCCTAGGAAACCTCAAGAACTGTTGTTCAACCTTGCAAGCATAGGAAGAAAGAATACCTTTCTGCTGAGACTCACCAAAGGGGGCCCCCACAATAAGTGTCAGAGGCAGATCTAGAAAGTACCATAACTAAAATTTACAAAAGCGACAGCTACATGATAGACAAGTTTCAGACTCTGAGTGCACAAAGTTCATTTCGGTTTTCTGATCTCTAACACCCTGGCTACCTTTAGACCAACACAGCCGTTCCATCTTTTTTTAGGTTTGTGCTTCTTGGTTTTGGTTGTGGGGTTTTTTTGGAGGGTAAGAATTACTTGAGGGAGGAGTTTTTATCTTGTTTATCTCTGTTACTAAAACTATATTCTGTCTTTACCTTTAAGTATAGTTAGATAAGAGTCTGATTACTCGTTGTAAGTCTTGGAAAGAAGAGCTCCAGGTAATTCTCTTATTCTCTCACATAATTCACAACAGGTCTGCATCACTTTTGCTCCTTCCCTATCAATTCCACATATTGTGCCAGCAGGTCTGCTGGTTGGCTGATATATTTAAACCACCTGAATTCTCTGAACTCTACCATGGTGACTCGCATCTCAAAACACATTGTAGCTCTCCAGCCCGTGCAAGCATTGTGAACCAAGGAGCTTCAGCCTCAAATCGTAACTTATAGGCTACAGTAACCAGGTCGGCCTTTCACAATTATAACATAAATGAGACAAGACTAATCATCAGGAAAGACAAATTAAGGCAGACACCCTCTGCAAGATCAATCCCTGTTAGTCAGCCATCCTGCCGGAGGCATATTAGACAAGAGCTCTAAGGAATCCTCAGCTCTGGAAAAAGCGCTGAAGAGTGCTGATTGGCAAAAATGAAACTCAGGAAAAGCAAAGAAGGAAGGATGACCTGAGTGTTTAATCAAATGCTCAGAATTATTAAATTCTCTTATGGAGCCTACTGCCTAAACTGCCTCTCATAAAAACAGAAGATTTTAAGTGTAAAACTACTAGAATTGCTACATCTATCATGTCCCTAAAAACTGATAAGTAAAACCAGTGTGCCCAGGCAGATAGAGCTCAGAGCCAGTTCACAAGCTTCAAGTGAAAACTTTCAATGCATGAAAGCAGCTTCCACAATCATATAACACTGTTTGAACCCTTGGCCTCCATATTCTCCTGTGTTACTTGTTCAGATTTAAAGCAGAGAGTAAATGGGTTGAGGAGAGACTGTTTTTGTTTCATGCAGAGCTTATGCCCTTTGTTTTCCATATTACACCTGCACCTTAGAAAGGGCTGTACTAAGAAAAATCTAATCATCTCTACATCAGTTCTGTGAATAAAATAGTTAATGTAGACCTGTGACTGCTGGATGAGCAGTAGATTATTTTAGATAGACAGCATACCAGCATATTCACATAGGTATCAATACATCCACAGACATGATGCATACACAAGCATACATTCATGTGTGCATGCATATATTAATATTTGCCTTACACAGAGAAGAGACATAGGTTTGGGAAAACAGACTCTTTTAGATAGATGTACTATAGTCCATTATTTTAAAAGTTCCTAGTTATTTGACAGAACTAATAGTTATGCAAGGCATAGTAGTAGAAACTGTCTTCATTTCTAAGATTTCACACATTCCCTAATTAATTCAAGGGGACTTGCAGTTTTAGATAACATTCTTCCTTTTATCACTTGCCATCTAGCAGTTTGTATAATGTCAACACTTACTTTTTTTTTTCAACTGAAATAATTTTTAAAACACTCATCCTAAAATGTTCACCTCAATTTTTCAAAAATTATCTTAAAGATAAGAGATTTCTTTCCATTTCAGTCCCACAACAACGAGAATGTCAGCACAGCTTTTTTGACAGACAAATTATTGAATCAAAGAAAGAATATGCCATTAAGCCCACAGGTTAGGAAGTGTCAGGAATGGTTTAAAGAGATATCCCATTTATCTTCAAAACATGCACGGAATGTCACTAATGTGTGTTTATCATGTATAATCAGACAAAGAAAATATCGAAATAAAGTACTCCTGCATACAATAGAAGTCTCCTTCCATCTCTCAAGATATCAGTGCTATTCAAATAGAATAATAATGATGAAACCTCCTTTCTTGAAAATGGAAATCAAGTGAAATGTAGATAGAAATGATTTTTTTGTAGTTGATGTACATTTCTAAAGTGCATTAACAGGAAATCCAGAACTTTTTAGGTCAATTATATTGTCAGTATTGTCAATGCCACTGAAATGAATACCTGAGCAGTGCATATTCTTGCTGGAACAGGGTTAGAGAAGAAATCCTGTATTCAATTACTTGAAGAAGAGGAACTGCAGGCACACACTTAAAGGTTTGCTTTGTTCCAATCTTATTTTTATTTTTAATCAGTCAAAATGCATCCAAGAAACATATAATTCTATATGTTTTAAAATCCACATTATCCAATGTTTTCCTTTTTAATTTTTGTTTTCCTTATGATATCTGTTTCTTAAAGTCCATTTTTGGTAGCCAAGTGCATTGCAAACACTAAGTTACAGCTTTCATAATAAATTTTCCAAGACATGGTGTGGCTGGTTCACAGAGTTAACCTATACACAGGTTTAGTATAAGAAAAGCATGCAAAGGTTTTTTAAATATCTTAAAGGTATCGGAAATGAAAAGAGTGATGACACATGGATGGGATAGAAGGTTTTGCCAGGTGAGCTTAATAAATGCATCAGTTGTACCCTTTGGAACATGCTACTATTCTTCTGAACAAAAATTTTAAACAAAAGTATTCCTGTAGATTTGCAAACTACCATTCCAGCAGTAGACAAAACATGCACTTGCTCCTTCTCCCATTCTCAGTACTGTATTTGTGAACAAATGTTGTTGTTTTTTTTTTTTCTATACAAAATTTTAAAGAGGTCAAAATTTTAAAGGCAAAGCATTTCATGAGAGTATTGAAAATAGGAGTAGGTTATGTAAAACACCACAATGTGAAAAAAAAAAACAAAAAACAAACATGTGGCATCTTCCAGATACAGAAGAAAATAAATCTTAAGAAATCCAAAAAGCAAGAGGCCTCTAAAAAGACTCATGATACTTCTTGCGCCACCCTCCCACCTGGACCTTACGAATTTCAATGAACATCTATGGCCACACTCTGTCCATTTATCTCAGAAGTCAGACACTTCTTAGCGGCTTCACCCACTGACCAGCTGTATCTACAACAATGTGGCTCCCTCTCAAGTTAGGGTATGGGTGCTTTCTACTGGAGTCCTGTCATCAACAAAGCCCTGATAAGAAGCACACTCTTTGGCTACAAGACAATATTTCTACTCCCCCTTGACAAACACCCCAATATACAATTACAGATAACATGCATGTTGCAGTCATATAATCCCAAAGTCCAGCACCTTCTCCATCATGTGCACATATTGCTCAAAGGACAGAAAACTCTGAAGCAGAAAGGATGTTCCCCAGAAGATAAAGAGGAGATGTAGAAGGAGAGAAGGCTTGCACAAAAGGCTACCAATAGAAAGAGTAATCAAAACTTATGAGAATTGCAGTAAAAGAACTTTGGCAAGTGAGAGGCAGCAAGAAATAAAGAAAAAGCAAATGTGGACAAGGAACATAATAAAGCTCTATTGAGCTATGTTTCATACTGTCTGCTGGGGTTTACACCTTGAAGAAGGCTCTAGCCACAGATACATTTTTATGCCTTGTTGAGAAGTTCACTGCACTTCAGCAAGAATTCAATGAAAAATGTCTGAATGCCTTACTACATATGTTACATGTTACCGAGGTATTCAGGCACATTTCGGAATAGTATTCAGTTTCTATTACCGGTACTACTAGTTAATGATTTTTTTTTAAGTTAACTATTTCAATCTTTAAAGTGTATGCCCTCTCTTTTCTAGCTCAGCTTAAAAAGTGAAAGGAAAAAACTAGCAGAAGAAAGGAGTGATCATGTAAAAGTCTAAGTGTGTTTGGGAGGAACTTGGCAGTAATACAGAGGCTGTTTTGTTTCTCAAGAGTGAATTTTAAACAGTTCTTAATTTCACCCCTCTTCTTTTAGATATGATGCCAACAATTCTTTTGGTCAAACCAGTCAAATTGTTCTTTAAAAGAGCTCAGAAACCTCCCTGTTTTCTAAGCTTTGAAAGAATGAATTATATTCTTCTCAGAACCATATGAAAACTAATCGCACTAAAGAAAAAAAAAATGCATTTAATGTGTTCTTGTGCATTTCTAGGACATATTCACACTCTGCACATGCACACACACTCTAGTATTAATAATACATGGGGGGTATGATTCCTTAAAACCTGTAATTAATTCTCAATAGCCAAAGAATACTTGGGGAGGGAATGCACGGAAAGCTTGAGTTTGGTTTTTTTTTTTCAATAACAAAAAATGTTTTTCCTGTATTCTAAATCAGGGGAGATTTGTATTTTATCTCAATCACTTGTAATATACAAAACCTATTTATTTTCTAATAATAAAACCTAAGTATTTTTTCAATTTAGTAATCATTGTGACCACAAATATACATCGTGTGGCTTGCAAGCCTAAGGTGCTGTTTCTGAGGTTCTGACATGCTTAAGTTTAATCTTTGCAAAAATAACACAATGCTTGGCCTTATGGCTGAATGTCTTCACTGAACTATGAATCTGTACATATAAGTGTCTCAATTGGACAATTTAAACAATTTGCCCTTGGTGGGTTGTTCAAAAGAGATGGAAGTCCAGCATCTCTTATCTGGTTGACTGGGAAGTTCAGTCAGACATGGTAGAAGGCATTTGACATGTGTACTGCTATGCATAAATGCAGGCCAGAATGCTTTTCTAAGGAATAACTTGGATCAAAAGTTTAAAATATTATCTGCACCAAAATCTACAACATTAACATAATTTCTAACATAGACCTCTCATTACTTAGCAACCCCCATTTTCTCAACAGAAACTTCCTGTTATAAGAAATTTTTTTTCTTTTGTCACTGAGGAGCCCAAGCTATTAAAACCTCAAGTCAGTATCTGTACCTGAGAGCTTAAAAAACTGAAGGCTTTTCCTAACATTAAGCATATGATTTACAAGTCAGTTCCAAAAAGATTAAACTACATTAAATTCACAAACAAGACTTCACTCAAACACCTCATTATTGAATCTCAAAATTTACGTTTGCCTCAAAATCTCAAGATTTAATTTTGGAATTGAAAGCAACTCTTCCCAAAGACCACTGATTCATTCCACATCTTCCTGTGAAGAAACTGCTCAATAACTAAGCAAGTCTGTGGTCCCTTGCAATATACTAAGAGATGTGATGCTTCCATTATTGTATGATAAACCCCTGCTATAAGAAGTTCTGCTGTAAATACTCACTGTCTCCAATATTCTGAAAAATAGAGATGTAGATGAACATTTTACCTCCTGTAAACTTGCAGGTTAAAATATATATATATATATATTATTTTTTTTTCCTATGGTTTAAAAAAATGAATTCAGTCAAAAAGTAAATAAAAAATAAATCAAAAGAACAGTATAAGACAGCATTCAACTCTTTGCCTCTTGAAAATTTAAATGAATACTCCTTGAGAGCAAACTACAAAATGCTAACCTTGAAGTGTTGAGTGGCAGAAAGAATTATGGGTTATTGTACTGTCAAAATGCCAGACAGCTGTATGTTGAGTTACTGTGTTATTTAGACAATCAGAAACTTGGAAGCTAATGTGACATATTTTTTTCAGTGTGAAAGCTCCTGACATGCGTCATGATAATTTCTAAAGGGACAAAATGTTATATAAAAAACATAGTGCCTTTATGAAACTGCCTAACAGGTACAACACCGTTGCAAGTAGAATTCATGTTAAATACTATAGATAAGTAGGATTGATTCAGGACATAACTAAAATTGATATTACATCATTTGGTTGTTAATTGGTTCTATAAATTTTATTATTGTCATATTTGGAGGTACTCTCATGTATAGAGCCAAGAATTACCTAGCTATTTAGTTTATGTCTTGTTACTCAAACATATTTCTAATTTTACCTCCCAAAAGAGTCCCTATAAGCTCTTCTTTGAATACTTCCTGAAGAGAAAATCAGCTGTGTTACCTACTTTGAGAGTGGCAAATCCCTCTTGCTTTGTGGACTGACATGGCTCAGAAGGCTCCAAAAGCTTTTATGATTCATTCTTCCCATTCCAGAAGACCCAATATTTTCTGTACCTAGCTCAATCTTAAACACAGCAATATTAAAGGCTGATATTCTATTACAAGGTTAGACTGGCCTAATAATAATGAGTTAAAACTGCACTAGGATCACCATTCTCAGTTCATACAATTTTCCAAACTCTCTCAAACAACATTAAGGAAATGCTTCAGAATAGACTGGGCAGAAGATTTCATATTAACTTGAATTTGGTTCAGACTCTGAAAGTTTCTTCACCATTTCCAAACAGCCTTGTATCAATAGCTGCTTTTCCTATCATTCATATAATTCTATCAATGTTATCAGATAGTGATTTTTTTTCAATTTCTTGATACCAATGACACTCCACACCAAAGTGCATAATCTAGTCACGCTTCAAATGAAAACATTTAACATTGTAAATGTGCCTGTTTAACTGATTTTTTTTTACTGCTGTTTTCAAGACAGAGCTCTGTATCTATCTTTTCTAGACAAATGAATAGTTTTCATCTTATTATCTTGTTTATGCCCATTGTAGCATAAAGATATAATAATCTCTTCTTGCTCCATTCATGAATTTTTCCACATGTTATACCATTTATCATCAGCGTTGTGTGAAGTCTTTCTTGTTACATAATATCCCTTTTGAAAAGCAGACAATTTACTTTATAAACTTGTTAAATGTAAACTTATTTTTGTAGAAGCACAGGACATAACTGAACACACTGCTGTATGGAGACCTTCCAAATCTCCGGAAGACCTGAGGGCCATGATGGGTAATCAGCTGTTCCTCAGTTACAAAAAACAACACTGAAAGGATAATAAGATGAATGAGTCTATATTTATAAGTATATTGAGGAGATAGGAAACTACCTTTTATACCTGACACAAGGGCAAATAATAGATGGCTATCATTTTCAATGAGAATATCCCCAATTACAGAAGGATTTAGAGAAGAATCACAAGAAAAGTTTAGAATGGTAGGTAGCATCTCACATTAAAACCCACTGAGATCAATCTGTTTCAACATTAGTACAATAAAATAAAGGAGTGACTTGAAAACAGTTAGCAAGTGTGTACAAAGAGTATTAAATTTCAGTAATGGGTTCTACAGTGCAACAGACAGTGTAACGAGATTGAATGCTTAGAGAGTGAAGCTATCCAACTCCAGACTGGGAATAAGAAGCATGTTTTTAACAGAACAGAGTTTCGAGCTCTCTTCAGTGCTGGGGTTGTTTTGTTTTAAATCAAGAAAACAAACAAACAAACAAAACAACAACAACAAAACTCACACATCCTGTATTTTACATGAGAATTAATTTTTGAATTAGTTTTATAATCTGTTATACTCAAAGTCAAACTGTTATTACAACTATGATGTACATTTATAAATCTAGCTAAGGTGAGCAGATTCAATACAGCTTTATAGGTAAGGACACTCCACTAAAAAGTTTTAGTTTCTTTCCTTTTGCATATTCTTATTTTTCACATGGAGCAAAAGTCAGGTCAATCTCCATAATGGAACACTTATTTTTGAATTGACAGACATGTGAACAGTACCATTTCTTTCAAACTAATGTGCATTACTTTCATCAGCAATGAATTTAATGTGCTGTCACATTGCTTACACACCTATCCTAATTATACCTGGAAAAGGGTCATAACTAACCTAAAAAATACCCTCACCGGTACAGAGCTATAGATCAGTGAGCTATCCTACCTCCAATCTTTCAGAACAGTGAAAATTAACCATTTATTTCAACCTTTTGCTTTACAGGATTTTGCCCATTTTTGATCATGTGCCTATTGCACAACTAACACTTGGAGAAGGGAGTTAGCAACCTCTTATTAAAGACCTCTGACAATGTAAAACATTCACTTGGAAATATAAACAAGACAACAGCCAAGTGTGAGAGCAGTCAAGAGGTGAACAAAATAATTATCCAAAGTAGAGGCCTAAAGCAGGTGCTTTCAAGATCACTTATTCAGCAGTTAAGAGAATTTTATCAGAATATACAGTGCGCTGCAGCCCACTGTTCTCTTTCTATACATACACACTGTGAGAACATTTATGACAGTAATGCACTAGACATTTGTATTAGAAATGTTTTTGGTCTTTTGTCATCACACTTAAAAAGAAAAAATCTTAAGCATTTATAGTGCAAGGTTAAATAACTTATTTAGCACTGATAGTCATGTTTCATAGATCTCTCTGGAATTACCAGTATACTGCTTCGCCAGATTTTTTTCTCAATGCAATATGATATAATAACACTCCTATCCTACCTGTTTTGTCATCAGACAAAACATTTTTGGTGCTCTTTCTTCTGTTGATATGAGAAAACAAATATTTGCTTACTGTTCAAGCTCACAGTACATTATGAAAAATGTTTTTGCTTACTTTTTCATTTTAAATTAGAGATGGGAAGAGATTATTTTAATTTCTGTAGATTCCTATTCATCACCTCACTGGACAGACCCCCAAGTGTCTCTCATTCTTCAAAACAGACAGAGAATAGTAGAAACAGTGAAAGGAATGCAATATACTAACACCACCAACATGTTTCTTTTAGTAGCAAGGGAAAAAAACGTTTCTAATTTTATCTTTAAATGTATTTGCAACGTTAAAAACCACTTAAGTAAGACAGATCTTGCAGAAATGAGAGGACCAAGACTCACTCTATACAGATATTTCTTATTTTGTAGCTTAAACCCGACTATCGGCAAAAATACACCCATCAACAAGGATTTTTTTTTTTTTTTTTTAGTATTAAAGTGAACCAAGGAGCTTTTTAAAATTTGTTTTACTAGAACTTTGTCCTCTGACATTCAGAATTTACAGGAAATGTGCAAACTTCATGAAGACTACAATATTATCATTAATCATCTCATTACAAGCAAGGCATACTCAAAATTTAAAAAAAAAAAAAACAAAAAAAAAACCCTATAAACAGTAGCAGGAAAAATGCTACATATCGACTTAGATGCCATACAAATACATTAAAATTATATACAGCATAACTATGCCAAAAAAACCAAGCAATTTAGAAACATATAGATTCAATACCGATAAACAGGCTGCCTCTCTACAAGGCTTGAAAAATTAAAGGCTTGACTGATTAAAAATATTTCTTTGCATTGGATTCTAGTTAAGACAAGTGAGACAAAAGATAAACACATGTTTAGCATTTTAAATGAATATAACAGACAGAATTTACAAAATTTCTTTCCTTAGATGTGCTTAAGTTTAGGAAAATACATTAAAGATGATATTTCCCATATCACATCCAACTAAAGCCAAGTAAGTGAGAACACAACAACAATATTCTATTGCTCTGATGCCTTCAGAGCGTAAATACTTTATCTGATGTACCTAGAAAACAAGAAAGTAGAAGGGGGGGAAGCAAGCTATACTCCATCTACTCCTAGAGACATATTTAATGAGACAAAAATCTATCACAGTTGTTCTAACAGATATTAAATTTTAAACAAAAAACACTGTTCAGCTCTTCTACACATTTTTTTTTTTTTTTTAATTTGCAGCCAGGTACCCCAACTCCATAGTGTCTCTGAGGGACCGTAACAGAAATGGCAACAGAAGTTAGAAAACTGGTGACTGTGTGGAATTTTAAACCTCGCTAACCTCTCTGAGCATAGAGGAAGAGATCTCAAGGTTGAAAGCTTGCCTGGATCTTCTTTAATTCCAAACATATGCTTCTTGTCAATGAGATACAAGGAAGGCAACTAGACTTTATCAGCATTTATACTTAGTAGTTTTTTACCCTAGGAATTATTGGACTACCATAAAAAAGGTATTGAGAGCTGGGTCTTATCTGAATTAAAGCTAACATTTCTGCTAAAAGACATTTCAATTATGCCAGATCAGTTAAGGATTTTAAATGAGGAATGTCTCCTCTTCTTTCTTTTTTCCAGCTTATTAATTTTTATTTTTATTTGACAGTTAACCTAATGCTAAGATAATACTGTGTAAGTTTAATGCTTAAAATTGATATATAGCCATAGGGCATGCTTAGTGATGGATGGGCTCAGCTTTTATATGAAGAGTCATGGAATTTGATTACTATTGTTCATACTTAGCATTGATGATGAACATTTTCAAGATTAACATTTCATTGAATAAAATACTACTAAAAAGTTATAAAATTGCAGAAATGCCATTACCTTTAAAGCACTTCTTTTGCATGTTCCACATGGTACAAAAAGTTCAGCCAATTGAACAAAAGCTGCAGTTACATTACACAGAATTCCTCCCTTTTTTGCATGATCTCCTGATTTATAAACTCTACAACATTCATCCACATTGCTTCACATAGCTTTCTCTGTCCTCTCCCAGTTTAACATTTATTATATACACCACAACTGCTTGCTGCTTTATATTTTGTACAGTGCTCATCTAAATAGGATGTCTTTCAAACGCACTAATGCTTCTCTCTCTCCCAGACTCTGCAAATCACTGGAAACACAGTAAGTATCACTATAGCTTTTCCTGGGTTTGCGCTCTTCCACCACTGACCACTGTCAGAGTATTGGGATATATGGACCTTTGCTTTGAACTCATTATTGTCATTATGTTCTATACTATAATTTAAAAATAAAAAGATGTTATCAATGAAAGTCAAAGCCCAAGGCTGTATGCACTTCCCCCTAGAGAAACCAAAATGGTGAGATTTTACACAGTGCAAGAGAGTGTAAATTCCTTCTGCACTACACCAGGGTGAGCAAGAACAAAATCAAGCCCTTAGGATCAATACCAAATCACATCAGAGTTGCATTTCCCTGAGTTAGTTTCAGCTTCTGGACGTGAGCCCAATCCTGTGGTAGGAACTCACTGCTGGATGAAGAACAGTATCAGTTTTGTAGAGAAAACCAGCATCCATGACAATGTACCCAATATACAGTTCATTGAGTCAGGTTATTTATTCCTTATCATCTATAAAAATATTGTTAATAATTTCCCTTCATCTGTAAAGTGCTTATTTCTTGTTTACGGTTATAAAAAGTTGGTAAAACCATGTTTTACGACAGTTGTTCTTATAGCAAAAGATATTTAACTTTAAGAATCAGCCTTCCTGTATCTATGCTCATTTCATTATAAAGGGGTTTACCATAAATACTGGAATTTGAATTCCACCCAAGTAATACATTAATAGATACTAAACCATTAATAATTCCTGTACTTTTTCATAAATGAGCTCCAATAAATAAATGGGAGCTCTTATGTGTCAGAGAAGGGTTAACAAGTACCAAGGAGATTTCAAAGACGAACTGCGGGCAGGGGCTGCCAGAAGGTAAGATTCATAATGATGCCACGAATTCTGGGGACCCATTTTTTACTGTCCACTATGGCAAGTATCTAAAATTAAATGCTAAGCAGAAATTTGTCCTGAACTTTGACATATAGTAGTTTAGGTAAACAATCTCTAGAATTAAAAGCAGATTCTTGATAATAAATTCCAACATGTATATCTTGATAAAAGACAACCTTCCCTTATAAATCAAAAGCTGTTCTTTCCTCACAGAAACCTTTCCAAATTAGATCAGATGACTCACCTGAAATATTTCATCCATCTCCTTTCCTCCAACACCAGCAATTAATGCCCAGTTAATACAGTGACACAGAGGAAATTTGAATATAAAATGAGAACTGAACACAAGTATGATACTAAAGAAAAGGAAGACTCACTCAAGAGAGGTTGTCTTGGATTGTCTATGATTTTAATTAAAACTTACCAGAACAATAAATTTTGTTGTGGTTTTTGTTTTGTTTGTGTGTTGGTTTGTTTTTAATTAAACAGGTTTAGCACTACCATTAGATATAAAAACGTGCCCAGAAAGCACTTCCCCACCAGTCACCTAATTCCTCTACCCTCAGAACAGAGTGTTTTTCTTTCTTCCTTTTTAAACTAGTTACCAGCTGGGCACATAATTGCCTTTTGCTTCAGTCAGCTGATGCAACACACCTGTAAAGTCTTCTAAATAAGCTACACTCACCACCAAGCTGAAGTAGACATCCAAGATTTTTTTTTTTCTTTATTTTAAAGGGGGGGGGGGGGGCGGAGCGGGAAACACACACACACAAAACACCCCAAAAATCCCACCACACCATAGCTTCCTGTATTTGTTAGTAATACTTAATTCATTATATGAGACAGAATAAAGCTCTGACCAAAGGAGATAAAGCACATCCAAAAGCACTAGTATATTTCAGTCCTCAGCTCTTAGAAAGCCCCATTACTATCCTGAAGAATCAGAAGGAGTTTGACTGAAGGGAAGAAGATGTGGTCACTTCACAATTAAGACAACACCTTATTACCCCAGTCATACAATGTTATTCTTATTTGAGGAAAACTTTCTGAGAAGAAATAACTTCTATTACTAAATCTGTATTTTTTTTTTCTTCTATGTACATGCATTTCTGCAAATGCTGACTGGCAGTCTCAATTGTGGTAGACAAATAAAATGATGATGCAAATCACAGCAACCAGTCTACCAGTCTGTTCTCTCAGTAGCAAAAAGATCTGCACGTGAGAAGATGCAAGGGGGAACAAGACTGAAAAATCTTAGTGACATAGTAACAATACTAATTTGTTACATACTTGTTTAGATAAAGCACAAAACTCAGGGGCGTAGGTACAGGGCAGCATATTTTTGTAATAGCAACTGGTGAACATGTGAGTAACGCTATGGTATCTGAAATCATGTGCCTTTCTGGCTACACTGTCTTTGGAAAGAACATGAAATGAAAATTTTAAAAAAGAGGACTCAAAAGGAAAAAAAGCAAGTAATGAACAGTATTCAGTCTTCTTGTTTTAAAAACAACAGCTTACAAATAAAGCTGGCAAAAAAATGCACTATTTAGAGTCAATACGACAAAATAAAATGATAGCTTAAAGAACCTAGACCAGCTAACCTAGCATTAAAAAAAAAAAAAAAAAAAAAAAAAAAAGTAGTTAGAGAGCTGGAACCATATTTTATCTGAAAATTATATTCACAAGTAATGACAAATACAACTGAACATGAAGAACAATCTTTCCTCCTGCTTCTTAACAGATAATGACTTCAAGGTCATTCCATTAGTGATCACTGCAGCTTTTAAATGAAACACATATAACCCTAATCCAATTAATGAAAGTATCCTACATTTCTTATACATGCTAATACTGAACGAATGTTTAAACCTTGGTCATTCACCAGTGCATGCACTATAAGTCAAAATCAGAGAAGCACAGTAATATTACTGACAAGGTACAGGGTTGGTGGTAAGCAGGGGCAGACATAAGGTGCTTTAGCATCTTTAACTTCATCTATACTTACTGGTGTTTATAATACGCAGTTATGCATAGATGTGAGGGGTGTTCTTAGTGATTCCCCCCCCCCCCCCCCATGTTTAGTTAACTGACCTGTATTACCTTCAAAGAAATCAGTGATCTAATTCCACATTTCTAGTTGCCTGACTCTTTCTTTTCTCCATTTTCTTTTCTTTTTCCCTGCAAAAATTACTTCATATTTTATGCATTCTTTCATTTGTCTTTCTTTTATTGCTATTTTTTTGTTCTCAGCCTTTTCCGGTCTATAACTACCCCTTCTGTATTAATTCAGAAAGTGTCAAAACAAAATAGAAGTTCTTCACAGACATCTATGTGAGATGCCTTAAAAAAAAAGTTCATTGTTTCTGGACAAGAGACATGGAACGACGTAACCTCAGCAGGCATAAAGCTGTACAGATATAGCTTCATCTTTTGACATGTAATTAGATCAGTCTTGTTGAAAGGGCCTGTCTGTTAATTCCCCTGGTACGTGTACACCTTAATAGGGAAAGGACAAATTTATGGCAACTTAAGAAGTTTATTCTCATCAGCTGGGTCATAGTAAGTGGGTTTGTGCATCTTCTTTGCTTTTGGAATGGGCTAAGATATATAACAGTTTAAAACTCTAAAAAAAAAAAAAAAAAAAAAAAAAGAGAGAAACTGAAGTTTTAGCTTGGTTTTGTATCTTTACAGCTGGGATAGATGCTCAGGAGTATTTAGGGTCACCATAATTTTTCAAGCATTGCGGTCTGGAGGAATCTAAGGGCACATGCTCCTAACTGGCTATATGCACCAGGACATACCTATCTAAATCTCTTTTGAAATGAAATATTTTAAGGAACTCAAGAAGTTTGTGAAGACTGCATCTATAACCTTACCAAACTTTTTGTTTGTTGTCTTACTGACAGAGGGTGTCAACAAAGGTCTTAGTGTCCCCTCACTTAGTGTCTCCTCACTTTAATATCATTTATTTTAAAACCTAACTTTAAATTCAGCATCTCATCTGAAGCTCTACCAGTGAACAGAATCAAAGCAAGCCCAGGCAGCTTGGTCCCATTTAAGGTATATTAACTCAGATCTCCTCACTCCTGTCAGCAACCCAGAATCCAAACACCTTGTGTCACAGAATACACTTAATTTCCCTAAACACCTGAAGTTACATTTAGTTTACTAAACATGGTTTTCTCCCATTGTTTTTAAATAAAATAAAAATGCATGGATAGATAAGGACACACCATTACAGCAGTGAAGATCGTGAAACAGTAAGAACTGCAAGCACCTGCAACAAGCCACACATATGAGAGAGGAAAGAACCCCCGCAGTATCAGCAACCTCCACAGCTGGTCCTGTTCTACTTCCCCAGCCTCTGCCTTTCACTCAGGAGGAAACTGAATGTTAATTACAAAGAATATTTCCTGAAGTTTCAATAATGTTACTATTTTGCACTATAAACACATATTAGAGTGAAAACAGAGGTTAATAAAAGGTGCTTTGTAAAAAGCATCTAAAAGCTCATTTCTCAGATCTCTCATTTAAACGATGCTTGCTGAATTAACAGGAATAGTTTTGTTAAGTGGCAAAACCAAGATTTATGCTTCCCAATGTGCAAAAAACAACAATGCTCTTCCTGCGTGAAAGATGCTTATACCTTCTTTCTCTTTGTGTCCCTCATGCAGAAACGTGTATGTCAAGACAGTGACAAATGACAGTATTTGTTAAAGCAGCGGGACCATCAGGTTCTCACCAAGTGGGATAGGCCTTGTGAAGTACACACTGACAGGATCTACATCTCTCTTTTTTCTTCACCTCAAGAGTGAAGCCTCCATTGCCAAGGCAGTTCAGCATAGCATGGCTCTCTTGCTTTTCTAGCTGTTTCACAACCTGTTGGTTTGCATCCAGAAGTCATCAGAATATTTAAATATTTGCCTACATGATTGGATATAATGGTGTCCTGGTTTTGTTAAAAACAAGTTTCATTTTTAGTGAATTTGCCTGTCAGCTAAAGCCTTCGTATTAGCTGCATTTTCCTGGAGAACCAGACCCATGTTTTGGTAAACCTAGCAATGGAATGCAAACTTATTGATAAGCACGGATGGACATCTTGCAAGAGGGGCAACGAGAAACCGGTGACCAAGAAACTGACCAACTGTGTATAACATTCCATTCACGTGAATACTTCATATAAAAGTGGGAGATCACGAAGATCTCGTCCCTTTTCCCCTTTTGCCTTTGCTTTTTCCCTTCTGCTTATGGCCGACATTACGAGAGGACCTTGCTAGTCGTCCCTGTGAACTGAGGCCTAGTGAGAGACTGAATCCAACTCCGATTGGCTGCAGAGTCCAATCCAGGACTTTGGGTGCTGGCTCTGCAGTTGCTGAGACTTTCAAGATTGGTTTTGTATATTTTGTATTATTTTCTCTATTCTTATTAGTAGCATTAGTAAAACATTTTTAATTTTTCCAACTCTCTTCTCTCTGTCCTTCTTTCCCTCCCGATCGCCTGTCCTGAGTGGGAAGGAGGGAGAGGGAGGGGCAAAAACGGGGAAGTGGGGGGGGAGAGGGGGTTAACAATACATCTGCCAGGGTTTTATTGTCACCCCGCAATCTCAACACTCGACAAATGGTTGCAGAATAACATAGGTGATGAGTGCAGCTTTACATCAAGCACGAAAATGAGCTAATCAACCACTGAGAGCCTTTAAAAAAATAATAACAATACAGGAATGGCGTGGGCACACTCATCGCCTGACACGGCATGTGCTTACAGAGGACTGAGCTCTTAACAGCAGTTCATCACTAATGAATTTAGGAAACACATAAAATCAAGACAAAACCATTTCCTCTAACATATTCAAGGTGTTTTTCTTTCACTGTTGACCCTTTTGTAGTACATATGGAATCTCCAAACTATCACTTCTAATTCAAAGCACTAAAGAGATCATATCACACAAGTGAGACTAAAGATGTAAGATTTAAAATAGAAATAGAAGACACATTATAAACCAAAATAAAACACGGTATTAATGAAGCTGGTGCATTTCTTAATAGCTTTGTTGATTAACGTTAGCAAGTAAGCAAACTAGTTAAAGCCTAAAATACTAACCAAAAAATCAAGAACAAGGAGTTATGAAGAACCTTCTACATCTAATTTATTTGTATAGAAAAATGAAAAATACTGCACTGGTATCAGATTCAAGAATTTGCTGAAATTCGTTGTTAGAAAGATATAAATTTAAGTGGTCCCAGAATGGACCATAAGAGCATAAAATATCAGCCAGCCCGGTAAAGATATACTGAAAAAAACAGCATTTTCTGAAAATACGGTTTCCTGACAAATTCTTTAAAAAAAGTATGGTCAATCGAACTCTTCCCATCTATAGATGTATCTCTAGTTTTAAGAATAATAATAATTGAAGGTTTTTCTTTTCTGGCAAGGAGATTCCCACCCCACCCCCCCCCTTTTAAGATTACATTACAGATCACAAGATTATTTGGGCAAGTGGAAGGTAAACTTTTTATTTCTAAATTAAGCTATGGTTTCAGTATAGGCACCTCACACATATCTATAAGCATTTTCAAATTTAAGGTGTATAGGGAAATATTAATCTTATTTCCATTAAAACCTGGAGGAAAACATGAACTTTCCAGTTCAAACACAAGACCGTGATAGTTTTCTAAGGAGGCAGCATTCACATTGAGACAGCTTAAGTCCTTGAGGGCTGCATTTCCTTCTGGCAAGTTTCCTTTTAACAACCAGAGACAGCCAAAGAGAAACTCTGTAAACTGGCTCTTAGGCAGAATTCAGGCTGTCCATGAATTTTTCTTAAGCTAAACCATTAAAGAATTCAAGTCAACAAAGCCATTATAAAGCCATGTGTGTTCTAAACTTCTACTTATTAAAGTAATTCTCAATTGCTTCAAAGAGATTAGTCACATATATCCAGTTAAACATGTGCATGGCTGGGGGACAGAAGCAGAAGATAATTCTAAACTGCATCTAATCATTATTTTAGAAAAGTTTTGGTCGGTGCAAATAGACTTTCAGAGAAACATACAACCTGAACCAAACACCTGAAGTGTTATATAAAGTAAATAGTAAGTATTTTCTTTATGCAATAAGATTAAATTTATTTCTAAAATACACATATTAATTTTGAGATAAGAAGTGTTTCTGTACCTTCTTATCAACATAAAAGTAATACAGACCACATTAGCTGTTACATTAAACAGATGGCAAATACAAGTAAATTTTTATCTCCCTATTAGATTTCTGTTACAACAATGGTATGCTGTGTCTGTGGAAATCAAAGGAAAATCCTGTCTTCTGTCTTTGATTTTTTATTCATGTATTTATTGCTTTGGAAATGCAGTAGATACCAAACTGCACGTTGCTACAGTTCTATGCAGCACATGAACAATGCTGCTTCATTTTCTCTTTTCAGCAGAAAAAAGTGATTTAATAACATGAAAGCAAACGAACCCACATTAGTGTAAACTGCAGCACAATGTAAAAGACATTCCCCTTTGAATATTAATGAAGCAAGTCTAAAGAAATATAGTTTAAAGAAATTGATTCAATGGTCATTCCTTTGTAACAAATACAGTTTCAGTTATAGCTCTGAAGTGTCATATCAATCAAAATTCACAGAGTCTGCTTTTCAAGAAAAAACTATTGAAAAATCTTAAATGTTCCCATTTCCTTGTTATGAAATGATTGGAATATGATTGCACATATCATTTCAATAAACACTGTATTCCAGGAACAACTTCCAGTCAGATGCAAAGCTAGCAGACCAGCTTTTTTTTTTTCAATTATTTTCCAGCTTATACTTTTGGCCAATCAGTAATGCTTGGGATCAATAACTCGTGCACATCCATGGGGCACACAGCCCCAAATGTTGTGATACTGCCTGAACGGTGCAGGCAGCATGGGCTGGGCAACTGGGACACAGAGCTAGAGGCCAGGCTTCTATTGCTGTAGTTAAATGATTAAAAAAATATTTTTGGCAAGGTATTTTACAGCTCGTGCACTTTCCTCACCTATTGGCACACAAAATATTTGGTGCCTAGGTAAAAAAAGGCCTCGGTCTTCTTTGAGTCTTCTAGCCATTAACATAATATTAATATTATAAAATTCATGCATACTGTGGGACACACGCTTTCAGTTGCTTGCTTGAAGATCTTTAAAAATACATTCAAACAAACAAACAAAAAACCAAAAATGCCACCACACTTCCATTTCTGTAGTAATCAGTGACAAAACATGACTAAGCTAGTACCAATAGTACCAATCCCTAAACTTCCAGTCTTGGGCTCTAACACTAATTAAAAAAAAAAAAAAAATTAAAAAAAAAAATAAATATATATATATATATGGAGAGAGAGAGAGAGAGAGAGAGAGAACAAAACCCCACAGGCATCCTCTTAGTTACCAAAGTAGAAAAAGTTTCCTTCTCCATGTACAGGAGTCAAACTCAGAAACTGAGCTCCTAATTTTGTCTTGATTATAAGAAAGGATTTACATTGGCAATTTGCCTCTATTTTCATGTGGAAAAAAATGGAACAGATTTCGATTTTCTACCCTAAACTCACCATGGCTGATAAGGTTTAATATTTATACCTGTCTTGACCACTTCTAACTGGTTGCTAAGCAACACTCCTCCCTCCCCAGTATCACATAAGGGAAAAGAGAAAGGGAAGCAGAAAATGAGAAATGTTGGGGAAAACAGATTCATCCAGTCTAAGTGAAATTCAATGGGTCATAGGTGCTATTTGTTAGAAAAGTAAAAGGGCACATAACTCCTGCAGGATGCACTAAGACATCAGTTTATGACATCATGTCAGCCATGCACCGTGTTTCTTGTATGAAAGACAGAACAAATCATCTGATATTCATCTTTGAATCCTAACAGTGGCACCATTCGAGCCTCACTTTAAATTTGCTTGAGAAACTACAAGGCAACTTCTCTAACACAAAGCTTGTAAAATCACAACTTGTTTTTTTTTTCTTCTTTTTCTTTTTTTGCTTTTGTTTTGATAAACACTACTTTACCTTACAGCTTCAAAAGAAGTTTAGAAGGATGTGTACTGTGATCACCCGCTCTCCATAACATTTCATTTCTCCTAGTCCATTACAGTCTTAAGGTATTGAGTATAATACTTCTGCACAAATGAGGAACTCTATGGAAGAGGTAATTTTATTGAATGGAATATAGCAGTGGAACAGGCATGAAGAATGACTGGTTGATGTGTTATCTTTACTGTATTTAATTTCAACCCAAAGCTAGCCACACATCATCCAAGCACTTGTGGAGCAAAAAGCAGCACCAATAAAACCTCAAACATACTCATATACACAAAGAGTGAGCCTTGGATAACCTGGATAAATGCCATAAGGATTCAGAATACCCACAGATACAAGTTTTGCAAGAGTCGGGAATGTCAAGTCAAGTAATTCAAACTCAATTCATTCCTTCAGCCTCTCCTTTTGCCCCACTTACACTGACAGCATTTAATCATGGGACCACCTGTAATTATATTTCCAAATGCACATCATGCAAGATGTTGAATATATTTGACATTTCTTTTTTATTCATGACTGGCCTCATTTTCTTATGTCCTTATGCAAGCATGCTGACAAAACAGCCTTGTGTACATCTTCTGAACTATAGCTTTGGGACAAAATCACCAACCTCAACCAAGTTTGAAATCAAATTACATTCCTAGAAATACTACAATAATGAGAAGTTGAAGGAGAGATGGGGAAACACCACTGAATCTCTTACTAACAGGACGAAACATGAATTGGGTCACCACATATTACACTGGCAGTAGCTGAACAATCAGCAAGCAGGCAGCTCCTGACTGGAAGAGAACACAACATGACTTGCTCAAGAGAGAACCCCTAAATGTATATAAGAACCCTGGAAGAAAGGTGAAGGCACCACAGTGGACACAGAGATGGGAGCTGAGCTCTACTGCATCATCAGCTCTAAGGCATAAATCTGTAGGAAACCAAACTTCCAGACTTTGTAACCTCTATTGCTCATGAAACAACCTGCCACCTCACCTGCAAAATATCCCTGCTATGCACTGGATTATTGTTTTGAAGGAAAAAACTCTCCTTGGGGCCTTTTCAAAATCAGAGCAGAACACTACATGTAGACTTCATTATATCTGAATGTCTCCAAGACTAAAAAATCTCCACTAATCTGAAGGAAGAAATGCTTATTATTAATATCATCATCATTAATTTTCAAATAATTTTCTGAAAACAACCCATTTTGGAAATAAATGTTTAAAAAAAAGAAAATCTGAAATTATAATAATGCAAAAAGAAACCTCTTTTCCTGTGTTTAGACCAGCAAATTAATGGGTTTGTATCTTATTTTTTGCTTCATATTATTTTTAATGTTCACAGATTCTTTTGGATAAAGTCTGCTAAAAATCTTTCAGTGGCCACTAGAGAGTTAACTAATATTTCCTGGAGTTGGCAAACGTTCAGTCAAAAACCTGGCCAACTGCCTGTTGTTTACTGAAGCTAGGGAAGAAGCATCTGCAACATTAGGAAAAGCATATTGTAAAAGGCAACACATGCAAATTAAACCTCTTGAGCTATGAGTAAATTGCTAGGAAAATTTATAACTCATTTAATAAAACTTGAAATAAATACATTGCCTTGGCTCTCAGGGAAAACAAAATATTTCCCATGATTCTACATTCAAAAAAAAAATGAACTTCAAACCAGATTTCTACAATTTGAATATAAAATCAAATAGCGATATAAAACAAATCTCCTTTCCCCCCCAACCCTTTTGTTAATGTCTTTAAACAACTCTGTGAGAAATTTTTGTGCCAAAGAACTTTCAGTGATTCATGTGTCTTAGATTCACCTTTTGTATTCACTTACTTAATATTCACTTTTTTCAAGTGTATATGTGTCATTAATAATGCTAGCATTTCTTGAATTTGACTACTTTTTTATGAAGTAAAATACCACCTTGCAGTTTCCTAAGAAACAGGGGAGTTGTTTATAAAAAATGACAAGGTCCTTTGAAGAGGGCAGTTTTTTGCATTTCTGCAAGTGGTCCCTAGCAAAGCAGCAAAGAGACTGGAGCCACACATCTTTCAGCCTGGAATACACACAATTCAGTCCTCAGTGTTGTATCCCAGCCCAACCCAGATGGGATGCACATGTGCTATTAAAAGTAGAATACACTTTTATATTGTCTTGCAGATAAACCTATTATCTAACCTCACAAATTCCTCAGTTTTCAGCCAGAAGAGGGACTGAAACCAGAGAAAGACTGTCCCACAAAGAGACAAAGTAACTGCTATAACCTGTTCCCATTACAGCAGAGGCAGGGAATCTATGCCCCATGTTGAAGCTGCACACAATGTTCATTTCAAACAAATGGCAAAGACAAGCTTTTCAAGTTATTTCTGGATAACACTAGAGCATGTTTTAAATTTGTGGCCAGAGACACTTTTAAGACCTATTCCGAATGGAAAAGATGAATCTCTACTCCTTCACTTAGCAGCATTCTTCAAAAAATTTACTGGAATCTGCTGGCTTCTCACCAGTATCTTCACTTCTCATCCCTAAAGGAGTAGGGAAATATCTATGAGCTATCTGAAAATCCTAGACCGTAACTGTTACCAGCGATCATCTAGAAGGTGCCTCCCTTCACAGCATCAGTCTCCATAGGACCCGCATTTAATAATTACTGCACACTGGTGGGTAACATGACAGCTCTCCTGATACATGACCCAGATATAAAAGTGTTCGCCAGTGTAGCTGCCGGAATATCACCCCTAGAATCAACTTCCTTCTGGACACGCAGCTTGTATCAGGGGGAGATCTTTTGTGGTACAACTTTTATCAGCTCCCTGCTCAGAATAAGTTATATGTCAAACAGACTTCTTTTTTATGGGATAACTGTAAGCATGTTAAATAATTTGCCTACATAGTCATGCTACTTGCAAACATTAAAAAAAAAAAAAAAAAAAAAAAAAAGAAAGAAATAAACAACCGAACTCTCACACAATTAATGATACATAGCAAAAATAGCCCTTTTGCCTCAAACAGCTGTCAAAAAAAAATAGAAGACAGATACTGTATATAAATGCCTGGAAACAAATGAGACTATAGCCATCAGTATAGACAATGTAGTAGTAATGGAGTGCAGGTGATGTTTATTCAGCCTCAAATATTGCTGTTTAACAGGCATGCACACTAATGCTGATTTTCCAAGTTCAATAGGTGATTATTCCTTATAAAAGAAAAAAAAAATCCAATGGCCATTGGACAGCATTCAAACTCATAGAGCTTAGTTTCTTTTTTCCTAAAAATAATTTGTAATAAATTTCATGAACTGGGCTGAGAGGAAAAAAAAAAAAAATGCTCCACTTGGTGTTTTCTATACAATTCTGTATAGAAATTTTGCTGAATCTAATAGCCATTTCTTCTATCTCATATATGTGTTTTATTTACTTACAATATAATTGATGTGTTCTACTTCCCAAGAACACATAAAGCTCTTTCAAGGAAATATGACTCAGATTGTTTTTGCTATTGCTCTCTGCTCCTTGCTTGTCACTTAGGTCCTGCAGTTTGATGGAAAATTAGTCACATAAGAGGAAATTTGAAAAACTGTAAAACAGTTGCAAAATATCACAAATACTGAATTGAGACTAAATGTGCAACAACTTTTAATACTTGGGATTAGAATTAAAAAAACATGTATATATCTACACCTTTCTATATAATGCAAAAAAATAATGTTATACCTACAGATAAACAGGTGCTTTTATAACTTCTTATTGTACTTACAAAAAAAAAAAAAAAAAGATTGTTTTAGACATAATGTTCAATGCCCTTTTTACAATTCTCATATATTTTGCCATCAATCATGATCATCAAGATACTGTGACTGCTGTCTGCTGACTGACAACAGAAAGAGAAATTTAGAGGTGTGAGTGAAATGACAGAGTTGTCATGGCTGTGTCAAAAATTACTCTTCTGAAAGAAGGAGAGAGAAAACTTTTAGAAGAAAAAATGCAGACACAGCACTGATGCCCCTGTCAGTATGTGAGGTAAGGGTTACTGCAAGCTTAAGTGGAAAGAAAAAGTTGTCTGAAACTTTGCCTTCTACTCTTAAGAAAACCTCATAAATATTGTTATAAAACTGTGTGGTGTGGGGTTCTTTTTGTTGTTTTTGGTTGGTTGGTTTGTTGGGGTTTTTGGTGTGTTTTTTTTGTTTGTTTGTTTGCTTAGTTTGTTGGTTTTGTTTGTTTGCTGTTGTTTTATTTGTTTTTCTTTCCTCTTGAAACTGCTATAATAACTGAGGCTACACTAATAAATTTGTGACCTGATCCTGGAAAAAAAAAACAACTCACATTGGCACTATGAATACTGACCCACTCACTGAATTAGGAACTATGCACATTAACCAGTACATCAGATCTTCTGGTCAACATTGGAACTGAAACACAGAAAGCAAAAACTTAGTTCAATCCCACATTCTACATTCAAAATGTATTTTATGTGATTAAAAAAAAAAACACCTCACAATTCCCCATTTCTTTAAAAATAACTAAATAAATACAGAAACAAATTAACCTTTAACTGCCACATACTCGTGATCCCACAACATCTAAGTCACAGTTAAATCCTGAATAAGGCTTATACATATGACTATGTTCCCTACAGAAACAACAGTTAACAGCCATTATCTTTCAAATTTTGTCTTTCTGCATAATCGTAATTTGTTAAAACATCAAACCAAACTAACACCAAGGATCTTTAAATCAAAAAAGTGCAATACACAATGCACACGCGTGTTGTGAAACTCTTTTTCTCCACTATACTTTCAAAATTTTAACCAAGCCAATTCAAGAATATTTGCAAAATGGTTTTATTAAGATTGCTCTTGGGCTACCAGCAAGGTAGATTAGATTTGCTCTGGTGTCTTAGCTAAATTCCTGTTTCTTGGGCCACTGCTGAAATGCAGTTGCAACTTCTCAGTGTCCACTTCTCACTTCTAGTAGGAAGTGATTATCAAACTTTGAATTTGGCTAAGAATCAGAATTGACGTGACTGCTTTTTCACAGAACTGGCATCAGAATTTACACTTACCACTACGTTTCCACAAAGTACTACAGAGGACATATATGTAGTCACAACCTTGGTATATTATTGTATTGACATAATGGCAATGCTCCCTACCTACATGCTAGGGTGTTGTCCCAATAGCAAGCAGGATCGGCATCTATGATTATGTATGTCAGTGCCACTACCTGAAGTGCTCCACTTTCTCCGTAGTTCCAATGTCCAAATAATAATCAGGAAGGTCACAAAAATGTCTTAAGGTTACAGTACTGCTTTTTATTTGTCAAGAAATCACTACCACATGTAACTGTTGCTGTGCGGGTTTGGTTTGGTTTTTGAGTTTTTTGTTTGGTTGGTTTTTTGTTTGTTTTGTTTTTTAAGGGGAGATAATGTTGTCTAATGTTATTCCAAACACAGGAGTCTGGATTGTAATCATAGCCTATTATATTAAGACAATACCCCCCTTAGTACCTCATTTTCCTCATTTTCAAATGTGCACGGACGTCCTTGCCAAGTGCACTGAGATTTGCTGACAACAGAAATGTGTCGTACAACAAGCATGTATTCCTTTTTGCTGGGGTTGGCAATTACACTCATTGTTGATTTGTTTACTCTGGCATTTTAATGCCACACAAGGAACACGGACTTTGGACACTGCCCACTTGTCAAACACATCCTGTATGTAATCTCTCTAATTACAGGAAAGGCATTGAGAACCAGCTGCAAAAACGTGTCTGCTATCAAGTTATAAAAGTTGAGCACAGTAAATCGAAGACAAGTTCCAGTTTAAGTAGTTTCCATAGGGTCTGGGATAGACATAAATGCCAGACTAGAAAACCACTTCACCACATGTGAAATGCTCCTTTTGTTAGAACCACAAACTTCTACTAGATTGCTGATTGATGTAACCCTTGGATTAGAAATACACAGCATGAAATTCCATTTCCAGCAAGGAAAGGGAAGTTCTTGATGAGACTGGTGAAAGAGTGATAAAAGCTTCACTCAAAGCCTCCATTTTAGTATCAAATTGTGGGAAACTTCCATTTAAACAGCCCGACAAAGTCCATTACCCATCAATCTACAAGCACTAAATAAACGCTTAACACCTCTAAGAGACTACAGCATAATCATCTAACCAATGTTGTCAGAATCACCCTGACACAGATGCTGATGCAGATTGGAGGAAATCTGAAGATAGGAGAAATTTCCTCTCAAATGGCTTAAAGCAGCTCTGCAATGAAACCGCACCCTGCTCCACTTCCACCCTTGCCTTCACACATAGCTGCCAATGGTGTACACAGGAATAAAAAAATCCTACCTCACTAACCAGAGAAAAAGGCCAAAAATAGGAGGAGGTGAAGTAAATGTTTTTGTCTGGCTTTCAATGACTAGGAAAAAGCTTTTCTAGTATCCATGTGTCATTACCAGGTTTTCACAACTAGGACATCTTTCTAGATGAGATATTGCAGCAGAACACCATCAGAGCACAGTTAAAATTAAGAGCTCCTTCCAGCAAGAAGGTAAACTGTTTTCTGCTCCCTGATGTGGGCACACAACATATTCGAATAAAAATGAATGCTAGTATTCCTAAGGGAAGAAATAACTTTCAGATCTCAATAATTATTTTCTATCAGATGTTTTTGGTGGTTGGTGTTGTGAGACAGAGGAAAAGAAGAATGGTTTGGGTTTTTTTATGGGGGGGAGACATGGAGGACTAAACTTAAATTTTTTTCAAGATGAGCGATTTTCAGTCTTCACTGTCAAAGAGGTTCCCAGTTCATGATGAACAATGTTAATTTTGGACATGGTAAAAACTGATACCTGCAAAACTGAAAATATCTTGACAGAAGTGCAAGATATAATAATTCATTTTAAAGTAGTAATTCTAGCACACACAAACATGGAACTACCTTTGGGATCTTGAAAGCCACTTGAGTTGCAACTCAGTTGTCTGTTCCTTCCTTTTGACAAAGTCTTTCCCTCTGGCTGGGATGGATAACAAAGCTTATCTCAGCTTCCCCCATTCACTGTTTAACATCTTAGAAGAAACACATTTGTTACGGAGTTAATATTGACATTCTGGAGTGTGTGCTTCAGTTGTTAAGATAGATCCCAAATATCCTATTCTGTTAGCCCCTCTATGGTGTTTGGGGACAGAACCAAATCCACTGATTGTAGTGTAGCCATCCAAGCCATCCTAAGTGACATTATCAGGCAGGGGAGATTTATTTGGAAGAATAATTGTCTCCCCAAAAAGGATAAAAAGATATATAGGTGACAAATGGACTTCCAGCTTTAATGCAGATGTCATACAGGTTAAAATATCAGATTAGATACAACCACTATTTTTGCTGGGTTCAAAACTAGTCAAGAACTCATTCACATCTTCATTCTCAAAGACAACTAAATAATTACCACACTGTTTATTACAAGGTATTCTCAGACAAGAAACTAAAAATGGGGGTCTAATTCATGTAGACTTCAAAGAGACTGATCTCACTTAAACCAAGCATCTATTCTCTTTGTTTTCAGTCTGTGTTAATTGCAAAGGCATTAACGGTTGTTCAGCAAGAAGCAGACTAACATGGCCTACTCGATCCATAGCCAACTGAAACGCCTTTCAGAAGATGGGCTCAGTAGCACCAGTTGTGAAAAAAACTCACACACTTTCCCCCCACTTCTTATTTTACAACTACAAAACAAGGTTTCAACTATCATATGCTACATCTGTAGCATCTACCCTAACCGGGAACAATATACTTACAATATACTTACAACACAGACTTACAAACTTACAATATACTTTCCTAACATAGCATTATTCAGACTAATATATAACACAGGGTTTTACTACTACTTTGCTCTATGTACTTCTCTCTCCTTGGGGAAGTCTTCGGAGCAGATTCTCTCCTATATACACTCCGTATGATAATACACAATTAAAAATTATGCCCATTTTCTTTTGTATTTGCAGATGTCTTTTGCTGTTAGACATATTGGAAAGCTGATGCAGAGGAATGGGCTGAAAACCAGGCTGCTATTCCTTAATCATTATTATGAATATTTAATAAATTAACCAGATCCCATACTCTATACCTTTTTATCCATCAAATCCATCTTTATTAGTACCTTTCACATTTTTAGAGAACTAATTTTCAAAGTTCAGAGGTTAACTTGTCTTGTTTTGATACTGAACATGAAGCAACTTCTTATTGCTTTTGGCAAAGTGGAGTCTTCCTCTACTGGAAGTAAATGGAATCTATCAGGAATCAAATGTCGTAATTCAGAGACGGGGTCAGAATATCAAAATGTCCATATTGTGCTGTGCAGTACAGCCTGGCTATCAGCTGTGATAAATTATAATAGGTCAGAGTAGTCTGAGAAAGTCTTTCCAAACATAGCAATCGTCACATCAAAAATTAAAACATCTGAAAAAGAACTGGCAATCACAGATTTGCTTCTCTGTTTCAAAGCAACCACTTTGACATTTATGCTTATTTTGGTCACATATATAATATATAAACATATGTTTATACAGAAAGAAATACATAATTTTCAATTTTAACTGAAAACTATTAATTATATGCATAATTAAAGTGCACATTTCTCTGAGTATGTCATGACACCTCCCTAAATCAACTTGTTCTGTGATAGGCTGATCAGAGATTCTGAATTGCCAAGTTGTATTGTACCCTTACAAGCTTACAGTGTTAAAGGCTAGCCCTTCCACAGTCTAAAGACCCACAGGTAATTCTCATAATTAAAAATACATGGTTTTCCACTCTTCCTCAAACACAGGAGTTAGTGACATTACAACCACACGGTATACACCTCCCCTCTAACAAGACAGAGATGACAGACAGCCAAACAGACTTCATGGTTCTCTTTGACTCTGTTCACGAAAAAAAATCTCCCTTGCCAGCGTGTGCAGCAGCACCAATAGCAGTGACTGCATTACTTAACGCAGGGATTCATTCCGCCACTACTGTTTCTAACTACAACAGTCCTTGGTTTTCAGACACACAACTTGTGATTCCTAAGATCAACAAAGGAGTTCCAAGTGCTTGGTACTTTTAAATATCAGTTCTTACAGTCTTCCAGATGAGGCCTGAAAAGGTCAAAATAAACCCATAAAACACAGGCAGCCATGAAAGCATCTTGGATCTTGGATCTCTGCTAGCATAGACTCCATATTCACTCCTTAGCTTCAGCAATTGCTGTGTAATGGCAGCAGAACTAATAAAAAGGTGTAAAATATACAAGAAAGAAATTGTAGCAGTGGATTTAAGATAAAAAGCAGTAGTGGCTTTTATCTAAACAACACAATGGTAGAAAGTTGGTTATTTGATACTAACTTCTGCAGTGAATTCTGAATATCTGTTTTAAAGTCAGCAGGCAAACAAGGTACATGGACATTGTTGTAATTCATTATATGAAGACGCCCTTGCATCCAACTATCAGAAGAAAAGCTGCATACTCCCCTTCATCAGGTGACTGCTGTGCCAATGAAGTTTTATCATAACTGATCTTTGATGTTTTTTTTCCAATCACAACAATGATTTCCTGCAATATTTTTCTCTTTAAAAATGTTAGGGAAACTGCCTTGTGGAAAGAAATTAATAGAAAACTGATTTGCAGTACTCATTAAGAATATCAGATAACTGGAAGGAAACCCTTGAGCTATTCCACAGGAAACCTTTTCATTGATATAATAAATAGTTTACTAACTACAGCAAGGAATGCACTTAGGACCATTAAGGATTTTGTAGGGCTAATTCTTAATGGTGACGCTAAGTCTTTGAAATCTGCTACCATGATGT
>NC_138659.1:51332984-51702235 GCF_964273445.1 Streptopelia decaocto
ATCTCTGCTCCATTCCACCTCTGGAAGGGCTGGACAGTGCACTGAATGGATCCCTTCCCATCTGCTCAGCCGCATGTGATGACGTTCCACTTCAAGTCTCTTTGCTGGCTTTTCGTTTATAAACTTGGATAAACTTGCACCATTCCTTCACATCGTGTAACATGTAAGTGTAACACAAGTTCAAGACTTTTTCTCCATCATATTTAACACAGTGGTCCTTTCCTGTTCCGTTGGTTGTGAGCCAGTTGCTTCCAAGTGGATGTTCTGTATTCAGCTCTGCACTGTATCTACACTGGATGTCTGAGGCGGCTGCTGTGCCCAGAGGACGTGCTGAGCTGTTAGTAGCTTGTGACAGGCTTATACACCAGTTTAACCTGATCTCTGGCTTTTTTTTTTTAAGGGTCTATAGATTTTCAGTGAAGGCAGGGAATATTGCTGACTCAGCTCCCTGTTTTTCATCTAATGTTTTTCCCAGCTAGTCTTCGGGATGCAGCTGTTTGACTGGCTTGTGTGGTTTCTGTGACTCTGAATTAACTGTGAGCTGTAAAAGGCTACTCCTTTTTCAGCACTCAACTACCTCTAAATCTGCAGTAGAACAAGATTGACTTATGGAATTTTTGTGCTGATGATTATGTTTGATATTCTGTATATCAATGAAAGTGACACCGGGACCCTTACTTAGGTGCTATGCTGGTGCTATGATGAAATGCAGCACTCTGTCAGAAGACCGTTTTGTTTAGTTATAACAGTCCATTTTTAGGTTTTAGTTTAAAGCAAACATTGTAGAAAGGGCTTCCTCTCTGTTTTCAAGAACTCCTCCTGCTTGCAATGATAATTCTTGCCAAGAATAAAGCGGGTCAAATCTGTTGGAGTCTGACATCCTTTTTAACCTCAGTGCAATGAGTTACTCTTTCAGATTGCCCTGCTGCTCTCATCCTCTCTGAACACAGCTCATTTTAGCTGTTACTTCCACAAATGCATTTAAAATGAGTAATTTATTATGAGTAATGAGGTGTGTGCTTTTATGTGAAAGAAAACAAATGAGACTCTGTGCAAGCCTTTCAAATTCCTGAGTGTGCTTGGAGGTGTGGGTTACAGGAGAAGCAGATAGTGAGTGGAAACGACTCTTTGCTGGGCTCAGCTGTTCCAAGTATTTGTGGTGTTGTGTGTTTATTTATGAGCCTGTCTTTGCCTGGGATTCGCTGCCCTGTATCGTGGTAGAGAAGACTCACAGGCAGAATGAGGAAGCCCTCATTAATCTTCGTGCTCTTGTTTAGAATTTCTTGCACTGCCTGCTGCGGCTCCTGTTGGAGCAGGGACTGGCCTCTCGCAGTGAATTGAAATGGCTAAGATTAATATTAATCCCTTTAATACTGCAGCTCATGATATAGTCATTAGGTGACTTGGAGCTAATCCTGCCCACCTAACTAGTGTGATTTATTAAATACACATGGAGGATTTAGTGTGAATACAGCTTGGTGGAATAGGCATCAAATAAATACCGCTGTGTATCTGTGTTAATGCTGGTAGATTGGGACACAATTGCAGGACAGGCTAGGAAGAAACAGGAGTGCAAGGGATACTTATCATACGGTTCAATGGAGTTTACCTTTTTTGGATTAGTAGTAAAGATTTTTCTAGCTGGACACAGCATGTGCCAAGAGGTAACCGCAACCTAAATAAGGCTTAAAAACAGAATTAAGAGATTGGGGGAAGCACAGATACATTTATGCACGGCACTCAACAACAGAAGTTGCTTGGCTTCCTTGCTGTACTGTGAGGAGGCAGCAGATCCTCCTAGTTGTCTGCTCTGATCCTCCCAATGTGCTTGTGCCAATTAACATCCCGTCTGCAAACATTCAAGATATAGAATAGGAAGCTAGTACTAAGCTAATGAGCATTAACCTGCACTATTTCAAAATAACAGAGGCTCCTGTTACAACAGTTTGGAAAAATAGCTGGCTTTTTTCCTTCTGTGCATGATGGAGGTCTCTGCAGAATTGTTTTTGATGGGTTATTTACTGTTTTTGATTAAGAAAGGGTTGTTTAAAGAAACTGAGCAGAAAACTGTGGTCTGGGCAAGGAGTGTCTGTGCCTAAAGCTCTGAAGAGAGATGGCTTCCTGACCTCAGCCCTGGTGACATGCCCATTTGAATGCAAGAAGGAAGAGAGATCAAAGGTAAAGTCTATCAATTTCTGGATGCTGGAGGTAGAAGATTGTGAGAGTTTAGGAAATGATCCAAATTCAATTTGATCAGTGCCTGCTGCTAAAGCCGACAGGCTGCAAGATGCTGCATTGTGAGCAGTACAGGTTTCCTTGCTTATCCTAGAAGAAACCATAGCATGAGCTGAAGAGGCCATGCAAAAGCTGGCAAGGAAAGGTCTGTATGCAAAGATTTTAAACTTTTTATGCCTATAATTTCCTTTTTTGTGCTTTAAATCTTTTTAATTAAAAACACAAAATGTGAAGCTTTTCTTGAGACTTCTTCCTTTGAAATGCTTTCAGTAGGTCACTCATGGAGAAAGCGTGAAAATATGGACCAAACAAGGCTGGACTGGTAGCATTTAACAGGGTGGGAAGTAAACTGGGTTGTGACCACGTTAATCCTTCCCAGAATGTGGTGCAAAGGGGCAGATTTGTTAAACCAGAGCTTCAGGCTAGAGAGACAGAGCCAGATGTGAGGCACAAAGCTTGCTGAGCTGTACCTGACATGAATTCAGAAATGATTTATTAGTACGTTTTATTTTTCACTTAAATTTTCAGAAAAAGAAGTGGAGTCTTACACTGAAGAGTACTTGAACTGAAGAGGGACTGTCTATGTGAAAGGAGAGCTTCCAGTTTATCCTGCTGACTAATATTAATGAGAGCAGAAAGTTGCATTTCAAGTTGAAATGCTTACCGAGGCAGATACTGGGAAGATGTCTGCTTGGTATCACACTAAGTGTTTAACAGGACAGTCTTTCTGTGCAATGGGAAGGATATTACTCACCACTTGCTAACTCTGGGCCACACTGTTGCTCAAAGAATCAATCTGATACACTGGTCATGTTAAACATAAGTTCTTCCAGCAAGCTTTCTTTTTTCCTTCCTGCTGCTCCCAAGCTTTATTACCCATACATTTTCTAATCAGCTGTTCTGCTTCCACAAGTCTTACATCTCTTACTTTTTTGTGTGTGTAGTGTTTTTTGGTTTTGTTTGTTTTTTTTTTAATCTGACATTTCTTCCTAACTTCAAAGACTCCTAGGTTTGGATTGAATCTTCTTTGAGACCTAACCCAGTTCTGACCATACGAAGATCTGTGTTGCTGGGATGTTAGCCATTACGAGAGGATGTATGTGACCTCATGGTATTTTTCGTACCTTTTGTCACTTGGGGTCAGAGTATGAAGTTGGCACTTTACGTGTGATTTGTTTTGTTTCAAACAGTTGAATAGAAAGCCAGAAATGCTTAATTGTGATGGCAGCAATAATTTTTCAGTGAGATGAGTTAAAATATCTCAATTGTTTCAAAGAGGGGATGGGACTCTGCCTTTTCAGTTGTCTTTATCAGTCAATGTGGGAATACAGCTGTGACTTCTCATAAGAGATGCAAGGTCATGCGCTAGTTCTTCAGAGACCATATACAATTTCTGATAGAAAAAATCTGGTTGTAGTTAAGGAAATTCAAAGTATGCTAAACATGATGCTTGCTGAAATGTATGTTGTGGTCTTGCATGTTTGGGTTTTGTTGTATATTGTCACTAGTTCTGAAATAAGATTGCCTGATACAAAATTATAAGATTGTCAAAATAATCGCTGCCCTGTTAATCATTTATTAAATCAATTTCTTGTTTTATTTTAGCTAGATTTTGGGTTTTACTGGGTAACACTAATAGAACCCTGACATTTCCCTTTTTTCCTCCCTGACTTTGAGGTACCTTCTCCCCAGCCTCACCCCAAGCCCCCTCCATGGCACTGCTGCAGATCTTCAGTGGCTAACACAGCAGTGGAAAGGATTTGTTTGGAAGACAGTAAAATTCCAGTATGTATAGGAGGACCCATGATTCCTCTGAAGTCTTGTGTCTTCTGGGTTGCTGAGTTGATTGTTACTCTGAAAATATACTGAAGTGTGAAGAAACCGCTAGGGCTTATTCCAGGAAATAAAAAATTTAATGTAGAGCAAAGCAAGATTGTTGCTTCTAGCAAGCCTAATAATGAGGAGGCAGGGAGTTTTTTTTGTTAGCTTACCTGGTGGCTGTTCATACGCGAGTCAAATTATTTCTGAGATAGATGATTAACTCAGAAAAAAATATTTTAAATAGACTGCAGTTATTTCTGTTAGTCTATGAAAAGTGCTTTGTTTTGTACTAGTTGTTTGCTGTCCAAATGGTGCACATTTCTATATGCTAATGTTTTTTCAGTGTTTGCAGGGACTATTTAGAATACAGTAAAGCAAAAGTTTTGGTTTGGGGGGTATTCTTGGTGTGGGTTGCAGTGGGCTTTTTTTTTTTTTAATTTATTTTTTTATTTGTGAAATGCAGCATTGACTATGCAATGGATAACAGCATGGCATAGTGATTGGTGATTGCATGTTAGTACAGTTAGTGCAGATGTAGCTCTGAGCTGAATTCTGATAGAATGTCATCGTACATTAATTTGTACAGTAACAACTAAAATGTGGGAGTGTGATATTTCTTAAATGTTCCCAACCAATGACTTTCTAAAGTAAATAAATGCCTGTAAATTTAGTTAATAAACAATGTATAGCATTTTGAATGAAAGGATTTAGAATTGAGCAAGGTCTAAAAATATAATTCTTGTTTTAATAGTCTGAAGAATTTGGCTCCTTTATAAGTGAGGCAACTTCTTACACTTTCAAGGAGAACTGGAAAATATAAGGGACTGCTTCCCATAGTATAAAAGTTATTGAAGGAGGAAGACGTTAAGGTGATAGAAAAGCTGATTTCAAAGTTAAGATAATCTCCTTTCTGAGAGTTACCTTTTGTGCCCAAGTTCCTGAAATGAAAAAGAACGACACCCCAAATCAAACTCACTTTAGGAGCTTTCCCAGATGGAATAATTTATAATAAATATTGACATCTTGAATATAGGTCAGTTTCTAATCTCTTCTCAAGTCTGTCTTGCTAAGCAGCCACACCAATCATCATTCATGCATTTAAGTGTAAGACTACAGACGGCAGAGCCTGATATGCTGCAAAGTAATTTGTCTCTTGTGTGTCATGTGAGGTACCTTGGAAAGAACAGCTGAATAAGCACTCCAGTCTCTTTCTGGTTTTGATGGCCTCAAGTGTGTTATTGTATATGTAATCAACTGTTATTTACTGATTACAGGGAGGATAAGTATAAATGCTAGCCCCTCTGTGCCTGTCTTTTGGTATTGATAACCCCTCTTTAGATTTCTCCTTTCAGTGAAGATACTTTTTTTTTTTTTCTTTCTTTTTTAAAATGAGTTCCTGCCATTCTGTAACAGAACAGTCTTCAGTTAGAATAAAAACCCCTGTCACAGGTACAGATATTGTTGATTTTGTCCACTCAGTCTGACAGACTTTCTCCAGACATTGACGTACTCTATAAAACACTGATCTGGCTCTCCAGTAGAATAGTTTTCAATTTCCTGGTCTTCATACCAATGTGGATGAAAATAGTAGGCCATTTCCCTCCATCCCCATCTTTCTTTATGAACAAACAGAATAGATCATATCCTGTTAGTTCTGAAGCTTATGAAGTGGTTTTCTAACAGTAGTGTGCTTAACCAATTAAAACTTCCATAAGAATCATCCATATTATGAAATATTGTATTCTTTTCACTGCTGACCGTAGAGGATTGCAGTCTGCTTTGATTGTTCCTTTTGCAGTCCACTGCTTTCAAACACTTTCTTTATTGCACAGCCAATGGCTGTAGTATTCTAAAAATATATAAGTTTATTGAGAATGGAAAAGGCTGAGGGGGGACCTACATGCAGTTTACCACTACCTGAAGGAGGATCACAGGAAAAACGGAGCCAGTTCTTGGAGGGGCCGAGAGATTCATAGTCATGAATTTTGAACAGGAGAAATTCCAGTTGGGCATAGGGGGAAATTCTTTCTAGAGGGAGTTAAATACTGGGGCATGGGAAGAGAAAGTGGAATTTCCATCTATGGAGACTTTAAAAGTTTGGCTGAACAAGGCCTTGAGCCATCTGATGCAACTCCAGAACTGTCCTTTGCATGAGCAGGAGGTTGGAGTAGGTGACCTCCAGAGACCTCTTCCAATCCAAACCTTTCTGTAGTTCTGTACTGGCTGATCTTGGTAATTGTGAATCTCCACTGTGTGGCTATCTCTGACCAGCTTAAATGCTGCCTGTTGGTTTAAAGCATAGTCAGTTGAACTTTAAAATCCATGTGTGTGTGTGCACACACATGTACATACTCGTCCCTGTTCACTCTGTACCATTCCTTTTTTGTATGTACTTGGATGGCACAGATCTCTTCAGCGTCAGTTCAGGTGACTTCTGTGCTGATGCATCTAGTCTTAAACAGCAGAATCAACTCTTCCAGACCATAGGCTTGACTTTCCAGTATGTTCCAAAAAAATGTGGGAGCAGGGAAAGGAAAGACTACTTCCTTCCATTCATTATTACACACACACACACTTTGGCACCTCATCTGTACTTGAAATGTGAAGTGAATCTGAAGGATTCTGCTGTTCCCTAGAGCATGTCATTATCCATTTGAAGGAACCTAGCAGGTGAAGCTAATATATAAGGAGCATTTCTTTTTCTCTGACTCTCTCAAATGCACACAGTTGTGGATGTTTGTACTCAACAGAACCAGTGTGAAATTTAGTCACAGCCACAGCATGTGTTCCAATTTTCCAGGGAAACTTTCTCCCAGCTGTGGGTTAACCCCTTCTCCACTGGGCTTTCTGCCTCTCCAGTATTTTGGGAAATTTCAGTGAGCAATTATGTGACCAAGGAAACCTTGAGAACTGGGAGAATTAGATCTCAGTGATTATATTGGTGAAGATAATAAGATTAAGAAAGTTTGGGTGTTGATGTGATTTATGTAGGGGTTTTTTAATAATTTCTTTAAAACAATTGACACATTTGTATATTTGCAAACTTGTTATATAATCCCTGCACACCCCCCACCACCTCCCCCATTTTTGCTCTTTGCAAGTGGCAAATCTGAAGTTAAACTGCTGACAGTAGTCTGTAAGTGCAGCCTACCTACTATGACTGCTGCCATACTGTTGCAAAGGTTCTTACTCCCGTAAAGCTGCATTCATCTGAGGAGTTTTGCCATTCTAACTCCTGGGCTTAATTTACATTCTTAAGGGAAATTATACAGATGTTCTGTGTTCACCAAGCTCAAGCGTGTGTCTTTTTTTTGTCTTGAAGCAGACTGTTGTGCTAAGCGTCAGGGTTTCTTTCCTATTTGTGAATCTAGTTGTAGGTATATCCTTCTTTCAGTTTTGCAATCACTTGCTAAGAGACATATCATCATGAAGAATAAATGTGTTTGGCTTTATTTTTCCACATGAGGGAAGTATGTCTTGAATTATGTTTGTGAGTTATCAGTGTGTCTGCATGTAAAAGAAGGATGCTTCCCATCAGCATGCTGGTATAAAATGAACATACTGGCTGTTTGTTTCCTGACTTCCCTCTCAAGAAGGAATGTATTTTATATTTCTGGACTTCAAATCTGAATGTTACTGTGATAGACAACCCTAGTCTATAATGTTTTAGTAATAAGTTGATTCCAAAGCACATGACAGCATGGAGTAATGTTTTACACCATTCTTTGAGTGTTGTCACAAATGTAGAATATAATGCATACTCAGCACTGCCCGTAGCAATCAGCTTGAGTTGGAAGGTGAATAAAATGCTCAGTTATAGAGGGTATGCCATACTCAAAGCACAATGTTTTCAGCTGATATTTCTCTTTGGCCATATTAAGTTATGGCTTCCTTTGCCCGCTGCTGCTCTTTTCACTCATTTCTCTATTTGGATTCTTTTTGTGCTGCAATTCAGTCCTTCACAGAGCAGGAAAATGACATCTTCAGACTGCCTGCTGCCAGATCACAGCAGTTTCAACTGGACACTTAAAAGCTGAAGCAGGTGCTGGAAACTCTATTCTCCCTTTGGTTTGATTCATTGAATGCCAGCCTTCAGCTGAGGAATGACGAGGGGAGGAGAATTGATTTTGTGACTAAAAATCTTGGACTGATTAATATTTACAGTGCTTCAAACATGAATGTGAAGGTTTCATAAGTTAACTCTGAACTTAGTGGAGCTTGAGGTGGTTGCACTGCGACTGGGAGAATTGGTCTAGATCTGAAGCTGTGACTCGGGACCAAGGTGCTGTTCGTTTGATGACCTTAATATCCACAGCAGATGCTATATCATTTTAAGAGAAGACAGAAGCAACATGCTCTATTTCTGCTAGCTTGTGGGAAGTCCCCAGATTTGGTAAACTGTGGTGGTTGGTTGGTTGGGTGTTTTGTTTTTAGTTGAGTCACAGTCTGCAGCATCTGTTTAGAAGTCTGGTTTAGAAAATCATAAACGTTTTCTAGGGATAGTTCTGGAATGAGCTCCTGCTTTGTATTTAATTATTGCTGATACTAACCAATAGAAGATCAGGGAAGGGAAACCATTCAGTGGATGTTAGAATGTCTACATTCCTAATGTACAATGTCAGAGGCTTTTTTTTGTTGTTGTTTCTGGTAAGCACAAGTCAGAATTGGAATCATTTAGGTAGAAGGGACTTCTGGAGGTCATCTGCTCCAATTCCCTGCTGAAAGCAGGACCAGCTTGGAAGTGAGATTCTTTTCAGGGTTAGAGCCAGCTGGATTCTGATTAGCTTCAGGGATGGAGCTCCCACAACTTCTCTCAGTAAACTTTTCTGGTGTTTGACCATCCTTCTTTAGAAAATGTCTTTCACAATATCTAATTGGTATTTCCCTTCTTGCAGGTCACGTTCACTGCATCTCGCACACATCTGCATTCTTTCATCACTTTATTCCTGTTAGAAGAGACTGTTTTCCTAAAAGTCTAAGATAATATGAGAATGAAGTGACATTCTGCCATGTTTGAACTGCATTAGAAAGTTTTCATGTTCTATTTGGGAGAAAAAGCACAAAGAATGCTTCTGCTGTGGGCTTTTTCAAGGGCTGGTGTTCATTCAAATATGGCCCTTTAAGTTCTGGGGTTTCTTGACCTGCAGTGTGTAACAACAGTAACAGCTGTGGGATAACAGCAAACACTAAGTCTTGAATAAGATTATCAGTTGAATTTGGGTGTTTGGTTCCAAACCTTGATCTAGAAATTGCAGTAGTCTTTGAGTGCAGGGCATTTATTTCTCTGGTTTATCACTCAGCACTGACAGGTGGAAGCAGCGCTAGGAGGATAAAACCCCATGGCTGATTCAGGAGTGTCTGAGGAATGATTTTTGTAATGCTGAATAGGCTTGGGGGATGAAAATATTTTGAAAGGTTTCTCTTTGGTTATTAGCCTTAGCTTTTTGAAACATAATTGAGATGTTACAGACCAAAACCTTTTTGTGGAAGCCTTATATTCTCATGTCTCAATAGCCAGGACCAGGACTTCTGTGTAGGTGTTTTCAGAGCAAATACTACCTCATGCATCATTTCCACTTCTTCTTGGAGAGCAGTGAAAGAGTTAAAGTGAAACATCAGTTGGACTTTTTTTTTTAACCACCCTTAACAGGAATAACTTTTGCTTCTGCTCATCACTGATTCTATTGTCTGTTGCCTTTTTTTTTTTAAACATTCTTTTTAATTCAGTGTGATAAAACATCCGTTATTTGTAAGTTGATTGAGCATAAAGTATTTCATTATAAAATGGTCATCCATCACTGGAGGCTGGGGGCTGCAAAAAACATTAACTGTGCACTTTTGGCTGGAATGCAGCTTCTCCAGAATAATGCAGCTTCTGTGTAAAGTATGCAGCATAAAAAAATTGACTGTTCAGGAAAACAGGTGCTCGCCTTGCTCTCCCAGAGCTTTGGGATTTCATCCCAAGTTTTTGGAAGGGCCGTCGAAGTCCTTCTGTTACCTAGAGTCACTTTCTGGTTTTAAGCACTGGCCTCAAAGCTGAACAAAATGCTGCACTGTGTCAAGTGGTTTCATGTTGACAAAACTGTGAGAATTTACTAGCTGTTTAGCTGCTGCATTTTAGAAAATGATGTACGTTTTCTTCCCCTCACTCATTAACTCCTCTGAAAATTAGATTTTTTATTTTTGTGGGTTTTTTTTTGTTTTGTTTTTATTTTATAAAGTTCCTTAACACTGACACCCCAAAAGTGAATTGCCAAGCACTGCCAAGTTGTTTCTAGATGTGACTCCAGTATATTCCTGTTTATTCCCTTGATACTTCACAAATTGAACTGCTGAGTTTCTGTGTGATAGATTATGAAGATTATTTTGATCTTAAATTGTGTTATACGGTGCTTGTCATATTTCCTCAACTTAAATGTGAATTTCAAAAATAGCTTCCTTCACCAAAAGTCTTAGTTAACTTTTGTTTTTGGGGAAACATGGAATGATAGGGCAGGAAGACTTTATTGGATTGTTACTACTGTGAGCTGCTTTTTTGAAATTATTTACAGATAATCTAAAGGCACGGCACTTAAAAAGGCAAAATGTGTCCCATTTTCATATGAGGAATTGAAGCAGAGATGAAGTGGCTTGCCCAAGAGCATGAGGGGGAGATGAGTAGCAGAGGCTGAGAGTAGACTGATTTACCTGTCTGTTAGCAAGGACCTTGCTACCATCTGATGCTCGGTTTATTTACATATGTGCTTATATCCTGATAAAGCAAATTCTATATGGCTAGGCTTGAAAATCAAAAGGAAATTCTTCTGTCTTTGCCTTTTTACCAAGTCTTGGGAACAAATGCTGTTGAAGTATAATGGTTTCCTGCCAGAGGTCAGGTAGCAGAAGTGCTGGGGGTGAGAGGTTAAAGCAGAGTAGTGTCCACTGACCTGTTCAGTGTGTGTTGTGTATTTCAATTGGAGAGCCGGGCTGCGTTGTGCCCTAAGGGAAGGAGAGAGGGATTGAAGAAGCCTATATAAGTGTGTGAACTGGGGGCTGGCTTGAACAAACCGTCCTGTTTATCTGTGTGAGTTGAAGTTTTGTGCTGTGCTGTCACTTTTAGATCACTCTTGTGGGACAGTATGCAGTCAGTGACGGCCGTCATAAAGTTAGGACAGGATTGCTTAGTTGAGCTGCTGTAGCATTCTAGTGTTTTCTTGTGTCATGAGCATGTACTAGATCAACAACATTAGCAATAGACTAAAATAAATCTATTTGGCACTTTCCTAGAGACTGTAACCAGTATTTTCTTTCTAAGATGTAGGGCTAGTGACTTATATGCCAAGCTGTTACTCATACTCCTTATACGAGCCTGCTGCTCAGGATACCTGTTAAATGATTGCTTCAGAGAAGCTGATGCAATAGGGAGCAGGACCATGGGGTTGCTAATGTCAAGCCATACTGGACCAGAATCTTTATTTAGTGTTTGCTGTCTTTTCAGGAGAGATGCGAGCTGTCAGTATACACATGGACTCTTTCTGCCCTGCAAAACTTTGTCTAAATTGGGAATTTTAAGGATGTGAGCAGAAAAATTTTGTCCTGGATTGTAGCCGGTCATCGGCCGAAGATGTTGCAAAGGGAGCTTTGGCTCAGTCTGGTACTTCAGAGTATCGTATTGCCTCATGAAAACAGTTGCATTCATAGGCTACCTGTGCTTGTGTGCATTCTGAAATACTAGCGTAAGTAGGATTTGTAGCACAGTTTAGACCTCCTGATGGAAATCACACCAGAATCCTGGATAAGTTTAGAGAAGTGGGTAGACCATAATGTGAAATCTCAAAATGCTAAAATTCTTCAATTTCTGCCACATCAGCTTCTTCAGCCAGCACAAGCGGAGCAAAGTCAATAATATTTAACCTTACAGGCTGTAACAAAAAAGTGTTTGTGGCAAGTTTTCTTGACCAAAACAATGCTAGTTTTGCTTTAAGAATGCCAGTTATGGACCTCATCAACGAAGATCATCTCTTGCTTCAGGTTGAACCCCAAATGACATCAAGGTCTTACTGTTTGGAAGAGGAATCATTCCGAACTACCTGTACCATTTCTGCTGAAGGCTTGTAATTTCTATTTAGCTAAGTATGTAGATCCTCTGAGTCTGGAGGAGCAGGCAGAATAGGAATCAAAAAATACTTTTCCACCTCTTACCTGTTAATAAACTTTCCTTTGAGGTGGTGCTTTGACACTGCTTATTAATGGGGTTTGTTAATGGAGATTTAATTAATGTCTTCATATTCAGATATTATGAAGTATAATGCTTAGGCTCCCAACTGGTAGAGAAATTAACTGCTTGTCTATTCCTCTGTCCAGGCAACTAAGGTTTTATGAATGTGTGGAATATCTTCATTTCTTCACATAGATTTTTAGGTAATTTTGATTCCTCACAGACATTTTATTGTTTTAAGCTGATATCTTACTCCGTGACATGGAAAAAAAGGTATCTAATGGAGTTGAGGACAGATGTAATATTGCTTCTGTGGTTCCCATCTTAATGTGCATCCTATTTGGTAGTCACTGAAGTTGAATTGCATTCACTGATCTCTTCAGTTGCAAAAGCTGTAAATGAGTGTTAAATCTCAGACTTCTGCTTCCCATCAGGTATCATCAGCACCTTGTATCAGTAGATGGCTCTAGCACATAGCAGTATGCAGAAATTAATTTCTTCCCCCAGTCCATTCTCAAGGTTGTAATACTAACTTGTTTTCATCGTTCTAGGAATTAAGCTGCCTTTAATGGAGGCAGTCTGAATTTCTGCTTGTGTGTGTGCACACTTACTACTGATTGCTTCAGTCATTGCTGTGCGGAAAAAAAAGTTGCTTATGTTTTTACTGTTACAGTGTCTTAAGGCAACAGTTGGATGGGCTCTCACCAGGCCAGTCTCTTCTCCCTTTTGCTTCTGTTCTTTTTCTGCCTCTGTAGGCTTGATACTAGTATTCCCATGCTGATTCTAACTGTGCTCTCCCTGAGGCTTCCATTTTGCATCTGTAGTAACTTAGTGTGTTGGTTCTTGAGCTCTGGACAATTGTGTTTTGCCATTGGCACTTGGGAATTTTACTTTCTGGTAATAACATGGCGAAGCTCTACGTCTCCTAGACTGGTTCAGGCTGGATAGAAGAATTTGTATAAATCATAACGGCAAGGTACATTAAGCCTTTTGAGAGATTTTTGTCATTAAAAGATTCTCCTTCCTCTTGGG
Source organism: Streptopelia decaocto (assembly GCF_964273445.1). NCBI lineage: Eukaryota > Metazoa > Chordata > Aves > Columbiformes > Columbidae > Streptopelia > Streptopelia decaocto. The sequence continues at coordinate 51,346,270 of NC_138659.1, forward strand.
CCATCAGACTTCATTTCATTCTTTGGATTTTGTCTGTCTCACTGATGATTTTTAGATTCTCTGGCAACACAAGAAATGCTTTGGTTTGTTTGGGATTTGTTGTTCTTCAATTTCTTTTTAATTTTTCCCCTTGGCACTCATGGGCTTCCCTTGAGGAAGGGGTAAATGGAACGGGGTAACATCCAGACAACTAATTGATGATAAAACTGTAATCTTTTTCTCCAGCCTCTTAGAAATAGTGCAGCTTTCCTTTTTGCAACATGGTGAATTCGAAATGAGAGAACTATTCATAGTGTGATAGACACACAAAGCTGTGGAGAATTACTGTGCTTTAAAATACCAGGGAAGAAGTTTTAATTTCTCCTGGGCTTTTAAATTGCCTACTTAGTTTGGGCCTGATACCATGCAAGACATAGAAAATATCAGAGTGAAGCAAGTCCAGTGACTGAATAGAGTTCTGTAGAGTGTCACAACCTAATTGCTCTTCCTTCGACATATGCCAATTTCTTTCAGAGAGGAAAAACAGTGCTTAAACTTGACATATATCAAAATTGTGCTGTCAGTTAGATGGACGGATCAGTCCATCCTCTGGACTTGGCGGTGTGCGATGCAATTCCCCACAGGTTTCATTTAGCCCCGTCGGCCTTGTTAGAGTGGCCATGCTCTCTTTCTTGTATTAGGAGGGAACTTTGGGAAGCCTGGCCCTAATTCACAACAGCAGCAAGATCAATAACTATCAGCGTTTGGTCAAGGGCAGATGAATTTGTCATGGCATGACTGCTTTTTGCTTTGGTTTACTTTGGTTTAGTAATTTCATTTAGAGTTGAATGTCATTGGATCAGAGGAGTGCTTGGGAGCTCTCAAGTTCAGAGCTGGTGCAAGTTCATCACAAGAACTGACTGTTGTCCTGTGTGGTGATTTTCTGTAAGAAATCTTTCAAAATCATTTCAGCTGGTTCTAAACAGAGACAAAAGGCGAAGCATACCTGCATTTCACTCACCATGTTGTTATGGGGTTGTTTTGTTTTTTAAGAATAGATGTTAAACTTCCACCTACCTGTGGAGCTTGTTGCATTTTAGTTTACTGAAGCATTTTTTTTTTCTTGTAGGTGTATGGGAAGGTCGATTTCTCTTACCTAGAAGTTGTTCAGAGCTTTGTGTTAGGTAACTTCCACCTGTGGCAGGGGGGAAAAAAGCCTTTCAGAAAGGAACAGGATCTCAAATCAGTTTTTGTAGAGCTATTGAGGAGTTCCATTTTCTGGAGTAGGATTAAATGCCATTACAATTGGCACTAACAGTTTAGAGTTTACGTCTGTCTGACAGAGCCACAGAAATAGATGTATATTCCAGAACCTATCAGAGGCTCAGGTCAGCTGTATTCCTCCATCTCCTTTCCCTGAGATCAGTCAGCCTCTCTGTAACAGAGGTGGAAATAAGTAATTCTGAATTTGCGTATGTGGCTTTACAAACCATGGGTCTTGATCTAATCTTTCTCTGAAATTTGCTAGCATAAGTAGGTGTTGCTTTAGTGCTCATCCTCTAGTATGATGTAGAAAACAAGTATGGATTAACATTGAAATTATACTTAAAGCTAGGTGGGTATTACTGTTCATGCTGGCAATAAACACCCTCATGGGAAAGAACTTTGGAAACAGTAGGCTTTTACTATGTAGAGTTAATATTTTGATGAAAGGCAACAAATTAGTCATGGTCCTTCCAGAGGTATTCAGGTCACAAGGTGAGAGGGAATACTCTAGGATTCATAGCAAGGTCTTCTCTGGTGACCTTTAACCTTGCTATGCCAAGTTATTCCTCAGTTCACTTTAAGAGCTATTATTGTTTTGAAGTAGAGCCTTTTGAATATAACCTCTGACTAGTGTGTCAGCTGTAGCTCAGAAAAAAGTTTGTCACGATGCAATTATTCCCATCTCTGCTGTCTCCTCAGTGCTATGAAATAAGGGCAGAATTCAGCAACTTTAACTTTTGAAAGAAGCTGCTATCCCAACAGCTTAATTTTTTTCTGTATTCAGCAATCTATATGGCTGAAGATAAAAATTCAATAAGTGAGTAATTGTGTGTGTACTTTAAATCTATCTGGATAGAAACCATGAAAGGTTGCACTTTGTGTAGCTCCATACATCCTGTTGATGGCATTTGTTTTCCTTGTGAATGAACTGAATATGTTCTCATAATATCTGTCCCCCGGAACAGAATTCTATGGCTGGGTGAAAAGCACTTGGGGTAACAGTGGAGACCCAGCTGGAGTTTTCAGTGTAATTTTGGCTGAAGATACTCTAGCAAGTACCTGTTTATGAAAAAATGCTCAGGGTTAGGATTCAGAACAGCTGAATTTGAAGCAAGGCATCAGGTGAAACCTCTGATAACTAATGGTCAGTGCTCCTGCTTTGCTGGTAGATGTAAATAATTCCTATAGCAGACAATATCCAGTTGAGTTTGTGCCACGCTGACCAGAGGATATCAAGAGTCAAATGCTCAGCATGCATTCTGTCATCCTTCCCCAAAATAAAAATCTCAATTCTGAGGGGCGCTTGAGATCTTGGCGCTGTGGAACAATCATTTGTTAAAGTCATGTTTAATGAAAGGGAGATAAACACATGAAGCTGGAGTGTGACAAATGAAAGCATTTGTGCCATTGTAATGAAATTAGGCAAACAGAACAGGCTTGACAGCTCTGGGTTCCCCCTGTCAAACTGCATTTGTAATTCTAGCCTTGCATTCATGTGTGGCTGTGAATGGTACTGTTTCCCTCTGATGTGGTGGGTCTGGGCCCCTGAATGACCACTTTAATGCACAGGGAATTAGCTTTGAAGAGTATATTTTAGAGGCATACTGAAAAGGATTGCAGTTAGTTCTCACTTCTCCTTCATTGGCTTGAATATTCATAATTTTGGACCTATGTTTACTTCTATCATATGTAAAGTTTTTGGTGACACAATAGAGAAGTGCTGATTTCAGAGATGCACAAAGCTTGCTTCCATACATTCCCATGGTGAGTTTGGATGCTGTGTTGTGCAGTCCCAGCAGCCTTTTTAAATAACTTGCAGTATTTATGCATACTGGAAACTAGGATGTAGGCTCCTGTTTCCTCAGGTTCTCCCTAGCTGTCAGAACCCAGTTATCTTCATCTGTTAAGACCTTAGATTGGGGTAAGACAATGATATTTTGAGGAACCTAGTAGGGAATGTCAGGTGGCTACTCTTTTTGATAACCTCTTATTTATCAAGTATAGTGGACATTGCCATCATTATTTTCAGGAAGTAAAACCAGAGATTCCTCTGATCACGTTAAGTCCTAGGTCAAGCTATGTAAGTAGCAATCTGTTATCATTTCAGATAACAATCTCCCTAGAAATGTGCTATGCATTGCACTGAGTTGCAGGGGCTGATCTAGAGCTTGCAAGAAAAATGAGACAAAAACAACAACAAAACCCTTTGGTGGGAGAAATGACAGAGGATTCTTTTCACTTGGAACCTTGACTGTACCAGGACTGTGTGGAGGGGAACATATGTTCAGGAGCAAATTAATGCAGATTATCTAGCTGTGCTTTTTTTACGCTTGTTACTCTACATTATTGGCTGTTAGTGAACTGGGGTTAAATGTTGGACTAAACTTCCTAGCTAGACGTAGTCAGGGCATGTCTTTCATTGGAGGTGCAGGGTGGCATGTGTTCCAGTCAGTCTAGAAAATTTGTTTTTGGAGCGGTGAAAGATGCGCCTCCTCCACTCATCATCAGCTGTAGAGCTGCTGAAATTGTAGCTTTGCCAAGGAACTTACAACCAATTACTGTTGTGTGGCTTTTACCTAACTAACTCTACGTAAAGCGAATTCAAGCTCTGCGAATTTTTATAGGAACAAGTTACAGTATAGGTCTCTTTGCTAGATTTGTTAATCTCTAAATTAACCAACAGATAACCATAGGACTAACTCAGAGGAGTTTCGCCTTTCCCTGTGATCTTGCATTTTGATCTGGGTAAGATGAAGCCAGTACTTATTCCAGCAACTAAGAGTTCAGAAATGGTTTTGAAAATCTGAAGAATATGGCTACTCAGTCCTTTTAGATGGTTTTCCTTTTTTTCCTTTTTTCTTGTAACTTTACTGTTCTCTAATTTGTTGAGAGACCAGAGGGACTTCTCACCCTCAGTGAAAGACAAAATGTTTTGGTGTTACGTGGGTGAACCGAGAATAACGCATGTATAGAGTCACATAGGCCAGAAGGGCAGTGTTTGCAGAAAGTGTTTTGAGGGTGAGCCAGGAAGCGCTTGCTGGTACCTCAGTTTTCTGTGGCATAAACTCATTGAGCTCCTAGGCAGGAGTTCTGAAGGGACTGGATTTCTCCTCTATTACAGTATTATCTTTGTCTTTTTCTCACCTCAAGAAGAAAAGAGATGCCTTTTCGTTGTACAGTTCAGTGCATAAGCAGGGAAGGTACTAGCACATGCGTGAAGCATTGCTCTTGTCTCAGCTTGTCTGCATTGGAGAAGTGCGTGGGATACAACCCAGACAGCCCTTCTGCAGGCTGGGCGGCAAAGGCCAACAGTTGCTGCATGAGAGGAGTCCAGGTCATGTGGTTTGCGTTGCAATTGCCTGTCCTGGGGACAAATTATGTTGAAATAACTTGTCATAAACCATTTTTTCTCATTCATTTACTCTGATTCGGAACGCATAGCCGATCCTGATAAGAGTCATTCAGGAGTGAAGAGTTGAACTGCCAGAGAAAGCAGCTTACGTGAGCATTTTAGATCAGGAATGTGCTAACAGTGTGCTAATAGTAAGAAACCTCTTCCAAGGGGGACCTGCTCCTCTACTTCAGGAGAGAGGGGATGCCGGAGATCTGATGCAGCTTGTTTGCTAAAGTGCCAGAATGGCTGGATGGGATTGCTGAAATGGGAGTTAGGTGCTTAAACATGAATTAGTTGTTTAAATAGCTTTATAGATGTGTGTCTAAACGCAAATAATCCATAGGATGAATGAAGGAAAGCACTGTGGCCTCAAAAGAATTCCTCCATCATATTAAAATTGCCAGCCTGAAGAGATTCTTTCCCCCTTCTCAATCTCCATGCACACTGCTTGGGGCTAGCTGAGCATTTCTGCATGTGGTGCTGGTCTCTGTTTCCTTCCCTGAAATTTCATTGAAGGGACCTGTGTGAAAAGAATGGGAAGTGCATTCCAGCTGGTCCCCAAAGCAGCCCAGGCTCTTCATATAAGATTATATCATGTTTGAATATAATTTTCCCTAACTTTGAGTAGATTGAAAAGGAAGCCTGCTTGCAGGAATCTCTAGAGAAATTTTTGTCTACAGTTTTTCCTCTTGTAATACCTGAGGCTGAGGTCATACTTGCAGGGCTGGTGGGTTGGTTTGTTTTTTTACCCCAGAGTTGAAAGTCATTACCTAAGCAGAGAACTGTCCTGTGTTTTCTCCTTCAAACATTGAGAAATGTCTCTTTCTAGGAAATAAACTTAAAGAATCATCTCTCTCAGCAGTTCTCAATCTCCCACTGGTTACGGTTTCCTCAGTTGTAATGCCTGAACCTGAATATGGCAGAGCAAGAACCAGAGAGCTGAAAAATCAAAGCTGCTTTCTTTTGGAAAGGTTTTATAAAAGTTTGAGTATGTACTTCCAAACATGCAATATTTACTTTATATAGCCTTGGTTTTGGCAAAGGAATTATTAAAGTTGTACTTGATTTTACTGCCCTTTCTGAGGTTCTCTAGATATTTTCGGGAGAGCATAGCATTGCTTTTACAATTAGGTGCCAATAAGTGATCAAGACTTTATGTAGTGTCTCTTTCATAAAGTTTTAACTTGCTGGGCAGAACAAGTTCTTTAAAGACTATGGTCCTACTTTACCAAAGCACTGTGGAAAGAGCGTTATTCAGTTCCTACTGCACTTGTAGTAATTGATCTGAAAGGGCCGGCAGGTTGGTTCTGGACACTGCGACGTTCAGTTCATAAGGCGATGAAAACCTTTCAGGGTGAGACCTTCTGAAATAACTTCACTGAGCTCAACAGGGTTTTAAAAGGATTGATCTTTGATTTAAGGACTTGTTTGCAAAATTTTTACTTGGTTAAAAGCTTCCAAGTAGCTTTAGTGCCACTTTGAGATGCCGAACTGGTATTTCAGCCAGTGAGAGTAATCTGCTTCAAGACTGGATATAGCAAGAATAGTTACAGCATGAGCAGTTTTATGTGTTCCCAGTCTTTCTATTGAAGCAAGCACTGCTACTGGGATTGAGTTCTGCTTTGAAAAGGCAGCTGGTGACCCCTGTAAGTGCTCAATACCTGCGGATACTGCCGGTAGGAAGAGCTCATTGTAGTAATAAAGTAAATACTCCTCAGATGCAAAAAATGAGCAGTGTGATTGATATTTTACTGAAATATAGATCTTTCAGATGGTAGTCCTTTAGTGGTTAAGACTTGCACTAAAAATATTCTCTTCTTGTTTCGTATAATTTTTTGGGTTTTTTTCAATACACAGTGCCAGCTACCCAGTCTGAAACAGTTTTACAGCATACGCAGTCAGTTTCAGAGAGCTCAATGTAAAATGCTGTGTTACCATAAAAGCTAGAGTCTCTGAATATCACGGATGCTGGCCAGAGTTGTTGTGTCATCAACAGTATGTGCCCAAGTTAAATCCTGATTATGGCAAGCCATTTTGTGATTTTCATGTAAGTTGGGAATTTCAGACTGCAGGGGAATCTAATCTTTAACCACATCAAGATTCACAGCTTAATTGAAAGAAAAAACAAAAATGCCCCCACTCTTGTAAAGATAATGTCTATTTTTTGTCCTGAAAATTGATTAATGGAGAATGTGATATCCTATGTATCTTCCACTAGCAAGTCTTTATAATCTCATTCTACCATGCAGTTATGTACATCTGCTGAAGTCCTGTTTTTCTTATTCATCAAGGTGCATCTTTTCCATCATGGGGCTCACTGAATTGAAGGAGCCTGGAGGAATTTACAGGATTATGATGGATTAATTGGGTGCTGAGTGTTCTATAGAAAGGATCAGTTTTTGGGAAGAAGAGTTTGAGTGTTGATCCCTCGTAGTCTTACTATATTTGATGTTGTCCAAGCGCTTGTAACCAGACAAGTACTCTATAAAGCACACTTAAATAAACGTTGATGAAAGCATGTATTATGATCCCCTGCATTTCCATGAGCTACTGAGAGGTGACACAATTGTAATGTCACACCAGGATATTATCTGACAAGTTGGGGGAGTTGTTCTTAAGCCAAAAAGATTGAATCATCACGTTCCTTTTAACCTCTCACAAGTTAGTGGTGTTGGCCTGATTTGAACTGGTGACTGAAGGGTTAGAGACTGTGTAATAATTCCCAAAGTTCCATTTTTTTTAATTGCTGTTTTGTTTTAGTTAACAGCAAAACCATTGCACTTTGTTCTGTATGGTCTTAACTATTTAAAACAAACTCCCCTGCAATATTCTTCCTCCTTTGTTTCCTCACCATAATTTGTCACAGTTATGTTAACATGCTTTCTAGTATGACTTTTACTTTGATACTTAAGGCTTTTCAATAGAAACTATGATAAAATGGAATTTCATTTATCTTGGAATCAGGAGAGTTTGTTTTTTTTTTGTTTTGTGTTTTTTTTTTTTTGTTTTGTTTTTTGTTTGTTTTTTTTGTGTGTGTGTGTGGGGGGGTTGTTTTGTTTGTTGTTGTTGTTGGTGGTTTGTTTTTTTTTTTAAAGTAAAATAATTGAGTTTTGCCCGTAGATAGGAAAGCAGCACTTTGTCTAAGGATTCTGGAGTTAACAGACTTTTTTCTCCCCCACCTCAAAGAAGCTCATATGATACATAAGTGCAGTATTGGATCACCAAGAATATAAATGCCAGTGTTCCTCTGACACTATGAGCTGTTAGACTTGTTAACTTTTATTAGAAGTAAAATGGAGGTTTCAGCAAGTTGAGCCAAGTGTTTGTACTTAAATATTTCTGGTCTCAGGACTATCGAAGTTACTTTTAATATACTCCCCGCCTGTGCACTGTCTGTATTGTGGTTGCCTTCACCTGCTTTTTAATGTTTTTTTCTCCTAAATCCTCCTCAGGACTCCTCTTACATTGATCGCTTGTGTTGTCTCCTTTTTTTCTTTTAGTTACTTTCCCTTTCCCTAGTTCTGGCTATTCTTTTCTCTAATTCTTTTTCATTCTTCAAGCTTCCATCAATCATCTTGAAAAGTTTAGGAAGCTTGTTAGTTGTTCTTTATCTAGCTCAACAGCTCAGTGCATCTGCCTTCTCGTATTGCAGCTTTAGAGGACACTTGCTGTCCAAAGCAGCAAGTAGAGAGGAGTGTCCTCTTTTCTTCTTTGGCTGAGGAGCTCATACGGGTGTTCTGACGAGACAGAAGAGTTTTAAAATTTGCTTCTCTTGTGGGTTTTTCCTGTCTTCACCAAGCAAACTTAGAGTGTTGCAAAAATGCAATTTGTATTCAGGCAGGGTGCTGCAAGAGGTGCAACTAACCTGGTTGTATGTCTGTACTATGTGTGTGGTTAGTATGAGGCTATATGCGCAGTTGGATGTTACAGGAGTGGCAGAAGGTGGGTCAGGTTCTAGTTCATGTGATCACACAATTCCAGGAATGCTGGGAAAATGCAACCCTATCTGCCAATGAAGTGTGAATTTAGGCAGCGGTAACTCTGAGATGGTCACAGAGTGTTTTTACAATAGGGTTTGTTGTAGGAGGTTCCAGAAGGCTATTTTGAAGATGATTTAATTTGCATAAGAAAGTGTACTTCACAAACCATTGCTTTAAAAAATATATACCTGTACCTATATGTGTGTATATATGTATTTAAAAGCAACCCTGACCTTCCTACCAGCCTTCTGAAACTAAGCCTTTGCAGGCCTCTCTCCTCTGAGATTATGCTTGCTGTAGATTCCTAAAGAGAAAATGAATCCTAATGAATCAAGTCAAAATTAATGTCTTTTGAAAATTATTTTTATTTTAACAGAGCTATCAGAAATTGAACCCAACGTCTTCCTTCGGCCTTTCCTGGAAGTAATCCGCTCTGAAGACACTACAGGCCCCATAACTGGATTAGCCCTCACCTCTGTGAATAAGTTCCTCTCGTACGCACTAATAGGTATGTTATATGGCTTCCTGGGATTTACCAAAATGTCAGCCAAATGCATCTCCTTGAGACATGTCTTTGGCCAGGATACATGCTTGCAGTCTGAATGAAGCGACTGGGGAAATATGCAAATTGTCATTAATGCTGGGGAAATAGGTGTCTGCAGTTCCTTAATATTGCATGTGCTGGTCTTCCACGGCACTACAGCAATGGCTGAAAACAGAGCCAAAGCTTCTGGTCTTTGGCACTGTTGGTTTAAGTATTTTGTCCTTTGGAGTTGGCATGAGGGAAGTTAAAGAAAGGACTTGGTATAGATGCTGACCAGTTTTGTGGGAAAAGCCTCAAATTAAAATGAGCAAAAATTGAGACCTAGAGGAAAAATAAAATTAAGAATGTGATGGAAATTTAGTGTATCAAGACAGCAATTAGTGGGCAGTATTTGGTACAATTAAATGGCAAAAAAGACCTAAAATGATGCAATATTGATGTTACTTCATAGGACAATAAAGAAATAAAGGAGGACTAAGCAATAATGCAAAACATGTTAGTTGTAACATAGAATGAAGGATGGACTCTTCTGGGCTTTTATGGTCTGGGTGAGATCAGAGCATCAGGCTGGTATCGTGTCCAGGCAAATGTCTGTATAGGCAACTACCTACAAATACTTGATTTGAGGCAGAAACAGGAAAAAAACGTGGCTAAGAATTTGTAGCCTTTGTCTAGCTACCTGTTGTTTAGAATATTAATTGGGTCACTCCAGCAAGGAGTAACTGTTGATAAGCTTGTGTCTTTGTAGTAGACAGTGGAAAAGACCCTCTGCCTGGCTTTTGTTGAGGAGCAGAACCTTTAATCTAAGACCTCTGTTGCTGCCTCAGGTGACATTCAGAGCAGCCTTGTCCTTTGTGCTGCTCCAGATACCAGTGAAGCAGGGATTAGTGGTGCTGACTGAACATCTGGCTAAGGTTGTGTTGTTAAATTAAAGCTTTTTGGTTTTATATTTCTCTTTGTAATATAAAACTAAAGGTAGTCTAAAGACTGTTTGCCCAAAGACAGGAAAAGCTTAAAACTATCCTTAATATATGAATCTGTTTTATTTGTATGGAACAAGGAAGGAAAGACTCTGACATAATGACAGTGGGGAAATTTCAGTGTGGATGACATTTGTGGTGCATTTTGGGGTTGCATAATTGACATATGAAACCAACACTTTTTTCAAAAGCGTAATTAGCTGTGTCTGTTTGGTAAGTGGGGTGGCTTTTGCTCTACACACTGGGTCGAAAACCAGAGGTCACTGAAAGGGCCAAACTCCTCTGATAATCTTTGCTTAAAACTGCTTTCTTTTCCTATTTCCAAAGCATTTCGTTGCTAGTCCTCATGCCATCTCATTGTTTTTCTTACTCTGTCACACATGAGCAGGTGGTTATCTGTCTAATTTTCAGACCAGTATTGCTGTTTTAAAACCAGTTAGAAAAGAATAATTCTTGAGTAGCTTTTGAGACTGCTGATCTCCAGTAGTCTGAATTGCAAAGATCTGCTCTGAGATTGTTGGGTGCAGCAGTTCCCTAATGGTCTGGTGTGCAATCACAGAACAGTTAGATAAAATTATCTGATATCCAGCCTATGTGTTTTGGTAGTAAAAGTTAGCCATACAGAGATTATCATCTGCTCTGAGGTACTACTGGTTTAAGAGTTATAGTTGATGTATTATTACCTAATAATTTCTAAGCACAAAAAAACCTCTGTGACCACAGTAAACTCCCATTGACTTTTATCCCTCTGATCAGTTATTTCCTAACTCAGCAGTTTTGCACTAGCTAGCTGTCAGCCTTTTCGATGCACTCAGACCTTAGCTGTAGGAAGACTAGTGGCTGAATTTCAGAATTGTACGTGTGTTCTTTTCCCCGGAAAAGGTGTATGCTCTTTTTGTTATCACAGTGTGTCCACAGCAGCTTCTGGCTCTGTTTCTGAAGTTAACTTTGCCTAGTATTTCTGAAAACAGCATATCTGTAAGTGAGCAGCTGTTGCCTAGCTTCTAGTAGGAAGACTTGCTGTTAGGGGAGTTCACAGCTTGTTCTCCCCTTTACCTTCTCTGTCTCCTTGGTGATTTTTTTTTTAATTCCATTAAAGGTGTTACTGAGCAGGCCTCTAGTTTTCCCTGATTGTTGGGAGCATGGATTTTCTGTTTTCTGCTTGTTCTTTTGCCTTCCTGTTGGGAGAGTACACCCCATATGAAATGTGTAAGTCTAGGTGAGGTCTCCAGATCTTTGCGTTGTAGGTGACAATTTTCAAACTGATGTTGTGCTGCACACAATTTTTATTTTTTTTTTTTTAGTGATTCTGAGCAGGTATTGGCACATCTTTTGTACTCTTTTCTCGCTAGGGAACAAAGAAGCAAGTTGATCTTTTCTGTATCTTGTTTCTGCAAAGCAAAAGTATCTGTACTTTTAATTGAACTCAAGGGGCTTTATAAATTGACCTGAATTGTAGAGCTGTTCCAGGGAGCCAGGACTGAAGTAGTCAGGCGTGATGTGTGCTGGGAGAGCGGTGTTTTTGTTACTGTTGAAGATAGAGGCTAGAACAGCAAAGCAGTAGTCATACATCTGTTAAAGAACCATATACACAACATGCTGGCATTTTCTTTTCACACAGACTATTTATCCATAACTATGGCTAAATGTATTCCTAAGCCTACAGCAACTCACATCTATTCAAAATGGTGACAGTGAAGTGAATCTGTGTGTTCTGCCTGTGGGAGCCTTTTCTGCAGCAAGTGGCTTTTTCCTCTTGATGCCACTTAGGTGCTGCCCGTTGTAGTTGTTGAGGTTTCTTAACAGTAATGCTATCGGAGGTGCTGGCAGTGTAACACCACTGATCTTCACCTGATTGATTGATTGATTGACTGAGACAATTTAGAATGACGGTACATCACGATCAGTGGTTTAAGCCATGATTTCCATTTGTGAATAAGAGGGCACAGGGTACTAACAGATGGCTGATTTTATTGCCTCTGGTAGAAGAGTGGTATCTTCTAACTGGATTATAAGCCATTATCAAAGGTACACAGAGAACTGCCTTTGACTGCCAGGCCTCTTATCTTATGCTTCTCAGTATCAGAGTTTGGTATCCTGTTGAGTGCTGCTGCTGAAGCAGGTAGGAAAAAAGAAGACTGATTGGTCTTAGAACAGACTCCTTGATAGCTTCTTTGATAGCTCAATGAGGTTTGAGTAGCAAACTAGGAGAGGAACTCGCTCTCAACTATGCAAGATTTTTTTTGGGGGGATGCGTGTGAGACAACTATGTCAAAAGTGGGCAAGCTCTGCTCTTAATAGGGATGTGTAAGAGGTGGCAAAGGAGAAGTGCTGTTCCTGTGCAGATTTATGGGATTCTGAAGTACACAGATGCCATTTCAGTTGTGCAGCTATGAGGAGTTTCTTACCCTGCAGCCCCTCAGAATCCCCACAACATGGTGGAGGCTGCTTTCTTTGGATCACAGCATAGGCAGCTTGCTTTAATGCCTAGGGCTTAGCCCTTCTGAGGTGTGAACACAGCTGGAGTCAAACAGGGAGTCTGAAAAGCTTCTCTGCAAAGTGTACAAAGTCTTACTTGGTTCCTCTATTGGCTTCAGTTTTGCTGGAGTTCAAGAGGCCCCATTGCCAATTAATGAGGTATTAACTAGTGTTTAGGTTGTCCCTTTTCTTTCCTAATGACTGTTTAGGTAGGAAGGTAACAAGATTCTTGCCCAGTGCTGTATTGTTTAAGTGAGAATTAAATCAAAGCCGGAGGCAGCTTTTCCGAAGCCACTGTAATGTGGCACAAGATACGGTTACTAGCAACAATCTCGTCTTAAACATTCTCTCAACTGCACCATTGTTTGTAGCTACAGAAGACTGAAACAGAGAGAAGGAGCCTTGATGAATGATTGAAGCGGGAGGCCTGCAGTTCTGATATCTAAACTGTGATCGTGTCTGTCTGCTGCTGTCCCTGGGGAAAGCTACTGGTCCATTCCTTCCCCAGCTCCTATTCCTTGGGAGAGATGTAGAACAAGAGCCAATTTTTCCCTCTCAATCTAGTGGAACCTGTTTGGCATTTTCTCCTCTTGGGAGTAAATTTGAGGTTCCCTATGTTTAAGAGCTATTTTCTCTTCATTTGCAGGGAGCAACTGAATGCTTTTAACAGCTGATTGTGCTGTATTTTAGGGAACATAGTCTTACACATTAACATATAAAAAAATATGGAGCCAGTAACAACTGAATCGTGATTATTTTCTTTGCTGGGTAGCATCTTTTAGCAAACGTAAATGGACTCTGGATAGGGTCTTTCTGAAAGCTCCCAGTTCAAAACTCTTTTCTGTCACTGGGAGGTGAGTTTTGGTCTGGTAGGGTCAACTCAGTCACACAAATTCAGGAAGCAGGTGGCAACAAAGTATCTCTGTGTAGATGTCTCCCCACAGAGGAGGTAGGATGTCCGCAGCCTTTCCCTGCCTGGTATTTTTGTTGTGTTACTCAGATCCCAGCCATGAGGGCACAGCGGAGGGGATGGAGAACATGGCAGATGCTGTCACTCATGCCCGATTTGTGGGCACGGATCATGCAAGTGATGAGGTTGTCCTGATGAAAATCCTACAGGTAAGTGGAGAGAAATGGCAATTACCATAATGGTTGCTGCCTGTTGTGGAACATATCCTGTTACATGGAGATGAGGAGGAGGGAGCAATGTTTTGACTCTGTAGGAGCTTAGTGACAGAGTTTATTTTTAAACAGATGGCTCATATACCTGTGGTAAAATCTTTTCCAAATGAAAATAATTAAAAGCTTAAATGAAATGATTTTTAAATTAAGGGCCTGATAATGTGGTAGTGTTGATAACCCTACCTTTTGCTAGGTCTGTGTTGGTGAGGGGTAAATGAAGCATATGGAGCTCTCAAACTTATTTTTGAGAAAAATTCTTTGCAGAGACAAACCTATGAACTGTACACATCTTCAGTCTATGTAGTTTTAAGCAGATAGCTAGTTACTGAATTTAAGTATCAGGTAGCATGCAGTATATCAGGTCTCATTCAGAAGTGGGTTGGGAGATCATTCTTATCTTCTAATCTGTCTGTTTCTTAAGCACAGCATTCAGTTTGAAATGACTCCTGGAAAACCCTTCAGTGTTCTGCTCGTGGCAGTCCATCTGAAGGAAGCCACCCTCCTCTTGGAAAGACATGGAAGTGTCATTGTGCTATGGGACTGTGTGCTTTTCTTTGCAGGTTTTGAGGACCCTGCTGCTCACTCCAGTGGGAGCCCACCTCACCAATGAATCTGTGTGTGAGATCATGCAGTCCTGTTTCCGCATATGCTTTGAAATGAGACTCAGCGGTAGGTTTGTTCATACTTCTGTAGTTAGGAAATTATTGAGTTTCCTCAGCATTAACTAGTTCTGTTGTAGACCATGCAGCCGTGGAAGGCTGCTGAGTTTTATATTATTGTGTCTTGCTACAACTTCATGGAAAATTTGTTAGTTCACTGTACAACTTCTGACTGCTCTTTTTCTCCAGCTTTGGGGCGCCACCTTGTGATTACGTGCCCATTTGCAGTAATGCGGTGTTGGAGCTGGTTTTAATAAATTTGCCGTAATCTCTGTAAACAAGGCTAGGAGGGGAGTCTGCTTGAAGAAGCCTCTTGATAATATCACACTGAGTAATGACACCTGTGTTATTTGTTTTTGTCTTCGCAGAGTTATTGAGAAAATCTGCAGAGCACACTCTGGTCGACATGGTGCAGCTGCTCTTCACAAGGTAAACCTGCTTGTGTTTGCCTCAGCATTGCCAAGATGGCCCTCTAAGGACAGAAGGATTCTATGCTCCCACTTAGGGGCCCTCAGAAAAATCATCCAAAGTGGTCATTATTTAGAGGTGGAAGGGGATGAAGGATTTGGCACTCTTCTCTTAGGCTGACCCTGTCAGACTGTGGGGAGACAGAGGTAGGGAAGGTTGCCTGGTTTAAGGTGTCCTTTGAGGAGAGATGGACAGCCAAGTAATGAAGAGCTTTAGGAGAGGGAACCAGTTTGAGGACAGAGAATGCAAACTTCACTCAAAAAAAAAAAAAAAAAAAAAATAGCTCTCTTCAGGAGAGAGAGTAAAAATGGTGTTGAATAGTCACATGTTGATTTCAAGCTGAGAGCTTTGACCTCACGTATCAAAGAGAATTTTAAACTCTTGAGATCATATGTCTTAGACAAATGTTCTGCCCTTTTCAGCACCCTTCAGGTAATTAAGATTACTTTTTTTAAACTCAGGTAAGTTATTTAACTTCAAACTGTTTCACCAGATAGTGAACTAATCATAGACTTTCTCTGGGTATTGTAAAAAGGAAATGTGCAGATATAGAAATACTTCTAGTAGGAAAGGATTGTAGTAAAACTGACAGCTTGTTAAACACAGCTTTCATAATACTTTTCCCCATTGTCACACTCAGTTCCAGTGGGTTCTTGGTTGTTTTTTGGTGTTTGGGGTTTTTTTTGGTGTTTGTTTTGTTTTCTCCCTCTGTCCACCCTCTGTCACGCAGTGCACTGGATAAATGTGGGGCAGAGTCAGAATCAATCTTTCCAAAGAGGACAGATCACATTGCTTTTTCTCCAAATGCATATGTGAATTTTACTTAATGTGTATTCATTACTTTTCGTGTATCCTCTCCTCTGTCCTTCTTGATAAGGCTTGGAGACAGCACCACCACTTGTGCCCTTGGACACTGGGATATAGGAGCAAGGCAAAGACAGCAACTGCAGGGATGGTTTGGCCATCTTGCTTTCCAGAAAAAGAAACAGCTAAAGCTATGCTGGAAGGCTTTTATCCCTTCAGCAAGCAAAGATAGAAGTGTAGTAAAGGAACAGAAGGGAGAGCACGGTGTGTGGAGTTGCAGAGCTGTACACATTTGTTACTTGGTAGCACAGGTGAGAGCTGTTTACCTCCTCCTGAGACAGGGACTGCTTAGCTCAAAGCATTCACCTTAAACTTAGGCCCACCAGATACTATAGTTGTATTTATATGATGCAGAACAGAGGATAACTACTGGGGTTTCTACAAAGTTCATGAAAAGGGTTGCCATGACTAGTAATAACATGTACACATGGATGACATGGTAGCTCAGCAGCTGTTTTTAGCAGCATCAGAAAAAACCTGTTCTGAACCAATCTAATGAGTCCACTGCTGAAAACGTACACTGAAATAAAGAAGCTGTACTTACGTGACCATTAACAATTAAAATCAATATAGCAAAACTGCCATTAGGAGTAATAGCATGCAAAGCACCTCTCATCTCTACTTGTTTTTTTCTTTGTTTATTTTTCCCTCAGCAGATTTTGGCAGGAGAGGAAACTAAGAATGTCTGGTTTTGTGGAGAAAACCTAATTTTGGTTTTCTAGTATCTGCAGCATGACTGGAAAGACCAGTGTATTTTTTTCCCTTTTTCTTAACCGAGGAAAGTGTATGTATTTTTGCTTGTTCTTTATCTTTCAGGTTGCCTCAGTTTAAAGAGGAGCCTAAAAGCTACATGGGAACGAACATGAAGAAGGTAAGACTCAGCACTGTGGTGGCTGTTCTGCTCGTCTTGGGCTTGCGCTCACCTCTGTATTGTTTGTTTTCACACTCGTTTCTGCAAGTCCCCAGCTCACTGAAAGAGCATGTTTAACCGCATAAATGGACGTAGCTTCATCAGTTCTGTGGGATTAATCCCACATAGTCCAGTAGTGAATCTTGTTAATGATACTGCTGCTTAAGTGAGTCAGTCTGGATTCTGGGAACAGCCATCAGCTGCTGTGGACTAGAACACCCAGCAAGTTGTGGGGCCCGATGGTGATGTCCTCTGATCATTTGCTGTCTTCTGCTCTTTCTCCAGCTTCTTTCTCATCTTCCTTAATCCACTGCAGGTCTAATACTGGTTTCTCAGCATGTATTTGTCCAGTTCACCTTAAGGAGAAAGGAAACATTTTGAGGCTGGTGAAACAGCATGAAAGCATTATGAAATTGGGCTATTGCAGAAAAAGCTTTGGTGGCTTCTAGAAGGGGCGTGGCACTGTAGCGAAAACCTCAGTTCACATGAGCAGTGCCATCTCTATTAGAAGCCAAAACAAAGTGGACTATTCCTTTTCTCCCTTTCCCTAAGTACACAATTTTCTGAGGATGGAAGGTCTGGATTTGTTCAATATAACCACCTCCCTCTATACAGTGAGGTTTTTAGCAGCTGACAGACAACATAAATGGGACCTTAGGTGATTATTGATGCAATAATTTCTTAGGTGTAGGGAGGTCCGTTTGAGGAATTCCATATATACTTCTATACATACATATATTCTTTTATTCCATATAAAGAATGTCAGTAAAGATACAGGATTCTACTTTTGAGAGCAACAGGATAGGAAAAAGAGTGCTAGAGAAGAAATAACCACCTCTGAACTTACACTGAATATACTGTTTATAACTCTATAACTTCCACTCTGTTTTTATTTTTAGTGAGTTGAGAAAAGTAGCAACATTGGGTAAACATACATTTCAGAGCCGGTATAGCAGTGTTTTGAGAGACTGCTTACTTGTAGGAATCTGAAAGTAGCTTGGGGCTTTTGTTCTTGTGTAGTAACTTAATGATTGCTTGTTTCCCTTGCTGTGGGAGAAAAGTGGCAAGATTTGTGATGATGGTAAGTTGGACTAAGGAAGGCTAAGGTACTGCAGGTTATCATAATTTTTTCCTGGTCTAGTCTATGTAGAGAAGGTGTAATGTGAAGGTGAATTTGAATTTAGGAGAGCTACTCTTATCAAGTGATGGCTGCTCCCAGCTCGGTTAAGGGATGCTCTGTCTTGTGTCTTGATCTGTGCAGTTACCTTGTACCGTCCCTTTGCTGTGCATGCCAGGAGTCTGCCCTGCAGCCTTGCACTCTGCCAGGTTATTCTCCTTGGGTTTATTTTGCTTTGTGTAAACCATGCATTTGCCTGTCTTTCACAGATCTCTTCATGTCTCCTCAACAAACTGGAGCTAAGTAGTGGGGAACAGCCCAAAGCCCTGAACCAATTAGAGAGGGTATTGCTCTTTAAGAAGCTGAAGGTCTCTCTCTCCCTTCTCCCTTTTTACCTTATTCCCCTCTTCCTTCTCTTGTAAAAATCACCTGAGAGGTAGTTTTGTTGTGTGCAGCAAATCTCCCTCCACTCGTTTGACACAGCATGGCTTTGGGGGATGATGCATGCAGCGGTTGCTTTGCAGTGTTGTGGCTGCAGCTGGGGCAGGCTTGGGAGGTAGAGACCCTTGTTCTTCTGCCGCATTCAGTGTCTTGGTCAGTATCACCTAAGACACCATCACGGCATCCTCTGAAGGAAGGGAGTGGGAGGGCATGGGCAAGATTTGAGTCCTCTATGACAGTGAAAAACCGAAGAAACATCAAAAATGTAGACTGCTTTCTGAAGGCTCAAGGCTCTGAAGGCTGTTGATCTTGGTGGTAGGTGTAGCAGCATACCTGAGGAGTCTCTTGACCGAGAAGGCCTTAGACAGTTTTACTCAAGGTGATTCTCTGAGTTCTGTTACCTGGCACAGGATCACAGAGTTCAGTGTTCTCTAAAGCTTTTTTGAAGGAGATTGCTGTACGTTTTCAACATCTTTGGCTAATTTTCTTCTGAAATGACATACAGTTCTCAGCACAGTGTTTACTAATGTGGGATGAGTGGGGCTGAACTGAATTACGAAATACGTTAGCCCCCGCTAGTTCCTCTAGAAGATGCTCATAAACAAATATTGTAGGTCTGCAGATTTGTTTTTTTAGACTGATCATAGAAACCCTGAGAAACTAACTTAGAGGAGACCCTTCTCAGTTTGCTATGTTGGTTCATAAACTTAAGGTAACTTTAGTTCTTGTCTACCCTTAATGCTGTTTGGTGGAAAAGGAGCTGAACAGAACATTTAGAGATGTGTTTGCCATTCCTTTGTCCTGTGTCTGTGGTCAGGATAGTTTGGAAAGACTGGCTGGAAACTCAGAGATTTATGCAGAGTTACACAGAAAGAAAGACTAAGAAATGTTACCCTTTGCAATAGAAAGCATTGTAGCTAAAAATTGAGTTCTGCAGTGGGAGTCAGGAGGAACCCAAACCTGCATATTCACAAATTTTGGGGGTGGATTATGTTCATAGTTGCCTAAGATACATAAATACATTTCCCCAGGTAACCTTCATTAGCTGTTGCAGTGCAGGCAGGTAGGTGAGATGACTGGACTGCAGCAGTGTCTCCAGGACTTGGATCATGGACTGCGTTCTCTCTGCATGCTTTTGTGTCTTGAACGCTACTTGGTGTGCTGACCAGTTCCATGCTGCATCTAGAATGAGTTCATGTTTTAGTATAATCACTTTAGTTACTAATCATTGGCCCCTGCCCTTTTCTCTTGAGGCTTACAGTATCTTATGGAAAAACAAACGAGTGCAGGTAAGATGGCTTGTAGAAAAGTGAGATCTCATGGACCCTTTAAAAATAATTTTGTAGTATTACGTTTTCCTTCACCTTCCTAGACCTTAGCTGGAATTTTATTATCAAAACCTCATCTATCAAGGGAAGCACTTGGACTCCTGTGCACACAAAATGTAGAAAAGAAAAAGTTTCTTTATGCAAAGGTAACTCACATAAATGTAATGGAATCCATACTGAGTTCTAAGATGAATGAGCAGTAGCTCTGAGCTTACTCTATACTCTGATTTCTGAAAAACGGTTTTTAAATACTAGCTTCAGTTGTATTTTACTGTGGAAATGCAAGTTTAATCTAATCTGAAGGATGCGGATAATTAGAAAACTAACGCAACTATAATCTCACTGAACGCTGGCGAAGGAATGAGAGGTTTAGATGATGTTTAAAATTCAGGATATTTTCATGATCTGTTAAATGCAGTTTTCCTACCACATATAGTCGAGAAGGCAACCTTAGGTTTAAAATCTCAACCTACTAACATGCAACCAAGCTTTCTAGTGAAATCAGGAAATTCCTTGCTATTGAAGGTGGCAAAAACAGGCATTAGAAATAGTTCCTTTAGTCAAAGACAATTTGTAGAAGTTTTTTTGACATTTTTATACTAACAGAAAAAACAAGAAGTCATGGAATTGTTACATTTTAATTCAATACGCAATATAGAATGAAAGATGTTATTTTACTGTCCTTTGATAACGTGTTGTTTTAGGATTCCCAAACTCAGTTTGTTTGTTAAAACAACATATAGCCCCTTGACACTGGTGAAACATTTCTATTAAGCATTTCCGTTTGCTTCTGCAATTTTTTTAAGCTGTGAAGCTTAATAAAAGGATACTGTTTGTGTAGAATGTGGAATACTGGATGGTACAAGATGGAAAAGACCTACTGGGTAATCTCACTTGTCTGTGAAATTGTAAAAAAAAAAAAAAAAAAGAAATTTAAAAAAATCCCTCCCCCAAGTCAAACAAAAAAAACCAAACCAACCCACACAGCCGAAAGCCAAAATAAACTTAGATTCTTGTCTGAATGCTTTATACTTTGATGTAACGATTGGGATTCTTTAAAAATCAGCTGAGTCTTTTCGCTTCCCTGACTAAATGGTCTCCCATCCATGTGAGGCTGTTGTGACTCAGTCTCTGAAAGATGTCACGGGTTTGTCAAAATGATGACAGATGGGCAAACGTCCCTTAGGAACCTCAAGATGAGAAATCTTGGTATTAATACAAAGCACAGGACAATCTCTAAAAATGGATATTGTGTCTGAGGAAAAGTGCTTTTGTGAAAGGGCTCATGTTGAGCTGAGATGGTATTTGGTGTTGTGTGAAAGAGAAGATCAAGAAATAGTGATTAACTGTCAGCTTGAACCTTCTGGCAGGATGGTTCATAAGTTGCCTGTTTCTCAGGAGCATGACGGGGGATAAAGGAGCCGGACTGACACAGTTAGCTCCTGGGCTTCTGCAATACCTTGGCTTCATTTTACTGATTCAGTTCTGTGCTTGCCCCCCTGCCCCATTTTCATTAGCAAGTAACATTTTACCTGGCAAATCTTGGCAACAGGATATAGTAGCTAGAAGCAAATCTGTTAATTGGAAATGATGTGAAGGGCTTTCTTTGGTTTAAAACACAATGCTTCCAGGTTTCCTTCCTACTTGAAGTTCTTTGGTACAGTGAACCATAAGTCTTCAGATGTAAGTTACTGAAAAGGGAGAAAAATAAATATGGCTATTTCTGGAATAGTTGGTGTGTAAAATAAAACTACCCAGTCTAATTAGAAGCTTAAGACTTTAGTGAATAAAACTGTTGGTAATATTGAAGGCTCAGAGAGACTTTTAAATGGAAAAGGAAACAAATAGAGGTGAAACATGAGGAATTGGCAAGAATGAAAGATAACACATATTTTATATACCCCTATAAAGTACTGAATAGGAAAGATGAGAGAGCAGACAGTTTTTACATGAAAGGATTGTGATCCATAAGCTCTTCAAAACATTTTGAAATCTACAAAATTTTGGGGTTTAAGTGCATGCTTGTCATATAAGTGTTTGTTAGAAGCTATGATTTAGAAGGAGATTCTTGCTGCAAAAGAAGAAATTTTGGGTTGGGCTAGATGATCTCCAGAGGTCCCTTCCAACCCCAGCCACTCTGTGAAATAACAAGGAGCAAAGTAATTCTGAGTCTGTTGTTAGCTAACAAGCTCAAGGAAACTGTTGCGTAGCTAAAACTTCGGGATTAGTTGTCAAACAAACAGAATTTATGGTGCAAAGAAGAATTACACAAACTGTTTACTACCCTGGCACATAACATTTTCACAAGCTTTGTTTAAATGAGAAAAATTACAGGCCGTGTACGAGGTAGAATTCTTGCTGAAAAAGAGAGATGGAAAAACAGTAGCAGAACCTAGATGGTTTATTGGCATTTACGAGTAGGAGTATCTGGAAGGAGTCAAGTTGCAAAAAAAGGAAGAGACTAAGGAATATAGCTGTCTTCTAGAAAATCTAAATCTGATGCCAGGGATAAAAGAAATAAGGAATATTATAATGTAAAATATAATTCAACTGTGATAAATTTACAAAGAAGAATACCAGGTAGAGACCTGTACTGATGCTTGCTGAATGGTTTCCACCACATGCAAGGTACCTGCTCAGTGATTAGATTTTCACCCCGGATTGAAGAAATCTGACACCATCAGGAAAGTTTACTGCAGGCACCAAACCCAAGAGTCAGTGCAATCCTGAACTTAGAGTAGCTTACCTTAGAAGGAAGCTGGTCTCAGGCCTGCTGTTGCCATTGTCAGTGTGACTAAATATCATAGAGTGTTTAGAAGTTCTGGAACATCTGTGTGTGCCTGCAGTAACAGCACACTGCAGCGAGTGCCACAGTCTGTGTTGCTCCTACTGTGGTTCTCATTTGCTCCATCAAAGATCTGGTCAAGAAGGGTGTCGAGGTTTAGGTTCAATTTAGATCTGAACAGAAGTAATGATAGAAGGCAGGTGAAAGCAGAATATGGTTTGTTTCTGAACCACTAGGGTCATATTTGCAATGTGTCATGCACCAGGAGTGAGTGATGTGTTAGAGAAACACTTGTTAGTAGTGAAAGGTACCTGGAGGAGGGTGAAGGAGGCATTGCTATCAAGGTGAAGGCTGAATTAAGGCAAGAGATCAGTGACAGAGCTGCAGACTGTGCAGCGTGGGACTGCGTGCTCAGGATTTATTCTCTGCCTTTCTTTATAGATGGTGAGATTTTAATTGAACATCAAACCTAGCTAGTACTTGCTTATGTACTTTCGTTGATGCCTTCTAGAAGTTTGGAAACATTGGCAAAAGCAAAGAGATTGGAAATGTGCCTTTGGGTCTAAGAGGTTTCTTTATCCTAATGCAAAGCCAGGATGTATTGATAGGGAAGAAGGAATGCTGTGATAACTGAACTCTTAGGTATATATTATAGCAGAGTAACTGCAGTAAATTGTCCCTTGATTCAGGTGTGGGGTGTTGGCTAATAAGCGAGCAGTGGGGACTCAGGGGCTGGTTTGCATGATTTTGAGGTGCTGATTAATTTGCGTGATATATTTGAGCACTGTTGTCCATCTTTGAGGGTTTTGAGACAGCCTTTGTGGGTTGGCTTGTGTAATCCGCTGTGCTATGTAGTTTTGCTATAATGATATTCTTAATGATTTATGGTTTTCAGTTGAAAATGAGAGCTGGAGGAATGAGTGAATCATCAAAATGGAAAAAGCAGAAGAGATCGCCAAGGCCTCCTCGCCATGTAACTAAGGTCTCTCCTGGGACAGAACAACCACCAACCAATGCCAGTAACATCACAGGTAAGTTGAAATCTGTTTCCAGACACCAGACAGCATCCCATTTAGAGCTTTTGTTGAATCTGTCTTTTTTCATTTCTCTTAACATGTTGTTCTGCATTCGTTGGTTTTAATATTAGTTCTCAGTGACTGTAGCAATAAAATATATCATAGCTTTTCAGATCCAGGAGAGGGTTTTGAAGGAGGTGAAATATATATTGATGGAGGGAAGGATGGTCCTGTGGTGAACTTGACAGCATTTCTCTGTCTTCAGTGTGCCTTACAGGGG
Organism: Streptopelia decaocto; assembly: GCF_964273445.1. Taxonomy (NCBI): domain Eukaryota; kingdom Metazoa; phylum Chordata; class Aves; order Columbiformes; family Columbidae; genus Streptopelia; species Streptopelia decaocto. The sequence goes on from NC_138659.1 coordinate 51,369,941, forward strand.
TAGTTCGTACAAAAGGGAATGAGGACCTGGAGAGGTGGCTGAGGTTACAGGCAGCTGTGTGGTATGGAGGAGTTGGAGGGTGCAGCAGGTGCATGGAAGAGACTAAGAACAAGAACACTGGCAAGAGGGGGAGCTAAAGGGAGGGGAATGGAGCTGGGAGGTTTTCTGCAACAGAGATTGCTGACTTAAGTGCCATATTCTTTCCCATGTTTCTGAAGGGTGTGCCAGAGGGTGTGGGTATGGTGGTAACAAGGGAAGAGTGAAGTGTGACTGGGGAAAGTATGCAGCTGGGACTGAGGGATGTGCAGAAACCTAGGTATCAAGGATGTAAAGACTGAAAGTGTGTACCCACAGTCCGTGAAATTTGAATAAAAGGCTACACTCATTAAAGGACAGGGAAATATGGGGTGTGCTTGCGACTGTTATGGCAAGAATAGGGACTGTTATATGGTAAGAAGGCATGAAGAGTTATGTGGGGGGGAAAATGTAGAGGGAACAGCAAAAGTACCAGAAAGGGGATTGTGTGCAGGAAACCAATGGGTATACACTTGAATCTTTTTTCATGTACTTTGATTCAGCCTGCAGCAGTGATACAGTATGTGGCTCGTGCTGCGAGCTCAAGAACAGAATGTTGGGGGGCTTCAATATCTTATCGGTGTATAAGAGTAGACTAAATAGTTAAACTGTTTTTAACCTCTCCTCTGGATAAAGGAGTCTCTCTGGCTGGAAAGTACTCTGTCTCTTGTTCACTCTACAATTCGGCAGCTTAGATGTAAACATTTTAGTGAAAGGAAGCAGAGAGCAAAATTGAAACAATAGCTATGTAAAATACCTTATTCTGTTACGGGAAACTATTCAGTGTAGCGTGAACCATTCCAAATGTGTTTCTACACAACAGTGTGACTGGTGAAAACTAAGAAAATAATGAATGTGATCAGATTGCATATATTAATAGCTTGGAATGTCCATCTAGATGAGAGCTTATTGCTACATAAATCATTATATTTAAGTTTCCAAATAGAAACTAAATTCTGTTAAACAGTATTATAACTCCTGTAACGTTTTAGAGAGAAAGTTGAATTATGTTACAAAGCATGTCATTAACTCTGACCTTGTAGTGCTAGGTAATATATTAATTGTGCCCTTTAGGCCAGAATCCTGGCGTGGCAGGTGAAGAAGAAAGGATTACAAAATTGATCATGTATTCCATTTCATGTCTTAAAAATCAAGTAATGTCCTGTCACTTCTTTAAGGCATTTATGAAAATCAAGTCAGCAGTAGAACACCACTGTGCAAAACCATACACATTTCAGATGTAAATTCGTCATGTAACTCTGTGCCTTTATTTCATAACTGTGCCCTGCAGCGTATCTCCTCTTTTTTCAAATAATTGTTTTACATTTTTAAGTTCTCCTCAGAACTATAAGAGCTGCAAGTATGTGGGCTTCTTTTAAAGGTAAACTCAGGCTCTTGGAGCACTATCTCATGTACAGAAAAAGCGAAAATACTTCACTGCTCTGTTTCAGACCCATTTAAATTCTATTGCAACTCTATTTGTTTATGGAAAATTAAAGAAGTAGGTCTTGCCTTCAAATCAAGTTAAAAGTTTTCACTTTAAAGGAATGACTAATCCTTGATGCAAGTCTTTAAAGTGGTTGTGCCATTGTATCAAAGAGTAAAGTTCACCTTTTGGACTATTTTCAGATTTCTTCTTAATTATAGAAGCCCTCTGCACCCTTTATGTAACTGTGAGTTGCCTTATTTGCTGAGTCTGTTAGATTCCAACTGTTGTATCTCACGTGTTAGTCTATTTGGTTCATTAACACCTGGCAAAAGAGAACTTAATTTATCTACATTCTCTACATTAATGCGGAACTATCTGAGATCATTTGTACTGTGAAGCAGTAATCAAAGTAATTCTTTATTGTTCTATTCCATGTATGAACTTGTGGCTGAGGGACAGAATTACATGATCTTTTTGCTTCTGTTTCTCATCAGCAAGCGGAGTTACTTTCATAGATGCTCCTTCTCCCAGCTCCTCAGGGAGCTCAGAAAATGTTTCGTCTGCGGTCAGCCCTGCTACAGACAGTGGTTTGGAATTGTCCTCACAGACTACCTCCAAAGAGGACTTGACAGACTTGGACCAAGTCACTTCTTTGGGACTTAACGCAGGAATGCCTTCAAATGAGGCCAAAGTCACTGAAAATAGTAATCAGCCTGAATTACAGGTACATGGATATAACTTGATAAAGAAAAGTTGTGGCTCCCAGCATAATCAGTTGTGGATTTAGCACTCTTTTTTGGTCATAGTGTTTATATTCTCTTTCAAGACTTAGGGTCAGAATAAAACATTCTTCACTGTGATTTGTAAATTCACATTCATTCATTCATTGTTTTCTCTTGAGACCATCCGCATTGACTCAGAAGTTGTGCAGCCTACCTATGCACCTACATATCTAGTTGTACTCCTGGCAATACCATCAACCTTAGCTAAGGAAGAAACTGTTAAAGGGAAACATAGAGGAAATCTGCAGGATAACTCATTTTGATATCTTTAATGGACCATTTTTCTTGAGTCTGTAGAAATTCGTCTATTGGTGTTTGTGCATGTGCATCGCCGTTGCTGTGAAATATAACTAACCTGAACCAAGGCCTTTGTCAGTAAGTTTTCCTCCATGTTGTCTCCACTTCCCCTGCAACAGTAATACTGTGGAGAAGATGGACTAGAGCTCCAGGGAACCTTTCAGATCTGCAGATATTCCAAGTGGTAAAAATGCTAAGAAGGCATAGATAGGAATCGTGTGCTGAAATTATGTAGCATTTAAAACCAAAAAATGAGCCAAATCCTAACCTCGGGGGCAGTAAGAACTGATAGGTTATACGAGTATGTTCAAAGTCAAGTCCTTAGTCTTGCAACTGAGAGTTATGTAAAATAGTCAAGAACTAGATGGAAATGAAAGGGTAGACATTGCTGCAGATTATCTGGAGGCACTCTTTTCTCTTAAATTTTGTGTTCCTGTGGCTCTTCCATGTGTGACGTATAGTTGTCATAGTTACGAATGAACCATGAACAGATAAGCCTGCCTTTTGACTTGTCTAGTGCTTGTTAACTCTTGTTTTGCTTCTCTCATTCTCAAATGACTGATATCAATGAAGAATGAAAGTCTGAGAGAGGAGAAAATCCAGTCGGCTTCTGTCGAGTCTATCCCTGAGGTCTTAGAGGAGTGCACATCTATAGCAGAACATTCTGACTCTGCCTCAGTTCATGACATGGACTATGTAAATCCCCGAGGAGTGCGTTTTACTCAGTCTTCCCAAAAAGAAGGTGAGAGGTGGGCAATGTTGCTAAAGTCCTTCCTCGGTTCCGCTTTTCTGTTCCACTTCTGCTAAGAGGGTTGTTCCTGTTCCTCAGCTGGTCTGTTACAATTTTATTTATAACACTTGTTAGGCAGCTGCAAAAAGCAAAAGCAAAGTTAAGAGTTAAGCTAATCTCTCTCATTTTCCTTTAGGAGCAGCGCTGGTCCCATATGGACTACCATGTATTAGAGAACTGTTCCGCTTTCTTATCTCGCTCACCAACCCTCATGACCGCCACAACTCTGAGGTGATGATCCACATGGGGCTGCAGCTGCTCACTGTTGCCCTGGAGTCAGCACCCATTGCAAACTGCCAGTCCCTCTTGGGACTGGTGAAGGAGGAGTTGTGTCGACACCTATTTCAAGTGAGTCTGGCTTATGCTAGCATGGCATGTGGCACTGGGGGAATCAGATACTAATTTGCATCCAAGAGCCTACTGTAATTCAGCAGTCTGAGGTTGGGCAGGTCTCATTCTTCAAATAGCTCCCTGCTGCACTGCAGTGAGAGTTCTGAATTGCACCAATGAAACAGTGCTGTTGCAAAGCCAGAGAGGTTGTTGTGTGCTATTTTCTTCGGATCAGAACTAAGAAGAATGCAGGTGATTTGAATGAACTTGTCCTGTAGGATAACACTGTTTTGATATAACTGGTTTTGAGGTAATCATGGATGCAAGTTACCAGCTTAGTAGTAGGCAGAACCTTTGGAGAACCAAGCTATTAATCACACAAGCACCATCCTAGAGGCAAACCTTCTCCCAAGTTCCTTCTTCACCAAGAATATCTGCGGACTTGGCAAAAGAACAAAGTTGTAGTGGGAAAAGTGCTACCACAAGCAGAAGGGAGTTAAGTATATTCATCCTCACTACTGAGACCAGGAGGTTGAATAAGGGATTGTTTTTTGAAATACTGTTGCTATGGGATGCGAAGTGTGGATCTTAAAGCTGTGCTAGATGATGCCTGCAGTGCCATAGTGGTTCTATTTATAGCACATAATGACTAGCCTTTGGAATTCTTAAAGGTTTTTTTTTTTTTCTTTCTTGTTCAGCTACTGAGTGTTGAACGGCTCAATCTGTATGCGGCCTCCCTCAGGGTGTGCTTTCTTCTCTTTGAGAGCATGAGAGAGCACCTGAAATTCCAGCTGGAGGTGAGTTTTTTGAGTATCGCTGGGTGCCTAGTAATAGTTTCTTGGGCATCAGTTAAATGCACATATCTAGGCAGTAAGATACAGTCTAAATATCAATTTGCCTTTTTATAAATGACTCAGTGGGTTATGGGTAGGCTGTGTGGGCCTTTTCTTGTTGGATAATAAAATACCTTTGAGACTGGTGGACTGCACTGCCTGCCTTCCTACTGCTTTTTTTAGAACAGTAAATCCAGGTGGATTGAATGGTAGAACCATTTGAAACATTTCTACAGCCTCCTTCAGAATGAGCCATAATTAAAGATGATGTCATGTGGAAAGGTGAAGCTTGAATCTATTTCTGTAGTCCTCAAAGCTATTCACTGTCCTGCTTTCTTTTTTCTTTCCTTAAACTGAGCTGCCCTGTGTTTCTGCCAGATGTATGTCAAGAAGCTGATGGAAATAATCACTGTGGAAAACCCAAAGATGCCCTATGAAATGAAGGAGATGGCTTTGGAAGCCATTGTTCAGCTGTGGAGGATCCCCAGTTTCGTGACCGAGCTCTATATCAACTACGACTGTGACTACTACTGCGCCAACCTCTTCGAGGAGCTCACCAAGCTGCTCTCCAAGGTGCTGACCTGCGGCGGGAGGCAGGTGGGCAGCAGGGTGCAGAGCAGGGAGCCAGGGGCTCAGGACAAGGGTAAGCGCACGTGCAGAACTTCAGAATGGGAGTGATTGAAAGATTTGGGGTGAATAGTCTGCAGGGATGAAGAAGACCATTAAACATTTGGAAGCAGAAGAGAAAAGAATAGCCATGATGCTTTAATAACTTCAGAGCAGATAAACCATTAAGTATACGCTAGAAAGCTTTGTGTTAAAAATTTTGCGTGTTCAGTTTTATGCTTTAGGCTTCCACAAGCTGTGTGGGAAACTTCCTTGTCTCATTATGGTGAAAGAGGCATGAAAGTTGACTAATACTTATTTTATTTCCCAGAATGCCTTCCCAGTTTCTGGACAGCTGTATACTGTCCATTTGCTGTCTCTGGAAGCATTGCTGACAGTGATAGATAGCACTGAGGCACATTGCCAGGCCAAAGTGCTGAGTAACATGAATCAACAAGAGAAGGAAGTTGTCAAATCCAACCTGGAAACTTTGAACAGCACCAAGGAAACAAGCAATAGTAAGACCCTTTTCTTTGATGTTTTGATATTAAGTTTAGTCTTGTGCTAAACTTGCAGATCTTATTTTGGTAGCTGACATAGTAAGCTCCTTAAATGTTTTCAGTCTTCCTGTTGCATACTTTATAATTGCACACTGATGTTAATAAGATTGCTATTTGTAAAATTTATGGATATTACAATGTGCCCCTCATGAAGCTTTCTATAAAGACCATGTCAAGACTGGCAATCACAACAGGAGGAGGGCATGCCATGGAATTCATGTAGACAAAACACTGAGGATACTGAGGAATCACAGTTACTGGGGGAAATCCTTTGGATAAGCACATTCAATTTAGAGTAATCAATTCATTATTTCTCTGTTGCTAGCTTTTTCCTTGGCTTATGGATTTGTTTGTGTGTTATTTTTTGTTTTGTTTTATTTTAACTTCTACAGATAATGAGAGGGTACTCAGTGAGGGAAAATCTTCCAGTGCAGTCTCAGAGCCAGCTGGGGTATGTCCTCCCACCAGTGGGTGCCTTATGGCTGACCAGATGAAGGGTGGCTGCATGGAACTGGAAGGAGGAAGTGAGGCAGGTAATAGTCTCCACGGTATCCTGACACTGTGTGCATATGCTGAGAATGGTCCTGACTTTGCTGACTGCTCCTGCTGCACTATAGACCACTGTAGCTTTGTGTGTTCAAAATTAGAAGGAGGTATGTGGTGAATATTTGTTTATTACGTGTGCGCTATATATGCCTATTAACTATTGCATTTCTTCTGGGAAGAGGTTAGATCTGGTGGGTCACTTTGGGGCAAATGTGTACGAAATTCATACCAGTGCTTACTACTTTTAAGGTTGTCAAGGGCTGTCCAGGGGATCAGTAATGTAGGTACTCAAAGTAGCCAGAAAATTAAATCTTGTGGATATGTGAAATTGTCCTCAACAAGAAGCTGCTATGCAATTATACTGAAGAAAACGTGAGTGGGAGTAATGTAATTGAATAGTAGAAGTGTGACTGCCATTTGCAGGGCAGCATATAGTAGCAAGACTCCATGACTGAAAGTTATGATGGGATGCTATAGAGTGCTAAGTGCTACTCTGGGGATAGGTTTGACTATAATGACGCTTTGTCCTTCTAGCTGAGAAGAGTATCCCCAGGAAGCCTACTCGATTTTCTTGTATCCTTCCAAGCCCTCAGGAACTTATGCAGATTAAGAACAAAAAGAAGGTAAGATTCGGAATACACTACAAATGGGTATTTGAGTGTTCTCCTTGTTTTCTATTTGTATGACTGGTCATATTTCAGAAATTTCGAGTTCTGTGCTGATAAGAATTAAATGGTCACTGAAAATCCTGCTACTCTGCAGAAACAGCAGTGATTATTATCTGTTCTGGTTTAGTTATGCTAATAGTTGCAAGAGGTATTTGAGAAATTTTGTGGCACAATTTGTAAGCTAGGTACATCTGATTTCTGGGTGAGAAAGTCACTGGATCTAGTCTGCATTATATGGAGATAATCAAGTACTTTCCTCAAAAAGGGCAGGTTCCCTACTCTTATCAAACCTGTAAATGGGGAGCATACCAAGAGACTTGGAGTAGAAATTAACAGCCTAGCCTGGTATACTGATTTGCTTATTCCTATGTTTGCTTTATCATAAGGACGACTGAAACGATTGTCTTGATTACAGCAAAACCATTCTTTGTCTAGATGTCTGTTTCTTTCAACCTCATTAATCCAAGTTACAATCTAAACTTTGTACAACTTTTACATCCCCTGAGTAATTCCAGTCTAGGGCTAGTGTTGACAAATGTGCTCCATGCTGATGGCTTTGTATTCATCTGCTGTCTTGTGTCAAACATCAAGTACTGGTCTGCTTGTTCACCTCCAGAGACAGCAGATGACTAGCATATCTAGAGTCCCTATGAATCACATGGGACTGTGTGGTTTGGGTTTTTTTTTGGTTGGCTTTTGATTGGTTGGTTGGTTGGTTTGTTTCATTCACAGATATTCTTTATACAGATTTGTTATTTTGGACAACATGTACATTAAGTGGGTTATTTAAGAAGTGAGTGGCTACTGAATTTCAATAAGACAATGATAGATGTTCTGAATGAAACATGAGTAACCATAGTAGTTGCGGAATAACAAGCCAGATGATGTGGTGGAAAAATAGATTAATGTCTTTGAACATTGGTAGTAAAGAGAAAGGTTTTTGATTTGTACTTGACCGAAAGGCTTCTGACTTCACTCTCCAGTGTAGGTGTTCTTATTTTACATTTAAACTTACTTGCTTAAACTTACATTTAAACTTAGTTAAACAAAAATACTGAAGAAAGTACAACAGGTCACTTTCTACTGCCATACTGATCTGTGCTTTGTGATTTTCCCTGGCAGTCTCTGAATCTGAATGTAATGTAAGGCAATGATTTCTCTCTAGGAAGTCTGCTGCACTACTTAGGAACTTGATTCTTTACCTATGACACAGTGCTGCAGTGAGATAATGCTAACTGGCTTCCTGAGCCACAAGGACAGGAGGGTGAAGTGATTGTCAGCACAGTCTTCAAAAGAACCACTGAGTTTTGGCATTAGCTAATTTCTAAGAAATTAATGTTGATTTAGTGACTGTTTTATTTGTAGCCCTTCACTTTGCATTAAATCTAGCTTTCATGGCAGCTTTGCTGATGGACTTTGTGTGAAACTCCATTGTTGAGAAGGGAAATTGCATACTGCTTCCACTGTTCTAACTGAAAACCTCTCATAATACTCCAGCTTTGCTGTGCTGGAAAACAAGGTTAGAAGAAATCAAGAGCATTGCCAGTGGCTGAGAGTTCCTTAAAGAAAGTTCCAGGTGGCTCTAGAAAAAGGGCAGTGCCTTATGCTACAGCAGAAGGCAGGAGGATGTTCATAAATCTCTGTTAGTTTGCTCAGGGAAAATCCTTTCTTGACCCTAAATCTGCTAATGATTTCATCCCGAGCAGGTAAACAGGGCACACAAAACATTCCACTTAAGTAATGTTGATACTGACATGGCTCCAGCATGTTATGCTTCATTTAACCACATTACCACCATTACCACAGCTGGGAGGAGGAAAAAAGCTAAATAAAAGCAGAAGACAAATTATCCATCAAATGGAAAGGTTTCTTTGATGTTTCCAAATGCAGTGACCAGAAGCTCAGAAGCACAGAACTGACATGATTATAAAGGTAGTGCAAACTGCCAGCAGTCTGGTCTCCTTTAAGGTGGTCTTAAGAAGTATAACCAGTCCAGAGAATACCCTGGGGCTTGGATTACAGGATATACAGCTGAACAGAAATGCTGCTGGCATCATACAGTCCCTTCAGGCCTCTTATACTGAGACAGCACATGATTATTATTTTGTTATGCTCTGACAGGGTCCTTGTGTGCTCCATGCTATTTCAGGGTCTGTGTTTTACTGCAATTTGAGGATGTTGACACAGGCAGGGGAAGCAGAGAACAGAGGGCTGGTGGCTTCTGAAGTACTGAGAAACCCAGGGGAGCTCGTAATCATGATGGTCACGAATTTAGTTCACTAGGTCATCACTAGCAGTTTGATCGTGATAGGAGCTAACAGGGAACTGACATTTATTCTGGTGCCTTAGTAAAGTTCATACAGTTGTTTGTGCTTTTGGTTTTTCTGAACATCACCAAGAACACTGTTAACCCTTTCTTAGTCAGGTGTTTTATTACACTTGCTGTGATAGAGTCTAGTTTCCTAAAATAAGAATCAAGCAGGACAGAGTAGTTGACTTCCCTCCAAAACCAAAAATGCACCTGCTGTTCCCAGCCAACAGATAGCTTTGTCATGCTGGAATACCAGATGTTCCTGGAACCATGTCTCACTAGCAGAATGCTTTCTGGTTCTTAGTTTAAGCTTTTGCAGCACTTCTTCCTTGCATCTGCTGAATTAGAGCCAAGGATTCTTGCTGCATGTCTCCTGGCAGTGAGGTAGAGTACGGGAGCCTGGAGCCGAAAGGGACAGAAGAGGGCACAGAGCAGTGCTGTTGTTGTAATTGGTGAGAGCTGATCATTCCACATGTCTGGGCTTCACCTGAGAACTTTTGCTGCTCTGTTTACGTGCTAGAGCAGGTAAGGCATTTGGGGTAGCAGAACTAATTGCTTGGTGAAATTTCAAAGCTTTTCAAAGCCAGCAGCTCATGCTTGCTCTGTCCAGTGTTATTTGACAGTGAATCCTTGTGACAAATGCAGGTTTTTTTGGCCTTGGTTAGCCTTCTTGCTGGATTACACAGTACAATGAACTTGATCATAGAATCGTAGAATAGTTTGGGTTGGAAGGAACATTCAAAGGCAGTCTAGTCCAGCTCCCTTGCAATGCTAAGGTCAATCTATTTTCTACTTTATTTTTTTATTTAAATGCCAAGAACAATCTAAAGTAAGATATGTACTTCAAGCTTGTAATTATCAGAATGTCTCCTTCAGCTCCTGATAACTGGCACAGAGCAGTTCAACCAAAAGCCAAAGAAAGGGATACAGTTCCTGCAGGAGAAGAACCTTCTTGCCACCCCCATTGACAACAATGAGGTGGCCAGATGGCTACGGGAGAATCCTCGCCTGGACAAGAAGATGATTGGGGAGTTTGTGAGTGACCGTAAGAACATAGACTTGCTGGAAAGCTTTGTTGGGTGAGTATCTTTCTGTGTCTCTTTACTCAGAAAGGGGTGAAAGCTAAGAGTTCAGTGATTTTAAAAAAGCAGTAGAACAGTAGTTCCTGGAGGCCCCAGATTTGTATCACTTGGTTCCCTATGTGCCATCATACCTTAATTCTATGCATCTCTGGCATATGGCAACACCTTAGGTATGTATAATAGTATGATACTTGTGCTGCTTTTGGTAGAGCCAGTTTCTGTGAAGACTAGAGAGATGATTACATACATAATAATCTGTAGGATTGTTGATGCTCTCTTACTATTTTTTGCCCATTCATGGTGTATTTCTTCTCACCCTCCACTCTTTTCTTTCTGTTCTCTGTGAAATCTGGTATTCTGATACTGCAAGAAACAAGACTGTAGTCTGTAAATTTATCCTACTTTTCCCATCCTGTTTCATTTTCTCGTTGTGTATCTTTCTTCTTGCAGCACTTTCAGTTTCCAAGGTTTAAGGTTGGATGAAGCTTTACGACTTTATCTAGAGGCCTTCAGGCTACCAGGAGAGGCACCCGTAATCCACAGACTGTTGGAAGCCTTCACGGAACATTGGAGGGTGTGTACTTGGTGGGCAGAAAGCTCAAAACTGTGGTCTTTCTTGTGCATCTGCTTGCCAAGATGGACAGATCAGGTCTAACTGCGTATATAAGCTTACTGTACCCTGCAAGCAGCAGCTGTTGTTTTGCAGGAGATGGCAGTGGCATGCAGATTTCCAGGGTGCTTTTTGGAATCTGGAGCCAGAGCCTGGGTTTTTGTTTATCCCAGAGATGATTCAGTACCATGAGTAAGAAAATGGCTGTCTTGGATCACTAATACCACTGCTCCATAGGACTAATTTGTGCATACATTGTCTTTCAGAAATCAAATGGATCCCCATTTGCTAATAGTGATGCCTGCTTTGCCCTGGCCTATGCAGTTATTATGCTGAACACTGACCAGCACAACCATAATGTCCGCAAGCAGAATGTCCCAATGACTCTGGAGGTCGGTGTTACCAGTGTAGGCACCTGTCTTCTCTGATTTTGATAGTAACGTAGTACCTGGTTTTATCTCAATTATGTTCTCTTTTTTTCTATGGCATTCATCACACATGTTCACAATAAGCTGGTGTGCAGCACTGAAATTGAGTACAGTGGGAGAGGGGAGCTGGGGGAAGGGGGCAGTCTGAAGAAATATGTGCTTTGCAGACAACTTGCCATGTAGTCCAGAGGCTTGTGTGTGTGAGCAATCTGTATCCTAACACAGTAAGAATGAGAAGATTGTTGAACTGCTGGGAGCTTTCGGAGACTTCAAGACCTGTGAGTGTCAGTGCAGTGGTACAGACCTGTCATTCTGATGTCCATCCTCAGCTGAGCATGTGTTATGTTGTGTCTCTTTTTTCCTATGAGCAGAGATGGGTTGCTGCACAATACTGCCACTAAGAATAGCACTTAGTCATTGAATTTTGAGGCTGAATGTTAAACAATGTGGGAGAATGTCCTTCTGGCCCTATGAAAAACAAGTGGAGTACTAATACTAGCCAAGCAGTTAAAGCTGGAGATACTAGGAATTAACATTGTTGAAACTTTTTTCAGGAGTTTCGGAAGAACCTGAAAGGTGTAAATGGAGGCAAAGACTTTGAACAGGACATACTGGAAGACATGTACCATGCCATAAAGTAAGAATCCACCTGTCATTTCCTTGTGTGCAGTGGGCAAACTAGAGTTGCTTGATCTGTGAGATCTCTGGAGAGTACAGAGAGAGATTCACTGATCGTGTGCCCGTTTGCCTCAGACCAACTTCAGGCTCTGTGTCGGGTTGCAGTAACAAGTCTGTCATGGTGATTGCATTGGATTTGTATCTTCTCATTTTTGCCATGGTATTTTAATCCAGAGAGCTTAAGCCAAAGTTAAAAAATACGTTGCTTCTATCAACATGTAAAAGAATGGCTGTGCAAGACCAGCACATGTGAAATGCTGGTTCTAAGAAACCTCTGTTATCCAGGCCTTAAGCCTTCTTTAGGACATTTTATGTAGTGTTAGAGATAGAATCTCATCCCCAGAACAGCCCTGGTGCCCTGACATAACATGTCCAGGTCTCAGTTTCATTTTTTCCTTTTGAGCCTTTCATAGGAGGTTGCTATCTGCACCGACCTCTTTTGCCACCCCTGAAGCTCCTGGCACACTGACCAGTATTTGAGGAGAATTCTTGGTGGCTGAGGCCGTTTTGTGCATAGACTAGCTCTGGATGGGGAGCTTTAATAACAGTTTGGCAGTCTAGCCTATCAGTAAATCCAGGCCCAGCCAATTTGGAGCTTAGAAGATTACACCTCTGAGGAGGCAGGATGTGACTGACTCTCAGCTAGTAGTTTCAGTCCGCAGTGGATCAGGCTGGGAGCAGGGCAGTGTAATTAGGCTGACCCTCCCTTTTGAGCCTTTTCTGGGAAGGTAGGGAAGCTGCCTACACTACATATCTAGAAATTCTTCAGGAGGTAGCTCTAGCTTTCAAATAGAGCTCTAGTTTTGATTGGCCTCTCTCCCCTGAGGGTGTTCTTCATGTTTTGAGTAGTACCCTGGGAATATTCTCATATCTTTCGATTATCTGGTACCCCTGTCCCAGTCTGTTCCCCTTTATCCTCCCTTCACCAGATATGTCAGCCTTTTCAGTATGTTCTATGGCTAAAACAATTGGTGTAGCATTTCAGTATTGCTTCATCTCAGATAGATTGCCCCAGTGTCATAGTTGAGATTGAGGAGCTGTTTGTTTTCTTTGTATTATTATGGGGAGAAAAAAAATCAGACTGTAATCTGTACAGAGTAGTGCATTATCTCTTCAGGATCGCAGCATTTCACTTTTGAGCACAATTTCATTTCCTGAGAATTTCCAAGTAAACCCATTCACTTGCTCCTGTTAATATTAATCAAATACAGGTATTTAGAAAATATATGCAATTGACTGCAAACACATTTCCTATATAATCTCAGTAATGATTTCTCTTGTCAAAATATGCAGGCACCTGAAACTGAGAAGAGCTTATTTTTATGCATAAATCAGGAGAGTTTTTTTATAGTTGCTGTTAGCACATGAAAATTGCTTCTTTGGCAACTGAAGCTTGTTATTTTTTGATTGTTGCAGAAGGACCTCTACTTTTCAGATTGGTTGCAATCTACTGTTTGTAGTATATTTGAGACTCTTTTTAATAAGTTATTAGATAAGAGGGTTATCTCTTGTGCAATGTTACCCAAGTTTAGGGAGTATGTATTTAGGCTTGACATAGTTTAACCTGGGATTGCAAATACTATTTGGCATTAATCATAATTGTTTTATTAATTTTTAGCTTTAATTCAGTTACAGTAAGGAGCTATGGTATCTTGGTTATGAATCACCCATCATACATTTAGTTCCTTGTTTTATCTTTAATTTTGTACTGCTTGGCATTCTGATATTTGATTTTGGTATAATCTGAATAGTTGCATTATTCTTATACAGAGGTACTCCTGCCTGCTGGTGGCTGCAGTGCTGTAACTTTTTATTTTTTTTAATCTGGCAGTATGAGATATGCAGAACAATCTTAATGGGAGGAGAGTTGGGATGGGGGCATGTGAAGCTTTGCCAATGTGCTCGATGTGCTGTCCAAGATTTCCCATCATTTAACTACAATATGTATTGCATTTTGCACTTGTAGTGTTAAGTAGCTGCTTCTTCAATTACTATTCTTACACGGTTGCTGCTGGGTGCAGCTAAGAGCCACCAGATTTCATATCCAGGCTATCAAGCAGGCAGGCACAGGAAAATAGGCTGTTTCAGGAGCTGGCAAAACCACTCCAGAGTAGACATCACTTAGCTTTGGGACCATGTATTGAAAGGCATTGTGTAAATGTTGGGTTTGGCTCAGAATGAAAAATTCAACCTTTCTGCCTTCCTCTCCTGCAGAAACGATGAGATAGTGATGCCAGAAGAACAGACAGGCCTGGTGAAGGAAAACTATATCTGGAATGTCCTGCTACATCGCGGTGCAACTGATGAGGGAATATTTCTCCATGTACCTCCCGGAAGCTATGACCACGATCTATTCACCATGACATGGGGGCCAACCATTGCAGCACTTTCTTATGTTTTTGACAAGAGCTTAGAAGAAACAATCATCCAGAAGGCTATCTCTGGTTTCAGGTAACTCTTGCATTCAGGAAGACCCAGAAGAGTTAAAATGTACCCATTGTCTCCTGTTTACCTGCTAGAGATATCACAGTGAATACCAACTCGCACTTTTCCTAGCCGTTAAGCATTTTATTGTGACCTACAGTCCTTTAGTTTTATTCTGTTATTTGAATTGATTCATCCCATCTTGGCCTCTCTTGGTTGTCTCTCACTGTTTGGCTTGACTGCTGTGTTTTAATAAACAAAGTGCCTGGGGTATGTATTTTTAAATTCAAACCTGGTTACATTTAAAGCTGACATCACTGTGCTGATTAGCAATGAGGGGAAAAAGTCACCCTTAACTTGCACACAGATGCAAATTCCCTGTATATGAACAAAACGTGTCATGTGTATGAGGCCATAGCTGTGGCTGAATGGGATGGGGATTTTTTTTTTTTTTTTCTTTCCCCAGATGACCAGTATTCAAAAAACTTACTGTCTGTGAGAAACTGTATTGGAACAATATTTGATCATGCCTAGATCCAGACCAAATGATGCCTTAAGCATAGTTTTAAAGCTCTGTTAACATACTGCTGTAGCTGTGATCTTTTGGAAACTACACCTTCAACACTACCGCCAATCTGAGCAACATTCTCTTATGTAAAGACAGAAGATGAGGATGAGGTATATTGGCTCAGGTGCAAGTGGTCTATCTGTTTAGACTTGCTTCTTGAAAGTGATCCTTGCATCAGCACAGACAAATATCAGAATGTATGGATGAGGACTGAGATTATTTGAGGGATAATAGTAGACTTCTATACATCAGCAATCATTATGAGTGGATGGAGAGCAGGTTCTAAAATGTCAACAGAGAGGCACCCTGATTTGCTGTCCTGTAGACAGACTTGTCTGTGCTGACTTATTACATTGTTTTCTGTTTTCTTCTTTCCCCAGGAAATGTGCAATGATTTCTGCCCACTATGGCCTTAGTGATGTGTTTGACAATCTCATAATTTCTCTCTGCAAGTTTACAGCCCTCAACAGTGAGGTGAGTTTGCAAGGAAGGGGAAGAAGCATGGCTTTTAGTGTATGAGAGCCTTCTTCTTCTGTTAAGCAGTAATATTTGCTTATTTTAGTTATCACTATCTCTGTAGATATCTAGCAGCCCCTGCCCAAAATTTTCTGGAGAAGGCAGTGAAAAGTGTGTAGTGAAGTAGGACTTCATGGGGCAGGTTCAGAGATGCACAATTTCCTTCTACTCACAAGTGGCAGTTTGTGCAGGGCAGAATGCTCTGATATCTAAGTGTTTATTCCGCTTACTTGATCCGAGGAGGCTTAGATCTCCCTCTGATCAAGTCAGCGATCATCCATGATCCCAGCCAAGTTTATGCATTTCAGCTACTGAATATTTTGTTATAAGGCTGTTTTGTGAGCTGTTCTTCCAAAGTGTAGGGGCTGTGCTTCCACCCAGCATAAAGAGGTTAGAGAAACTAATTATTTGAATTGTCAGTTGGTGTATGGAGTCTGGTAATAAGATTGGCTGCTAGCCCCACTTTTGGCAAGCCCTAAAGACCCTTTCTGTGGATTGTACTGTGGGAATAAATTTGAGGTACAGTGACTGGTGTAAGCTTTTTGTACCCAAATCTGTTTGTGTGTTACAGCATCAGCCTGTTTTTCCCCAAGGTTTTTGACAGACAGTGTGTGGCAGACCATGGTTTGTGCTAAGGAGAAGATGACAGCAAGTCCTTTAAAGGGTCAGAACTCACAAAGAATCTCACAGCATTGCTCTGAGAACCAGTGCAAGACCCACAGTGAGCAGAATAGAACTGCTGTACATCCAAAAAAAAGAAAAAAAAAAAAAGGAAACAAGATCATTCAATCCTGAAAGCATGGGGGTAAAAAAGCTAAGACAGCTGATGATTTTTTTTTTCTTAAATCCCTTGAAGGGATAGCAGAAAGGGAACAGTCCTGCAAAGTAATCCAGTTAATAGAATTGGGCTGCAAGGAAATTGAATTGTTTGGACTGGGTATTTTATATAACTTGCTTTCTGGTATTGGTAGCAGTGAAAAAGTACCAGGTTGGCTATTAAAAAAAAAAAGGGAAATCCCAAGCAGTGGGGTTGCTTTAGATTCCCTCTTCCTCCACAGCTCACAACAGTAAAGGTGAAATACTTGATCCTCTCCAGGCATACCAGACCTTGAGACTACCAATAGATAACCCAAGTAGAGGAATGTCTGCCATGAAACAGTTTGACACAGATTTACACGATAGGAGCAACTAGACTAAGCCCTCAGAGGCACCAGCTATTGCCAGCTGCATCCCATCTAGTTGTGAGACTGGAATCTGGAGCAGTCTAATATCTGTGTAAAGTAAGCAAGTATGTCTTTGGGTGATGACACAGAATCGGGGACTTCTGGATTTGAAGAAGGCTGTGAGTTCTTATCTTTGGCCAGATTCCAAATACACCAATGACTTTCTGCTGTCCTAAATTTCTGTAAGGCTTGGAGACATCAGTGGAATATGACAACTGAACAAATATTTGAGAGACAATCTGATGGAAGGGGAGAAGGAAAGGCTGTCTTCAGGGGCTGAGGAGGCAAAACAAAGAGCAACTGTTAGAAAGCAAGGGAGAACATCAGTGTCACTTAGCTGCTAGTCACTTCCCAAGTTAGATCATGCTGGTGATGAGGCATCTTCTCCAAGCACTGCAATAGCCGTGCATGGCCACTTTGGTTTAAAGAAGAGGAATGGAAAGGAACATGGAGGAGGATTAAGTGATTTAAGAAGAGCGAGTACACTACTTCTTGATCCACAGTTAAGACTGATACTTACTTAGTGTATAAGTAGTAGAAAAAACCCTGTACGTTTTAATTTGGTGTTGTGACTTGTTGCTACAGTGCAAAACCAGGCATATTAATGTTTGTACTGTGAAACTTCAGTGGTGTATGTATTTGTGTGCTTTCTCCATACCAACAATGGAAAAAAAAATGGGCTGTCACATTTCTGCCAGACCTTCAGATTGGCACTTCTAATGGAGTTTACCTCTAAATTCAAGGACCCATTTTGATAGTAGTTTTACCAGCAGTTTGACTGAAGCAAGAATTAGTTTTTCTGAACTTAGGGTCTGAGGTTGGAAGAGCCACATTTTCAGTCCATCCTAGCTCCTGTCTTCTCTTTCCTTTCCTGATGAATGAATAAGTATGTGTTTTGTCCACATAAGCAAGAGAATGACAAAGCCTGTCTCGTGTCAAAAGGAACATTGCAATGAGCTTAAGTAACTGCAGAAAGATGGAGCATGTTACAGGGTCTGATACTGGCTCATGTGGTTGTTTGGTTTTTTCTTGTTTTGACAGCATACATTAGTTGGTTTAAATGACTTAGCACACCTCTTTTGTATTTTGATAAGCTGTGAGTACATTGAACAGAGTATGAGGAATTATGATCCAGCAATTATTGGCAGAGACAGTATGTCTGGGTTCATCGCTCTTACTTTGAATCTTTCTGCTAAGTAGTGGTAGGAGTAACTTTGCAAGTCTGTAAAGCTTTTGATCATAGTTTCTTTCTCTAACAGTAGAGCAGAGTAGTTGGTGCTTCCAGAGAAGTTGTGATGCTTTTTGTAGAAGGCTTTGATCCTGGAATGAGTTCCCATAGCAGAATAAAATACTGTTAGTGAGTTTTCAGCAAGCACTTTAAAAATGTTCTGTATTGTTGTTGTTCTTGGAAAGCTTATGTCTAGGTGGCTCAGTGATTCAGCTTGTACCAGGTAAGCTGTCTTTGTCCTTGTGTGTGTGCAAAGTGAATATGAGCTGAGGAGTTATCCAAGCATCATACAAAGAATTGTTGTCTTTCCCGTAACCAGTTCTGAACAGTCTGCCCTAATTTGTGTAGAAAAGAAAACATCTCTTGCTGACGGATTGCCACCCCCTCTTCTTCCCTGCAGTCTATTGAGAACCTGCCCACTGTTTTTGGAAGTAATCCCAAGGCCCATATTGCAGCAAAGACTGTGTTTCACTTGGCCCATCGCCATGGTGACATTCTGCGGGAAGGCTGGAAAAACATCATGGAGGCCATGCTACAGCTTTTCCGAGCAGAGCTGCTGCCCAAAGCCATGGTGGAGGTAACAACAGCTGGCCCATGGGTAACTGAGGAGTAGGGAGGTGGGAAGCTGGCTTTTCATAGAACCAGGTCAACGGGGAGGAGAACTCTGTTGCAAAGGCCTGGCTTTGGTAAAGTGTGTAGAGAGCTAAAAAGGCTGCAAAGGGCGTAGTGTTCAAGTTATCTGCAGCCTCCAGCTTCTTTTGTAGGGTTTCATTTTTTCCTCATTCTACTTTTTATTGGATTTGAGAAATTCCAGTATTACTTGAACAGATTTGAGTATTGTGCAGAAAAGGGACATGCTGATAGGCATGAAGTATTAGAGTACCACATTGGTATTGCCAGGTAGGGGTGGCACTTTACTGAAGGGCTGAGGGGGTGAAGAGCTGCAGTTCACTGCCTACACGAGCAGTTGGGTATAGTGTTTCATCACTAAGTGAAACGTTACAGGATTTAGGGGGAAGGCTACAAAGAAGCAGACAGTTGATTATATCCATGTTCTGGTCCGTCTTCCAGGTTGAAGACTTTGTGGATCCTAATGGTAAAATCTATCTGCAACGTGAGGAAACACCATCTAACCGGTAAGTGGTATAGATCGCCCAGGCAGTCCTTTTGGTACCAAAGCTGGAGAATAATATGATTTCTTGTTTTCTCACTAATGATGGTGTCTTCTGATTTGCAGTGGTGAATCTACAGTGCTGAGTTTTGTGAGCTGGCTCACCCTCAGTGGGACAGAGCAATCTGGTATGAGAGGGCCATCTACAGAGACACAGGAGGCAAAGCGAGCGGCTCTGGAATGCATAAAGGTAACATACAGGCTGTAAAAGAACCTGCTTTTTGTTCGTGATAACAGTACTATATGGATAACAGTAACAGAAGCATAAATATGTATGTTTCTAGGCAGTATTTTAGGTTCAAGAGGATTTGGGAATTGTAAGAGCATATCTGCATTGACAGCTAGAGGGTCTTAATGTGCTGTTTTGCACAAATGTAGTAACAAATGAAAACAGGAACGATCCCCCACATGAAGCTGGGATCGCCTTTGGCATCACAGTCCTGTAGTTGAAGACAAATTAATAAATTCTCAAATGACTGATCTTTTCCAGTACCATGTTAAAGCACATGGGGCCAACAAAATCTGAACCTGGGGTTTGAGCAGTATGTGGACAGAGGAGTTATCTGTTAGAATCTGTCTAGCACAGGTCAGGTCTGTTAAAGGTAATTCATGTTAAAGGAGTAAACTATCTGGCAGGAGTTTTTCTGCAGATAACTGTGTTAAAGCCACTATCTGTATCTCTCCTGGAAACAAGCAGTTTTTCTGGAGGATCTGTTTGTTTGCTTTCCTCATCCCCCAGATACACAGTCCTCTTTTCTGTCTTTTGCAGCAATGTGATCCTGAAAAGTTGATCACAGAAAGCAAATTCCTCCAACTCGAATCCCTCCAGGAGCTCATGAAGGTGAGAGAGATATTGGTCAAGGGACTGGACTGGTGATGGAATACGTATGCTCTGCATGATCATGGATATTTGCTGTTCTACTCTGTCCCTGAAGGAGGTCTTGGACCTATTTGGGATCCAAAACCAGTCATTAGTTCAGCTGTTACATGTAACTTATGTGCTGGCAGCCACAATTGGTTTAGTAGTAGAGGAAGAACTAAATTGTGGAATGCATTGTAAAAGCCTTGAGGAGGTCATGGTAAGTGTTTGAAAATATGTGTAGCTCTGCATAGGAGTTTAAGGTTATGCGTTTTCATCTTTTCTGGTGTGCTGTGTGCCTAATGAGAGCATTCTAAAAAGCTGCTTTAGAGGCAAGAGATGTACAGAAATATTTGTCTCTGTGCCCCTAGGTCATATGGTACCTGTTTGCTCTGAGAGGTGGAGTAAGACTGGACTCTCTTGTCTTTGGGCTAGAGAAGCTCCTCTCCCTGGGGGAGGGTAGGTAGTTACGTGGTTCTAGTAGTGGCTTCTCAGGCTAGTGTGGAGTTTGAGGCCACTTCAGGGTATGGAATGAGTCTGACTGCTCTCACCTTTTCCAAAAGCAAATAATGCAATGCACCCCTTGCAGAGATGCTGTGTGAGCTGGCAGTGTGTGTTGCCTAATTCCATGGCTCCTTAAAGGGCAAGTGCCTTTCTCTTCAGGCTGCTGTAATTGCAATTCCCTGGCTTCATCAATAGGATGCATGACATTATTGAGGCTTGTGCTAAAACAAAGGAGAGGTTTATTTATCAAGGCTTGCTGCAGAGTTTCTAAAATAAAGATGATAATTGAGTAAACCCCAAAGAACTTAAAACAACTAAAGCAGAACTTGCTGCAGAAGTGGTGACTCAGTTTTTGTTTGCAGTGTCAGTTCCGGGGGAACACTATGCTCCCTTCATATGCAAGCTTATGGCTTGAGAGGAATAGTTGCAGTATTCGTAGTAATTCCTCGCTATGTCTTGCCTTTTCCATACTTCACATATTCTTAGCAAGAAGCTGCTGGCTTTCAGAATTCCTCTCCATCTGAGAGACTTTGTCAGAGTTCAATATCTTTCAAGTTCCTATTACATCTTGCATAATAAAAAAACCCAGATTTTCCATGTATTTAGCTTGACCTCTATCCAAAGCATTTTTGACAAACTATGCCTGAGCTCACCAGACAGCAGAGTGCAGTTTTGCCCAGACTCAGAGCATTCTGTTGGTCTTCATTTGTTGGTCCCCTAGTCTGGGGTGGTTGTGATTCACAAACATTTCCTGGCTTTTCTAGGCTCTAATCTCCGTGACTCCTGATGAGGAGACATATGATGAAGAGGATGCTGCCTTCTGCTTGGAGATGCTTCTGAGGATTGTACTCGAGAATAGGTACGACCTTGAAATACAGGCAGATTCACTGTAAATGTCCCTGCTTTACTGCAGCTGCTGCCTGGGTCCAGGGAGTGAGTTCCTTATGTGCTTGATTTGCCAGCTGAAGCAGCATGTGGCTGTAATTTCAGGGCTTAGCAATTCCACTCTTGCATGTGCAAACAGAGGGGTTATTCGCCCAAGAATTATTGCTTGATATCCTGAGGTTTGGAGAACATAAACTAAACTCTGGAGGGAGAATTCTCCCACCTGATTGCTTTGTAAGTAATGAAGTAAATAAGAAATTTGATGGCTTTGTTCTTTCTATGTGCCTGTTTTTATATCTCCTGGCTGGAGTTTTTCATTAAAATGAAAAAGTACTGGGTTGTCTGTAGTTCTGGGAGAGGTAGCTGTATTTCCGGTCTCATGTCCTTTCATCCTACCCTTTCCCTCCTCCTTGTTGTGGCAAGGGACCGTGTGACCTGTGTCTGGCAAACTGTCCGAGACCACCTCTATCACCTCTGTGTCCATGCGATGGAGTTCTGCTTCTTGGTGGAGAGGGCAGTGGTGGGGCTGCTGAGACTGGCAATTCGGCTCCTTCGTCGGGAAGAAATCAGCGCGCAGGTAAGGGATTTTCAAAAGTCAGTTACTGGGGGTTTTTGGCTACATCTGACAACACAGTAAACAAATTGTCATTGGATAGGCCCACATTTAACCTGTCTGTGCTGCAGGTAATGACAAACAGCAGTTGTAAGTAGCTCTAAATAAATGAAGGGGGACTTTGCTGGAGAAGGGAGTCTAAATAACAGGGTCTGTTATTCTTCACTCCTCCTCTGGCCAGGTTCTCCTCTCCTTACGTATCCTGCTCATGATGAAGCCAAATGTGCTGTCCAGAGTTAGCCATGAGGTTGCCTATGGCCTCCATGAACTCCTGAAGACCAATGCTGCCAACATTCACTCTGGGGATGACTGGTACACACTCTTCACCCTTCTGGAGTGTATTGGGTCTGGGGTGAAGCCGCCTGCAGCCCTGCAGGTTACAGCAAGGGCAGATAACGACACAGGTAAGACAGGCCAGCCTTTGCTAGGAAATCTGATGCCTGCCTGCCAGATAAGCAGCTGCTTCCTCAAGCTTTTCAATTAGCAAAGGGGACTGCAAGAAAACAAAGCTGATATTAAACTACATTAGCAAGATTAAAGACCAGCACCTGCTGTTCACTCCTACCCCTTGGTCTGTCCCCATCTCTATTCTGCCATCTCTTCCTCCTCCGTGAGCAGCGGTCCAGGTGCCAGTCCCTGGGGGAGCAGTGGGAGGAAAACTGATATCAGTTGTAGCAGCTGTAGAAGGTCTTTGCTCTACCCAAAGAGCATTTTCTGCTGGTTGTGGTCTGATGCCTTGGGTAATACAGCCTTAATCTCTCATCTGAGTGTGTAATGTAAGCCCAGCTGTTGTTCGTCTCGTACTTGCTGCTTTTGTGGGACTGATGCTTTTCTGTCACCATTTTAAGGATCTCATAAAGGGAGTTGCTCTTTAAAATTCTATTTCCAAATCCATTTGTGTTCAGAGTGCCTGAACCATTCCTACAGGACCAACCTACTATTTCCCACCTCTCTTGGCCTGTGTTAGAAAGACAGTCTTTTCAGCAGACTGCTCCTGTTTTGCTTTAGCCAACTGGCAATGTGTTTGAGGCTGACAGCCTCAGACTTTTACAGCAAACAGCAAGAAAAGGCCAGAAGCCTTTGTTTTCCTCTGCTTTTCTAGAACTTCCTTGCTAGGTCCTGATGCTTTGTGCTAGACAGATGGGAGAAACCTGGATTTATCTGCAAAACCTCGATGGCCTTTGTCATCTGGGCTAATGCTCGGCTGTCTTCTCCCATTTTATTTTTAACTGCTTCTGTCTTTGCTGATTAAGCAAACTACTTGACTGTGGCACCTTGCACATCATAACCTTAGTTCTCTTTACCTCCTTCTGAAAATGTTGCACTGTTTTCACAGCAAGTCTGTCTCTCTGCTGGGGAGTTTCTAGATAATGTTGAATGACAGAGAGAATTATTTTTTGCTTCTAAATAACATTATGGCAGTAGCTTAAGTTTACCTCTTGCAAAGATTTCTGTACTTGGGACACGTGGAATTTAAGCTTATCCTAAAGGTCAAAGAAGGTAGATCTGACAGATGTGGAACATGCTAATGTGCATTGCTGTGCATGAGAAAGACTTGACCAGTATTAGTGTAGAGCTGAGTGACTCCAGAGGCCCAACATGAGTCGTGTCATTCCATGCTGTGCTTCTGGAGTTGCTTTGGCTGAACCTGGTACCTCCAGTAGTTCTTGAAATGTGTGGTACATCTGATTCTTCCCCCAGAATCAAAGCATTGGACAACCTGCCCTTTTTAAATCCATGCTCAGGCTGGCAAGTGATGTAGTAGAGCATGGAAAGCCCTTTCCTCTGAAGGGGAAAGCCAGATGTACCTACAGGGGAGAAACAGTGTCAGAGTTGCGTTTCCTGCTGTCTCCTGTGCACGCTCCTGTCATAGTTGTTCTTTCTTTCACAGGAGGAGAGGCCTGGCCCAGTTTCTTCCAGGGCCCAAAGGTGGTTCCTAGCTGATGCTGATCTGACTAATTGGAATTGCTTCTGCCTTATCCACAGCTACTCTTCAAAGTTCTTGATTTGGCCTTGACCTAAAAATCTGTGCCTTTTGTCTTGAAGGTGCTCAGTCAGACAGCGAAGTCTCCTCCTCCTGTCATCCAAGTGACATGAGCCTGGACCGTGGCTACACCTCTGATTCAGAGGTGTACACAGACCATGGGAAACCAGGCAAGATGCATCGCTCGGTGACAGATGTGGATGTCATGAACAGTGGCTGGCTAGTGGTGAGTAGTCCATGGGCTTCTGGTGCCTAAAGAAGACTACTCCTAGCATGGTTGTGGGCAGAGGATGTGGTCAGGAGAGAAAGAATAAGACAGGAGAAAAAAGAGCTACGATGAGCTGACAATGTGAAGAGAGGGTGGGGATGAGATACAGATGGACAGGAGAAAGCTTGGAGGCAAATGAGGAAGAAAGGGAAATGGATCCTACGGAAATGTTACCTGTTGGCTTCAGAAGAAAAAGCCTTGCAGCATGTGCGTGAGGTGCTGTTTGTTATGCTGCCCTCTTCTGCTACCCTCTTGCTGTGCCCTGCAGGTGGGGAAAGATGACATCGACACCTCCAGATCCACGGCCGGGCTCAGCAGGCTGGGACCGTCTCCTCTTGTCAACCAGTACAGCCTGACTGTGGGGCTGGATTTGGGCCCACATGACACAAAGTCTCTCATGAAGTGTGTAGAGTCCCTGTCCTTCATCGTGCGAGATGCTGCCCATGTTACACCTGAGAACTTCGAGCTCTGTGTCAAAACCATCCGCATCTTTGTGGAGGCGAGTCTGAATGGGGGTAAGATGGCCTTTGGTTTGACAATTAGGATTGGGCTTGGGGTGGCCAGTCAGCAAGAAGTGTGAAGTATACTGTTAGGGAACAAGAAGAGTGTCCTGGCTCCTGCTGGAAGGGCGGCCTTATTCTTATCCCTCTCTCTGGGTTGGAGGGGAGGTCTGGAGCTGAGGTGGAAGTAGCAGTATCAGTATCAGCTGCCGCTGAAGGCTGTTCCTGAGGGGTGCTGGGTACCTCTTCAAGTGGGTAGTTGTCACTTCACGGGACAGGGACCACCACTGGGGATATCAAAAGGTGGCTGCTGCGTATGTTCAAAGGCAGAAGATTTTGTGGTGGAGTGTGTGTATGGTACGTTGCTGCCTTTCACTTTCTAGGCTACAAGTCCCAGGAGAAGAGGGGGAAGAGCCACAGGTATGACAGTAAATCCAGTCGGTTAAAAAAAAAGCCAAAGGAGAGCTCCACACGGCGATCACGGGTCTTAACCCAGCACCAGGCGCACACGCACAGCGATGAGGACGAGGATGAGACCATCCCTGCCAGCTACCACACTGTGTCTTTACAGGTTAGTCAGGACGTAAGTATAGCAAGGATTTCCTCCTCTCCTTTCCCATACTTGGGGCCTTGTTAGGGAGTCGCTGGGATACTTTGTGGGGTGAGGGTGTCTGCATCCCAGCTTAGTGGGCACTAGGTGGCAGAGGGTGGCTCTGGTGGCAGTGTGTGGCTCTGCAGTGAAAGAGAAAGACTGCAATTTGGACAGGCAGAAGCAGAACAGCACTGGAGAGGGAAATCCTGAAAAGCAAGGAGTTCTGGTGCTGTGAGTCAGTATAGTAGGTAAGGTGGATGTGAGTCAAGGGCATTTGGAGACACGAAGTTCCTGTGGGATTAGTGGGGAGTCTGGCAGGGCGTCTGAGCTCGTGGAGAGGGAGAAGTCCTGTGGGCTGAGGCACTGGGATTTCAAGTACAGAGGACCGGCATGAGGGAGTCATTTCTTCCTCTAGCTGGTATTTCAAAGGTGTGAAGGCACAGGCCTGCTGACTGCTGGGCTGTTGGACCTCAGTTCAATAGTAAAATTACTGGAATGCTGTCGTTTGCCCATATGGAGCTGTTCTGAAGGAGCTTTGCATGAGCTTCATGCTTTTATATTAAAAAAAAAAAAGGCAGAGATTTGTCCCTGGACAGCACAGCTGAATCACAGGGTTCCTCCCCCTGCTTAGAAAAGTCAACGTTCTGTGCCAGGAAAAGCTCCATTCTTTCTCCTGGCAGGACTGGGATGCTGTTCCTCGAAGGTGGGATTGACATGGCTACTGAACTGACACAAACCTTGCTGAAGATGCCCAGCACTTGGCCACTTAGGGAGGGCACAGGTAGCAGGGCTTCACACCATGTCCAGAGCTTTATATGGTTATGTACTTACAGGAAGCAGATTTGAGTAACTGTGAGCCTTTCAGTATTGCTTTGGGGAAGAGAAGAGACCAGGGTTGCTTCAAAATTTTAGATCTTATGTGTTGCTTAATGTGGTGCTTGACTTGCAGCTCCTGGACCTCATGCACACCTTGCACACACGAGCAGCCACCATCTACAGCTCCTGGGCAGAGGAGCACCGCCATCTAGAGACAGTGGGCAGGAAAATCGAAGCAGATTCACGAACACTGTGGTCCAACTGCTGGTGTCCTTTGCTACAAGGTAAAGCCATCCCCTTGTGATGAGAGTGAACAGAGACACGTCCAAAATAATGGTGGCACTCAGGAAAGCTGAGGAGCCAAGAATTTAACTGCAGAAAGCAGGCGGAGTTTGTTTTTAGGGTCTACTGTAATTGAAAAAGAATTTGGATCAGATCTGGAAAGGTATCTTTAGCACAGGTTAGCTGCCAGCTTGCTTCTGGACCTGACGCTAGATTTCCAGTGTGTGGCTTGGAACAAGTATAATCCTTCTTCTTTTTTTTTTTTTTTTTTTTTTTTTTTTTAAACCCAGAGCACGTTTGATCTTTGTTAAACTTTTCACTCTAGACTGGGGAAGTAGGGATGTGACACTTTCACCATAGGTTTTTCCCTGAATCCCTCTCTTGCAGGTATTGCCTGGCTGTGCTGCGATGCCCGACGCCAGGTACGGATGCAGGCACTCACTTACTTGCAGCGGGCCCTCCTGGTCCATGACCTGCAGGCCCTGGATGCCCTGGAATGGGAGTCCTGCTTCAACAAGGTAACCTCCTGGCTGGGCTGGGCATGTAGGCAGGACAGCATTGTAATGAAGAGCAAAGCTGTGTGCAGGAGTGGCAGAATGGTGGCTATTTCAGTACTATCTTCTTGAGCAACTGGTTCACAACAGACAAGGTGTTCCCTACTCTAATCCTGTGAAAAGTTCCTTTCTGTTTGGGATTCTGAAACAGCCTCATGGACTATTGAAATAAATCCACTCATTTCCACTTCCCATTGCTTCTCCCATGCTTTGTGCCTAGAAGCCACCAATCCCAAAAGCCAGTTCCTTCCTGTAAGGCTGTCTATGCAGATCTCATCAGTCATTTTTAAGCTCTCAAATATCAATGTGTCTGACCCAACAGGTGCTGTTCCCTCTGCTAACCAAGCTACTTGAGAACATCAGCCCAGCTGACGTTGGTGGGATGGAAGAAACTAGGATGAGAGCCTCAACACTTCTTTCCAAGGTGAGTGTGCCCCTGCTGCCTGAAAGCTCAGAAGAAGACATATGTCTGAAGAAAACCAAACTGTTTGCTGTATTGGCTTCCTAGCATCCCTGATCTGCATGGGTGTCAGTTTGCTGGTTTGACTGTCTTCAGTGCTGGGCTTTTCCATCATCTTCTGCTGTTGGGACATGCCTTCTTTCCAGAACTGTCTCCATGATCCTGGCCTCTGGAAAAAAATGTCAGGAAGGAGACTGTGGTTTCATGAAGGCTGAAGAGAGAAGTATTTCACCTGGCACTAGTTAGAGACAGTCTGTTCTAACGGTGAAATGATGCATGTCACAAGCTGATAGTACTGACCTAAGGCAGAGGGTCTGGGAGGACTGGCAGACATGGTGATGCAGACTGCAGTGGCCTCATGCCAAGGAGACAAGATCCACTCCTCTACATGTGCAGCTCAGAAGCGTGGAGGCCGCTGGTGTCTGCAGGCTGGGCCTGTGCATGCTCCCAGCCTGCCACAGGGAGGGGGATTCCAGGTTTGCAAGACTGGCTTATCAAGCTGTGAGCAGCAGCCCTGATACTACTTGTTGATAGTAGCTGTGGTTTTTTTCTAGGTGTTCCTACAGCATCTCTCCCCACTGCTCTCACTGACCACCTTTGCTGCCCTGTGGCTGACAATCCTGGACTTTATGGACAAATACATGCATGCTGGCTCCAGTGACTTGCTGGTAAGGTGCTGAAAGTGATGCTGCAGTGCGTTGAGCAACCATTCATTGGTTTTAACCTTATAAACTTGAAAGGTGTTTTTTGTTTTTGTTTTTTATTTTAACCTTTTAATCCTTCCAAAACCATTTTGTTCCATGTTCTCCCCCCGTGTCCTCTTGTTTCCGAGGCAGCCCATCAGCTGTTTTGAGCTTTTGTTCATTGCTGTATGTCCATTCTCTGTGTCCTGAGGAGTGTCTCTGATTACAGCTGGAGGCCATTCCAGAGTCTCTGAAGAACATGCTGCTTGTAATGGATACAGCTGGGATATTCCACAGTGCTGACTCTCGGACAGGATACTCGGATCTCTGGGAGATCACCTGGGAGCGGATTGACTGTTTCTTACCTAGGCTGCGGGATGAGCTCTTCAAACAGACAGTCATCCAAGGTACAAGGGGCTGAGAAACCTTAAGAAAACAGGTCTTGGACCTAGTGCTTGCACCTTGTCCAGTACCCAGCTGCCATAGTGCCTGCGGGCTGATGAAATGGTGGGTGCAGGAGACTGTTGGAGCTTGGCACAAGGAGGCCAAACTGAGAGAGGGCAAAGGAGTGAGCAAACTGGTGTGTGGGCTCACTGCTTGTTTTGTTTTCCTAGACCCTGCCCCCAGCATACCAATAGAGCAGCAGCATCAGAAATCAATAGTGCCCCCCTCTCCTGTGGGGGATGTGAGACCAGCCACCCACCTGGCTCCTTTGGAGAAGCCTTGTGAAGTGGGTGCCAGTGGTGAGTCCTGTTTGCTTCTTTCTGGAATCATCTTCCCAGTACGTTGGCATGGATCTGCTTTTCCTTGGTTTAGCATGATCTACAGTGACCAGGTCTCTGGTGTTGTAGAACTGTTTTGCTTCCGTATGGATAGGTTGTGGCCTTCTTGCTGAGGCTACTGGGGTGGGCAGAGCTTGGGACAGAATGCCTTTGATGGGTATCTGCTCCTCAGGGCCTTGCATGAAGGTAGGTGGAAGGGGCAAGTCTTAAAAGGCCCCTGAGTTGATATTCAGCCCTGCTGAGCTTTGAGCTGAAAGGTGACTTTGTCAGGGCCTGTGTAAGGATGTATTTTGTCTCTTCCTTCTTCCAGAGTCTGAGAGAGCCACTGCACCTGCCTCACCCACCATCAGCACCTCTGCCTCTCCTTCCTTCCCAGCATCAGCTCCAACAAAGACAAGCCCCGTTACAGACATACCTCCTACGACAGCACAGCCACCACTCATTCTGCAGCCTCTCACCTCTCCCCTGCAGGTTGGGGTGCCACCTATGACTCTGCCAATCATTCTCAACCCAGCCCTAATTGAGGCCACCTCTCCTGTTCCCCTCTTAGCTACTCCACGGTCCACTGACCCCATGACAACCTCCGAAGTCAATTAGTTTGAGGGTGTCTTGAGAACTGTCTGCTGAGGAAGTTCTGTGGGTAGAGGGTGCTGGCCAAATGTTCTCTGATAGCAGGCATGTTTGCTTTAGAAGGTGATGCTAACCTGAGCAGAAGGGCTGCTGCCACAGTACCCCCGGAGCATGTCACGTTCTGTTCACATGTTGGGACAGCCACCTAGAAATCCACCTAGAAATCCCTGTCTTCTTGGAGGAATGCCCAGTTTCACTGACCAGTCTCCTTCTTGCCTTCACAATCTCAGGGGCCAGGCAACGCCCACACCCAGCAGCCTGGGACCAAGCTGCCACCAGTTCATCTGGTGAAGAGGGAAAACTCTGTCAGGTCACACCAGAGAGGGGCTGCAGTACAGGACTGACTATCAGATTATTCAGTCCAGTCCCTGGACAATTCTCCAGCCATTCCCTAGCTTTCCTGCCTTGCTTCTGGTCGCACTGCTTTGTTTGGGCTCTGGGCATGCCTGGGTTTAGCAGGTTGAGAATTTTGTGTAGAAATGTGGATGCTTACAGTGCAGCTCCCAGCTTGCTGCATAGGGCTTCTTGTCTGCTGTAGCCACATGCTTTCCTTCTGCAGCACAGATCACAGCAATCCCCATGCCAGACAGGGAGCAAGGGAGCCAGGTAGGGGCAGTGCTGTGTTCCTCCCTCCTCCTGTAAATGTAATTGTGGTTTCTGTTTGGAGACAGCAAATTCAGAAGGCTCTGCCTAGTTGAGCAGATGAGAAGGAAACGCAGAGTCCTGTGAGCTGAGAGCAGAGCACCATGGCCATCTCTCCAACAGCACTTGGGGAGCCTCACCTCTGGGGTGCACAGCAGTGCTGTGTTGTCCACCACTCACTATGTTGGCCTCTTAGTGTCCAGCCCCATTCCTTAGAACATCCTCTTCAGCTAGAGAAGATGTGGGCATCTGTGGCACCTGATGACAAATGCCCAGCAAGTCTGCTCTGCGTTCTCTTGGAAGCTCTGCAGAGACTGCACCCCTCTGCATCTTCTGGTTGTTGGGAGCCCACCTCCTTCTCCACCTAGAACATCCCTGCAGCTGAGGCCCTGGTAGTCATTCTAGTGCTTCTGCCTTGCAGCAAGGATGTCCTGCTCTTCCACCCCTCCTGCCCAGAGCAGAGCTGGCTGCCTGGCAAGCGCTGCATCTCTGTTCTTCCTCCTCTCTCGATTAGTTGGCTAAATTCTCAATAATACCAGTCTTGGAAATCTCACTGGTGACTGGGAGGGGCATGGGTGGGACTCCAACCCAGTTTATACTGTATTGAGAGGATCCTATGGTTGGGGTGAGAGTACAACCAGTGTACATATAGGGTAAATGGCTACAAATCCAATGGACTTTTTACAGTGTAATAAATGCATCCTGTAAATTAATGCTCCGGTGTTGCACTCTTTTTCTGTCGTGGTTCTGCGGCTCAGAGCTTTGGGAAGAGATTTCAGCTGTCAAGGTTCTGTGCCCAGCTGCCAGCACCTGGCTTGATACACCAGGATTCTCCAACAGTGTGCTCAGTCTGCGGGGAGCACGGCGGGAGTTGCCCTAACAAATGGTCAGCTTGTTCTGGGGCTGCAGTGGAGGGTGGCCATCAAGGGGCTAAGCACTAATGGTTCCCATCATGGGCAAAGTAAAGCAGTGACAGTGAGATTGCTGCTTTCTGGCAACAGTTTAGATTAAGCTTTAAAATTTCTGGTGTTATGTTGGTGTCTGCTCATGCACCGCCGGGACTGAGGGCAGAGACTAGGGCTACAGAGCAGGTGCTCTGCAGCATCTCATTGCATAGCCAGAACATGGACCTTGGTGACAACCTGGCTGACTTTGGAGAAAGCATTTTCTGTCTGAGGAAGAAATTCTCATTTCTGCTGACAGGATTTGGACTTCGAGAGGGCATGAGACATCCTGGGCTATTCCAGGCTACTGCTTGCCGTGGATATGGACAACCACGCATACTTCCCTCCTGATATATTATACTTTGTCTTGTGGCAAGATCCATGCAGTGCCATGGTGTCCGTAGAGCTGTGTGAGGTACCAATGCCCTCCCTATCACAAGAATTCCGAGAGACTCCTATGGGCCTGATAAGGGGTTTAAAAACTTGGAGTTTGTTTGAATTGCATGAGTGAAGATCTAAATATTGCGTAATGGAAGCGTAATGTGCATACTAGGAAAGTCCCGTTAATAAATGCTGGTTCCCCTACCCCATTTCCATCATTCCTGGCATATTTTCACTACTGCAGCCTTCTCTTCTTCACCTTCCGTTGCTTTCAGATTGTGTCCTTCCAGCCCTGGGATGTTTTCATTCATGTAGTCAAGTCCTTGTGCTGCCCGTGGCCCTGTATCCAACCTGCGTCTATCTTCTGTTTCTGAGCCTTTGCTTCTATTTACAGCTGTGTTTTTCTGAGCTGTCTCCAAAATGCTTGCTGAAACCTTTAGATGATTAACTCTGCAAACCATTGCTCAATTGTCAAGTGTCTTGATGTCAGCACTATTGCCCTCTGATCCCCAGATGGTCCTTTGACTTGTGGTATATTGTCAGCTAATGGCAAAGCTCAGTTTTTCCCACTGCCTTCAGGTAGTTGTTTTGGGGGATGCTGTGTTTTAAACTGTGTTTGCAAACCCCGTTCCTACTGGGAGCACTACAATTTAATTCAGACAATTGTGGTGCAAAGCAAAAGCCACCCAAGGAAACTGCAGGAAGCAGGACTGGACTGGAATGGAAAGAATGTTGGCTGGAAAGACAGACAGACTTGCACTTTAAACAGTTTTCACTAGACTGTAAATAGGAATGGACAGGGAAAAAAATCTTTTAATGTTGTTTAGATTTTGCAATAATGAGGTTTCTTGTGTTATAGAGAAAAAATAACAGGGAAAATGAACTGAAAGGAGACCAGAATCAACTGACAGGTGTCATGTGCTGTGATACTTATTTTTATCAATAAGTCTCTTGACCTCAATTTGTAACTTAGAATACACGAAAGACAGTCATATCACCAGTGGCTGTTGATGAAGAGCAGTGTTCACAACAGTACCCTTCAGGTTTGTCCCAGCATATGCTTTTTCTAGTCTTGGACTTCTCATTTTTATGGGTCTGACTCACTGTTTTCCAGAGGAGGCTGGACAGACATCACCCTAGTTTGGATTTATGTACCTCTTCTCTTCCTATTTACATCTAGAACTTCATCATTGAAACAGAACAGAAGTAAGTATTGGGATTTAGTGTGTATCAGTAGGAGGGGTTACTGTGGAGTTGGTGTTTTCCTCCTAGGTGTGAAGCTTCCTAGAGGGAGAAAGCCCTAGTGAAAGATAAACCCTGACTGAAAAATATAAATTTGGCACTGAAACTTGCGAAACTGAAGCAATGCTGCTTTAAGATTCAATTTTTAAATGCTCAGATTCAGATTTTAAATTGAATCGAGCATACTCAGAAGACCTGGTCTGTAGGAAAGATCTCCATTAAGTATTTTCCAACAGTAAGCTGGCTTTTTTAGGAGTTACCCTCACTCCTAGAAGTGCCAGCTGTTTGAACT
The DNA here is from genome assembly GCF_964273445.1 of Streptopelia decaocto. Lineage (NCBI taxonomy): Eukaryota > Metazoa > Chordata > Aves > Columbiformes > Columbidae > Streptopelia > Streptopelia decaocto. The sequence continues at coordinate 51,403,009 of NC_138659.1, forward strand.
CCTGGAAAAAACTGCTCCTGTTATGGAGCCTGTGCCCCGCTCCGCCCCACGGTGTGGCAGGCAGCCCGGGGGTTGTACCGTGCACCCCATGGCCTGGGAGCAATCTGAGCCCCGCCAATGCTGCTGGGGGTGGCAGCAGCTGTGCTGCTGGCCTGGCGCCCATCGCCCTGGCCAGCATTGTTCCCACCGCCTCTGTCCCCGCGGCCGTGGGGGCTGCCGGGACAGGGAGGGCCTGGCCCCCTGTCTGCCGGCAGACAGACATGCAGGGGCAGCTTTGGGAGCATGACCGGCTTGGGAGCAAAGCTCTGCAGTGCAGTTCCTGCAGTGGAAGGTCAGGGAACTGACATGCTGAACAGCAAGGATAGACCCTTGAGCCTGCAAGGAGGCTGCCCGGAGTGCGAGTCACAGTGTAGAAAGAGGGGGTCCCCTGGACTACAAGTTCCAGTGTGCAACATGACTCCTCCAGTTGCATAACCTGCACGCTGGCTCTGGTGAGGTGGGGGGTGGCTGGAGCTGTTTGCCCCCAGGCCAGAGCAAGGGCTGTTCCCCAGCCGCTGATCTCTGCAGAAGGGAAGCTGCGGGCTCCATGGGCACCAGCCACTCTGGGGTCAAGGGGTGCGTGCACCTTTTGGCTACACCAAATATTTTGGGGCTTGTAAACACATGCCCATAAGCAGCGGCAGAGTGGGGTAGTGGGTTATTGCTGAGTTACTGATAGGGAAATGGGGCTGCCATAGTCTTCCCGTAGCCTGGCAGCTCTGCCAGACAAAGTTGTGCTTCCTCTTCTCAAGTTTCCCACTGAAGAAAAACGTAGATTTCTCATGCCAGCAGGGTTGGTGGGTGGCTGCTAAACTTAATCCCTAGTTGAGCCATTTATAGAAAGTGTCTGCAAAAGCCGAGGTCACACTAACCAGGTCAGGATGATACATGTGGTGGGTTGCAGTGTGTGTGGGTCAGCCAAGGTGTCACTAGCCCTTTGGTGAGAGTGCAAGATCAGGCCTAAACCTTGTCCTCAGAAGGAAAGGCTGAGCCTATGTTAACCTTCTTCCCCTGAGGAAGAAAAGAGGACTGAGCATGGTCTTCTTCTCCTGGCCATTACCCAGCACTGTAGCTAAGGTGGTGCCCTTTGGGCTATGCTTGCTGGAGGAGCCCACAGCCCCGTGGACATGGGCACAGGGACAATGTTAGGCACAGAGAGCACATCACTGGGGAGGGGGCAAGTCCTCAGCGCCCTGCTGCCAGCAGCTGCAGTAGCCTTGGCAAAGGCCACTGCAGGCTGCAGCGCCAGGGAGGGCTGTTTGCTGCGGGGCGCTGCCCCAGCGTCCCCTCTGCGCGGTTGTTGCCGAGCAGGAGCCTGTCCCTCCACCCCGGCTGTGCCCTGCGCAGGACAAGGCTCAGCCCCGTGCTCGCGGAGCTGCTCCGGCCGCAGGCTGCCTGCCCGGCGGGCCGAGCGCTGGCGGCTCCGTGCAGTTGTCGCTCCCCGGCCGCCGGCTGCCGTCCCCAGCGCTGCCCGGCCGGGCTTGCCGGCGCAACCCCCCGGGCCGGCGGCGCGGCCGCCACGTGGCGCTCGGGGCCGCGCCGGGACGTCCCCGCTCGGCGCCGGACGGGGCGGGCCCTGCCCCCCGAGCGGGACCCGCGCTGCCCGCGGGGCGGGGCCGGGCTGGGCTGTCCCGGCTCGGCTCGGCTCGGCTCTGCGCGGCCGGACTCGCTCTGCCCGCCCGGCCCGGCCCCGGCCGCCCATGGGGAGCGCGGCCCGGCGGCGGCCCGGCAGCAGGAGGCAGCGGGGAGGCTCCGCCGGCGGCCCCGCTCGCCCGTAGCCCGGCGGGGCATGCCCGGCCCCAGGATGCCGGCCTGGGGGATCCTGCCCGTCACGCTGCCCGCCTTCACTATCACCGGCATGTGGATCGTGTGAGTGCCGCGGGACGGCCCGGAGCCGCCGCCAGACCCCCACCCCACTGGCGGCGGAGCCGGGGCTGCCGGGACGGGGTCACCCCGGTTGCGGGGCGGGATGCTGCGGGGCAGGGGGCTGGAGGATGCTGTGGGGCAGGGTGTTGCGGGGCACTGCCGGGCTCACATCGTGTTGGGGTGTTTCTGCATGCTCAGTCGCGTCCACACCTCCCTGTCCACCCCAGCCACCCTGCGTGGTCGCTGCGTCCTCCGCAGCAGTGCTGGCATGTGCCTTCCTGGCCTTGCGCCTCTGACACCCCCTGGGATCATGTATCCCTGTCCAGGCATGAATGCAACTGAAGCTTAGGGGGCACAGGAATGGTCCTGGGAGCGATGCCGCCAGCCCAGGTCCTGCCATGCCAGGGCTGTAACCAGTACATGAGCACTCATCACATGCTGGCCCCAGATAGGATGGGTGGGAGGGCTAAAGCGTACTTGTGCTCTGTGCTGGAGGCGGAGGATGTATCACCTGGTGAGCAGCACTAACCCACCTTGCTGGTCACTTCTACAGGCCTTGTTCCTGGGTTCTCAGCTGATCACATAGGGCTGTCCTGCCCTGGTACATCAGCCCCGCTGTGCCACTACTGCAGGGTGGCAGGTGCTGGATGAGGGACTTTTCCCAAAGGCACAGGGAGCCCCAGCACAGATGATGGGACTTCATGGGCTGTGGGATGGATGAGGCAAGCGTACACCATACCACACAGGTCCCTCCAAGAGCTTCCCACCCTGTGATATCCTCCATCTTCCTTCACGACAAAGCCAAATGCTGACCCTGGTGCAGGAAACTCGTGCTCCTAAGTTTTTCTCCTGGATGTCCCATGAAGCCCTGGCCACCTCCTGTGGGTGACCCTCGGGGGCAGATGCCCCTCCAGCCCAGAGCAGCATGGGTGGGAGGTGCTGCTCGTGGTCCTCACAGACAAAGCTGCCCCAGGAGAGGGGATCTTGGGCCCTTTTCTTGTTGTGTCCCTCATCAGCACACTGGCAGGGTGAGGCCAGGCAGTTGCATCTGCCCCACCAGCCATGCCTGGGATGCAGAGCCATGAGGGCGGACCACATGAGTGGGGACACATCCCGCTGGAGGAGGGCAGTGCTATTTGTGCCTCTCTTGGCTTGTTGCCCCCTCCCAGGAAGGCACAGAGGGCTGGGCAGGGACTGGGTGTTTGCGGGAGACCTGTGCTGGGAAGTGGCTGGATAAGAGGTCTGCGGGGGGCAATGTTCTTGGCGGGCAGCCCTTGGGATGGGCAGCGCTGCCCCTTGATTCCCCCAGCTATCCCACTCTTTGCCCGCACGTCCCTCTGCTGGGATCATCCTTTTCACAACCTGGCTGTTACATGGCCAGCTCAGGCAGGAGAGGGGTTTTCTTACTGGTCTAGGGGCCTATTTTTAACCTGAGTTGTTTACGACTGCTGGCGGCGGCGATTTGAACAGTGCGGGGCCACCCGCTGCTGTGGCTGCCAGGCAGGAGGGCTCCTCACTGGCTGGGGGGGCCACAAGGACGAGAGCCCCTGCAGCTGAGCAGGATGCGTGTCATGAACTCCTTGTTACAGTGACCTAAATGCAGGGGTGTCTCCACAGTGAAAGGCTCCACAGAGCCTGTCTGCCCAGAATACGCTTGCCAAGATACTTTTCCAGACTTTTAGCTCCAGGCACTGGCCAGGCATGGGCCAGGGGAAGCCCAGCAGAGCCTAGTAGTCACCAGGTGACACGCTGCGTGGCTGTGAGCTGGTGGAGACACCTGATGCATCCCCAGAGAGCTCAGAGGGCACGGAAGCACAATGGGAGGAGTCCCCACAGGAGCAGCTACATCCACATTGAACCAGAGCAGGAGGCAGCTCCCGGTGGGGTCAGGAGTATTGGGCAGGCAGACCTGGTTCTGGCAGTGAGAGGGCCTTGGAGCGTGGGCTGGGCTCATGCACTTGCTTTGGTTTTTCCTGCTCTGTAAAGCCGGGAGGTGCCCCAGGGTGAGCGCTTGTACCCCCTGCTCCTGCAGCTGGCTGTGGCTGCCAACAGGGAGTGGGGGTGCAGGCAGGCAGGTGGCTGCGGTAACCCCTGTTGTTGTGTCTCCCCCAGGTACGCCATGGCACTCTCTAACAACCACATCTGCCCCGTCCACAACTGGTAAGGCCTGGGGGATCGGCAGGGGTCCTTTGCCACAGAGCAGCTCAGTTAAAGGCCCTGGTAATGCCAGGTCTCTCTCCAGACCTGTCCTGCTCAGACCATGCCGTGCTGTGCTGGGCCACTGGGTAGCCGAGGCCCCCCTGCACTGTCACTGTGCTGGAAGGAGTCAGGGGTCAGGCTGGCCCTGGGAGGGGGCTGGGGATGACAGGAGAGGTGGGAGCATGAAAGGGGGCACAGAGCTGCCGTCTCCCCCAGCAGACACAGTGGTGGCAGTGCAGTCAGCCCAGGGTGACGCCTCAAGTGGCTTTTGGGAGCAGAGCTGCTGGCAGGGTTGGGCCCTGCATTTGCAAAGCAGCTTGGGTGCCAGGGCCGAGCGGGGCTATCAAAAGCCACCCTCCCTCCCTGTCCCGGGCTCACCTGCGGTTACAGCTGCTCTGGTGAACAGCCCGGCCCCGCTGCAAACCAAGCAGGGAGAATGGGGCCATTGAAAAAACACAGCATGAAGAAAATACGAAAATAAGTAGTCAGGGAATTACAGAGGGCCAAGTGTCTCTATGGAAAGGTTGAAGCTTGCTTGCTTGAGGCTAAATCTGGCAGTGCCAGGAGGACGGGAGGGCCCTGCAGCATCCAGCCACCCCACAGGCAGAGCTGCCTGCAGCACCCCGGGATGGGCCATGGGGCACGGGCTGGGAAAAGAAAACCTGTTTTCTCTCTTGGCAACTTCTGCAGGGTTTTCGGCTTGTTATGTCTCCTTAAAAATCTGCCCAGAAAAATCCATGTTAGTTTAATTCTTGCTAGAGTGTTTGAAGGAGAAGGAGAAAAAAAAACCCGCTGCCATTTCCTGCCTGATGGCTGATTCTGCCTTGGGAAGAATGTGTGTATTGGGCTGTCTCTGCCGCACAGCCAGCCTTTAATGATGAATAATGCTTCCCAGCCTCGGGCTACTCATTTTAAACAAAATAATAATAAAAAAACCCTCCCAAACCAAACACGGCCCCAAGAGCAAGCCCTTCAGGAGGCCGTGGAGCTCCACGCCTCGCCAGGGTTCCGTGGTCAGAAAACAAAGCCACCAGTAAATGAGGAGACTGAAAAAACACCAGAGCCCAGCCCGGCCCTTTCCAAAAAGGCCTTTTTAACTGTGCTCTTGCTGAGCGGCTGGAGACAGCTGATGGTCAGTCTGGGCCAGGGGCAGGGCCGTGCAGCCCCCATCCCCACCGTGGGGCTGGAGGTGTCTGAGGGGCTGTTTGGGGCACAGCGCTTTGGGCTCCCTGCCTGTGGGGTGGGGAGGGGGCTGTGCCCAGCCATGCCAGGCAGAGGTGCTGGGTGTCTGGGTGATGCTGCAGCAAAGGGGTGCCTGAAAACCCACTGCAAGTGTGTGCCAACTTCTGAGAGAGCCAGGAGGGTGAGGGGGGCACATACCCCCACAGGAGGGAATTCGGTTATGGTTGCAGATGGCAGCTGTGGTACAGAAAGGTGTCTCAGACTGATAAGAACTCTGGGTCCCTGTTTTTGCAGAGTCTGTGGCCATAGGAGGCATTTCCAGGGCTCTGCAGTGGTTGTGGGCAGCAGAGCTGGCCCCAGCCCGCTGGCACTGGGAGCTGGTGACAGACCCCGGGGATGCCCTGCCCATGTGCCAGGCAGCCTAGGGTAGCCTGGGGGCTTGCTCCTGTCGTGTCCCCCCTCAGGCAGCTCCCCCCAGGTATTGGGCAGGTCCTCCATTCCTCCCCAGTGGGGTGGTACTGCACCGGTGTGCTTGTGCCCATGGGGGCCATTTCCCGCTCAGCTTGGTGTTCCCACCCATCCCGGGCAAGCCCAGAGCTGTCGGTGGCTGCACGCCCGGCTCCGCCCGTGCTCCCTCCCCAGGGCCGTGTGTGCTGGGGCTGGTACACCCCAGGGCTGGGCTGTGTTCACTGGGGAGCAGCTGTGGGCAGGAGGCAGGAGGGTGCCGGGCAGCCATGCGGCTCTCCCAGCCTGTCCCTTTGCTCCTTGCAGGAATTACAACCAGTCGTGTGGCGAGGACAGCCCTGGCTCCTGCTGCACGCTGGACCACATCCCTCTTGTCAGGTGAGCAGCCGTGGGATGGGTCACAGCCACTCCGAGAGCTCCCTGGGGCAAACCAGGAGCGTGTCCTGGGGAGGGGGCAAGTAAGGGGCAAGTATTGCACCCCACTCCCCGCCCCGGCTGAGGGCTCCTTGGGCCTTGCCTTGTCCCTGCAGTAAGTGTGGCACCCTGCCTCCTGAGAGCTGCTTCTTCAGCCTCATCTGCAGCCTGGGCTCCTTCATGGGTAAGTGCCTTGCTGCGGGGGGAGCGGGACCGGGAGCGGGGTGCCCTGTGATGCTCACCCCCAGCCGGGGTGCGGGGTGGGTTTGGGGGGCTGCAGGTGGTGATGTGCAATGGGGCTGTGTCTCCCTCCCACAGTCATCCTGGTGGGGCTGCTGCGCTATGCCCACCTCCTGGAGCGCCTCGGGCCGTCCCTGCTCAACACCCTGGGGCTGGCCACCGGCTGGATCTGCGCCGCTGGCCTCACCATGGTCGGCAACTTCCAGGTAAGGCATCTCCTCGGGGAGTTCCTGGGGGAAGAGGGTCTTGGCTGGAGTGGAGAGATAACACTGCTCAACAGTGTAGGATGTGGGGTGATTGTTTTGTTCCAGCACCCTCATCCATGCACACTTTCACCTTTGACAAGCACTGCTCTTCCCTGCGTGCTGGGAGTCCTCTTTGCTTGTGCATAATTTCAGGTCCAGATTAAGATGCTGGGTTTGGTTTAACCTTTATCTGAGGCCCTCTGTGCGGTCTGCCCCCTCCATGTGCCAACGACCCTCTGCAGGCAGAAATGTGCCATCCTGACAGAGGAGACCTGGCCAAGCTGCCGATGCTCCTGCTGCCCGGCTATCCCACTAGGGATGTTTGCTGCTCGGGGGGTGATGCCAGGAAACATGTCTGGGCACAGCCTGTGCTCTCAGGGTCCAGAGCAGTCCAGGGCTTGGCAGCCAGCAGCGCTCACCCCCACGCCTGTGCTGCCAGGCACGGGCTCCCGGCAGCTCTCTGCCCTCTGCCTGCGGCAGCCGCTCGCTTCCGCTTGTCAGGAGGCTGCTGTCAGTGCCCCCCCGGGAAAAGTTTTGCTGGCCCTGATCCTGCTTGTGTCTCAGCCACGGCTCAGCAGCTCTGCCGAAGGCAGGGCTGTGACCCTCACGAAGGGGGGCGGGTAGCCCCAGTGATGCTCAGGAGCAGAGGGCAACCCCTGTCCCTTGCCTTTGGACACGACAGGGCTGTTGGCTCAAGGGGCTCTGGAGCTACAGCCCCATGGATGGAGGAAACAGAACCACTTTGAGATACCAGCAGCAGGTGGTGGTTCCAAATCTGCTCTTCAGCCAGGAGTTGGGCACGGGGTGAGCTGCCTGGCACTGTCTGCACTCCTGCCTGGGCACGAGCACCCCCGCTGGAGCAGAGCCATGCTGGGGGAGCATCCTGGGGTGCCTGTACTAATGGTCTTCTCCCTCACAGGTGGATCATGCCAAGGTGCTACACTACATTGGGGCAGGGGTGGCCTTTCCCACCAGCATGCTGTTCCTGTTCCTGCAGTCTATCCTCACCTACCGCATGGCCAAAACCCGCGGGCAGTACTGGACCGGCCACTTACGTAGCATCCTCACTGCTGTGGCCTTCATCACTCTTGTCTTCAGTATCCTTCTGAAGGGTGTGGGGAGGAGATCCAGGATAGGCTGGTAAAAGGTGGTCCTCATGTTGGCTCCATGCCCCAGGTCCTCACTCCTTTGGTCTGGCAGTGCAGCTTGGTGCCAGGAGAAGGGCTGGGCAGGGGTGGAGGGTAGGCAGCTCACTGCAGGGGTGGGCTGGAGGAGCAGCAGCATTAGGGCTGTGTGGGGGCTGATGTGCTGGTGAGCATCTCCTGGGGAGCTGGGGTACCCCAAACCAGCCCTGCCCTGGTTGCTGCAGCCCAGCCACCGCTGCAGGCTCCAGCCCCACACCTTGCAGAGTGGAAAGGCAGGTTAATGGTTTTTTAAATGAGACAGAGGTATGTTGAGCCCTCGGCAATGCAAAGTCCATCTGTGTTACCTGTATACAGAAGCTGAGTACAAAAGTACTTTGTTCAGGTGCCAGGTGGGCACGTGGCAGCACCTCTGCCAGCGTGGTTCACCAGCACCCGCTGACCAACCTGCCCATGGGACGAGGGAGGCTCGGTGAGCAGGCAGAGCAGGGCTGGAAGAATGGTCCTGAGTGTGTGGTTGGGGAGCCATGGGCTTATTTGAGACTGAGGTTAGGGATAAATTGGGAAACAAGGTGATGGTTATTGGGCAGGAAGGGGAAAAAGTATGTGGTGTCCGTGGGTCCCAAAGAGGCTGACTGGGGTCTGGCTGGGGTTAGCAGCACGGGTGGAGCCTGGGGAGTGCTGTCAGGCATAGGACGTGCCAGAGGGTCCCGTTCTGTCACCACAGCAGGCAGGAGGGACGGGAAGCAGGCAAGGAGTTGGGAAAGGCAGGAGTGCCATGGGGCTGTGCCAGCTGGGAGGGACAGGCAGGGCATGTAAGGACAAGAGAGACAGGACTAGTGTCTCTGTTGTGGCCGTGCTGCTCTGTAAGCACCAGGGACTGGGAGTGGGAAAGCAAGGAGATGTGGTGGGGACGGTGTGGGGAAAAGGCTGGGACCACTCCTGGAGGGATGGGGGGAGTGAGCAGAGGGTCCCTGCCTCTCCGGCTCTCCCAGATCTTGATCCCACTGGCAGAAGGCAGGGTGCTGATGGAGGCTTCATCTGGAAGGCTGGGGGATGCACCTGCTTGCCCACCTCACCCATGGTGGCTCTGGGAGCAGGTTTCTATAGACATCCTCAGTGGGGATGAGAGAAGGATACAGAGGCTCTGGCAGCGGTAGGACCTGGAGGAGAGAGAGCAGGGCCTTTCTTTTGGGTCGAGCCAGCCAGCAGTGCAGAGGGACAGGGGTGCTGCGGGGCTGGGTTGCAGCAGCCCAAACCCCTGTACCAAGGGGATGGAGGACTGATGAGTTTTATGGACTTTGCATCCTGCAGGAGGATGTGGAGGGTCAGCCTGGTTTGAGGAAGAGGTGAGGGGTGTGGGGAGGGTGAGGCAGCCAGGCACCCAGCTTGCCCTGAGGGCTGCAGCCCAAGTTTCCCCTGCCCTGGCCTCTTCAGAAAATCCCCACTTGGTATCAGTACCAGGATTTACTGAGGCTGGTTTGGGCACGTGTGCCACCACCTCACCCATGTTGGGGCCCTCCCAGTCCTGGCAGAAGCACCTGGGGTTTCTTGATTTTAGGGATGATGGTGTCTTTCCTGCAGAGAAGGGCTGCTCGTAGCCGTGCCAGCATGCAGTGGCAGTGGGACATGGTCCTCCACGGGGTGGTTGGGGTTCAGCTGTGCTTTCCTTGACTGGGGTGCCCTCAGGTGGTGTCTTCTTCATCCAGGAGAGCTTTGTTCTGCAGCATGTGGCCGCCTTGTGCGAGTGGATGTTCATCATCGATGTCCTGGTCTTCTACGGCACCTTCACCTTTGAGTTCGGGGCCATCTCCACGGACACCTTCCTGGTCCTGCTGAAAGCCAGCCGGGCCCCCAAAAGTTACAAAGGCGAGAGCGGTGTGTCCAGCATGGCCCACATTCACAGCCATGGGGAGGGGCTGGCCATGGCCTGAACACCACAGGAGTGGCCACAAGGCTCATGATGGGGACCCCCAAATTGGGCTCTGCTGGGACTCCCCTGTCCCGAATGTCTCAGAGATCCCAGCTGCCTCTGGGTGTGTGTGCATGTGTGCACGCATGGGTGTGTGGTGCCCTCCCCTCCTGGTGTGAGCTGTGGCCGGGGCTCCTCCAGCAGCTGGTGTCCCCTGCCCACCAGGTTTGGGGTCACTGCTGGGGTACCAACCTGGTTCAGCTATTGGGACATCTGGTAGCTGCCCCTGAGCCTCTGGGGTTGCCCCTACTGAGTCAGGGGCTGTTGGAGGCAATCGTGCAGATGCCCCCTTCTGTCAGGGACACGAGGGAGCAGGGCATTCACCCCTCTTCACCACACAAGCCTGGTGTGCTGTGGATGGGGGATCATCATTCCTCCCTCCTCCATGGCCACGGGGACAGGGTTAGGCCCTCCAGCCTTGTAGCCAGCTGCTGTGACTGTGTCAGAGGAGCCAAAACCACAGAGTGTCTTTTCCCTTCCTTGGGAGGCGATGGCAGCAGCAGTCTCTCTGCACCCTCAATGAGGATGGCAGCGGGGGGTCTCTCCCAGACCGCCCGGGTCAGGGTGGTGCCTTGTGCTGCTGCAGGATGGCACCAGCAGCCCCAGTGGGACTGTGCTGGCCCTCCCAGCCAGGGCTCTTGCTGCTCAGGGCCTTCCATGCCTCCAGCTGATGACTTTCCCAGATTTTTTCAGCTTGGGGTAGAATTGCTGAGGCAGGTTTCCCCTCCTGGGCCACAGCATCCTCTTGCTCCTTGGAGGTCACCTGGGTTAGGAAATAGGTCTCTGCATTTTCCGTCACACCAGGGATGTCCTGCCAGCGCAGTGCCTGCAGAGCAGCAGATTTCCCCTCCATAGTGCTGCCGCCCTAGGCTGTCCTGCTGGAGAGCCTGTGTGCCCCAGCTCTGGTCTCCCACCCTGGGAGCACAGGCACAGAGAGGGAGAGCAGTTCTATAGGAGCAGAGGAAGCCCACGGTCCATGCTGCTGGGACTCCTGAATCCGTCCGGTGCCTTCCTCAGCGCTCAGCCCGGCCAGCACCCGCATGGTGAGAGCCCGTCCTGCTCAGCCCCAGCCTCCACTGGGGCAGGAGGCTGGGGTGGAGGGGAGGGGTGTAGAGGAAGATGAATGTGTGTGTGTTTGTAAATAGATCTACATATATATATATATATATACATATATATATATAAATTTTCCCTTGTCCCTGGAGAGGGGCATTTGCTGCTGCTGTATTCACTGATCAGGTTGGGCTTCCTGATGTGCCCACCTTTTCAAAATTTGCCTATAAATCCACCAGTATATGTAGTTCAAAGAGGAGCATTTCTGACTTTTATATCTAATATATGTTTAAAATATATATATATAAAGAGAGAACAGTGAATTTACAATAATAAAATGAAAATCAGCCAAGGGCGAGGCAGACTGTCCTTCCCGCTGTACAGGACTGGGGTAATGAGCAGTTTTGGGGCCAGGGTCCTGCGGGTCTCAGGGAAGAGCCGGGGCCTCGGTTCCCGGCCCCTCGTGTCAGGCTGGTGAAGACGAGCGGGAGAGGCACGTCCCGACCCGTCGGGGGTCCCCCGAACCCCCTGCCGCTGTCCCCGCCGGGGCGGAGCCGGGCCCGGGAAGCCCCGGGAGGCGGAGCCGGGCTGGGACTTTCCCGGGGCCGCGGCCGGGGCGAGGCGGCCGCGTTGGGGCTGAAGGTAAGAGGGGCGTGGGGGCCGGGCCGGGAGCTGCGGGGCCGGGGCGTCCCGGGACAGGCGGCGGGGATGGGCCGGGATGTGGCTGCTGTCCGGGATGCCGGTCCCCCGGGGGCCGGGGTGAGCGCGGCTGAGCCGTTTGCCTCTGCCGGGCAAAGGACAGGGCTGTTTGCTTCAGCGAGGAGAGCGTCTCAGCCGAAAGCACCCCTGTTCCTCCTGCCCAGCTCCGGCTCCGGGGGTGTACCCGTGGGGATGCTGAGCCGGGCTGTCGATCGTGTACAGCAGCCTCCCCTGCTCTGCCGGAGCTGGGCTGAGCCCTGTCCGTGCTGGGGTGGCGGGCACAGGTGTATCCTAAATCTCAGTAGAAAGGGAGCTAAACTGGTCGAGAAGTTTGAAGTTTCAGTGCCAAGCCAGCCCGTCTCTGCTGAGGGGTCTGCAGCAGCCAGCCCTGGGCAGCTCCTGGCCTCCCACTCGCCGTGGCAACCACACGGGTCCCTGGCTGCCTCTCGGCTGGCTCTGCGGCTGGGAGAGGGGATGTTGGGAAGATACAGGCTGGAGAGAGATCTGGTGTCTTAGCATGGGGAGGAGAAAACAAGTCCCAATGCTGGTGTTGACACCCATTTCCTTGCCAGTGGGGAAGTTACTTATTTTCCTGTTTCCATGTTGCCAGTGAATGCTGCCCCATCCTGCGGCTCTCCCTCCATATAGTGGGCACGGCTGGCTTGCTGCTTGGCCTGAGGGGAAGAGATCCGCACCCACATGCTCAGCTCTACCCCAAAAAAGAGCCACAAACACCAACATGGTAGTGATACCGTAGCCATATTGGAAGCCGGGGAGAGTGAGAGACAGCAAACACCAGGCTGGAGCTGAGAGGGGTTTTCTGAGGGCACACATACAACTGGAGCTGATGGTTCATAACACAACAGCAAAGCAACTGATTTACAGGCCCTAGAGGAGAAAAACAGAAGATCAGTGGGTGGCTGGGGTTTGCCAAAACCGACTTGGTAACCACGATGGGAGTGAAGGCATTTACAGAGAGATACAAATGGCTTCAGTGCTCAAGAGCAGGCTGCCACGGAGGGGAAACCTTTGACAGTGATCAGGGAGAGGGGATTTCTCTCTGCTGCACTTGCAGGTCAAGGACTCAGTTTCCAGGAAGAGTCTCAGAACAAAGGCCCTGTGAATGCTGTGCAAGATGGACTCAGCAGCCTCTTGCCAGACCCTTGCCAGTAGCTGGGACTCCTGGGACGGAGCAGAGCATAGGATTTGTGCAGAAAGCAAAGTCTGGTATTCAGGGTTATAATTTGCAGGCGTTAGCAGGCCCTGGGGGAAACAAAATGTGCAGGGAATAGTATGTTAGAGGAGCAGCCAGCTGGGAGGCTGGAACATGTCAGCTGTACACCAGGGCAGTTCAGAGCAGAGCCACACTCGTGCTGCCTCCCATGTATCCGGAAAGCCGTTTCCCATGGCTGCTGAACACTCCTGACACAGACAGACGTTTCCCTCCTGCCCGCAGGGCATTGGCTCTGCAAGTCAGCCAGCTGTCACGGGAGGAAAGAAAATAGCACCTGCATTACTAGGTCACGTTCAAGGAGCTGCAGGCATGGAAAAATGGCTTTAGCTTGCAACGCTTGCCGGCGGCTGGCCCTTAATTGAAGCAGTTTGGCTGGCACGGGGAGGCTGTGCCATTCAGCAAGGGTGCCCAGGTAGTGCTGGGCACTGAGGCAGGGAGCTGGTGCTGCTCTGGGCAGTGTGTCACAGTTGGGTTGCTGCTCTTTCCCCCTGTGCCCAGCAAGGCCTGGAGAATCCTTCCTGAGCCCTAGGAAGGTCTGAAGATAGGAAGGATTTAGCCCAGCAAAGGGAGGCTGCTGTGTGTGTGCAGGCCCAGGGTCCAGGGCAGACACACTGGGTACCACAGAGCAGGAAATGATACCGAAGGCAGGATGGGGAGATGGGTTTTTCTCTGGGATGTGTGGGGGATAAAAGCCTGAAGGACATAGCTGCTCAGCACAGGAGGCAGGACTTACCTCGCAAGCAGGTCTGAGGTTGCTTTTTCAGGAACAAGGAAAGGGGGACGACGCTCCAGCCCTGCTTGACAAGCAAGGTGGGCTTCCTCTCACACACGCTGTGCAAGTGTGCAGGCGTATGGCCAGCAACTCCTGAGTGACCCAGAGCTGCGCAGGCTGGGGAGAGGGCAGACACGACCCCATGACATACCTTAGTCATGCTGTTTGCTGCAACAAGTGGAAGTGTCCAGGGCAGCGATGAGTGAGCTGTGAAAACCCCTCTAGAGGGGTAGGGGCTGATGGCACTGGAGAAGGGGAGCTGTTCTGTTTGAAGAGTCACAGTCTGGTCTTCTCCAGCATCTTCAGGCCTGGGCGCCCCCAGCAAGGCTCAGTAGGTAGGGTTCAAGTTGGCTGTTCCCAGCACACTGAGGAAGGATGTTTGTCCCCTCCACCTCTCTGGGAAATCCATGCCAGCAGAGGAGGTGGCTGGCTGGTGGTGACAGGCTGAGGCTGCCCCAGGGGGAATCCGGACAGCAGGTGGTGCGTGCTGCTTCACACAGGCCAGTGGGGGCTTCTTTCTGTCCATGCTCCCAGGCTTTTGGAAGTCCCTGCAGAATGGCAGGAGCGAGGTCCCACCTCCTTTTGCAGTGCTGGATCTCCATCGTCAGCCAGCTTGCAGCCCTTGCTGCACCTGCAGGTCCCCTGGACCCTATGTCCTGGGCTGCAATGCTGTCTGGGCTGCATCCTGCGGGCAGGCTGGGCAGGGGCTGCCAGAGCTCTGCTGGGCTCCCACAGCAGACCAGCCAGGAAAAACTTGGGGCCACAGGGCAGCCCCTTTGGAGGACTTGAGTGTCTGGAAAATCTCCTTGAAAAGGCTCTTTTCAACTTCTGAAGAATATGAGTCACGTACGGGTTGAACAATCCCCTTCCTTCCCCTCTTCTCCTACACACCCAAAATCCCCTGAGCGCAATGTGCAGCAACCACTGATTCAGAAAGTCATGGTATGAGGGCACCCTGGACTCAGATACTTTTTTTCTTTCCACTGCTTAGAGAGAAGAGATGTGGAGCAAGAGAGCATGCCTGGAGGCTCTGTTCTGATCCTGCCCTTTTGCTAAAAATCTCCAGTGGTTTTCCGTGGCCAGGCAGACCTTGACCCCAGTGGGACTCCCATCTGCATCAGTCCCGGCGGTCAGAATGCTGGGGCTGGACAGGTTGCTGAGACCAGCCTCTTCCTCACCGGTGAGTAGGAGAGAACAAGCACTGTGGGTGGCAGAGAAGGGGCCTGGCTGCTGGTGGTGCCTTGCCGGGGTCGGTGCCTTTGCTGGGGTCGGCGGGGAGCAGGCAGCGTCGAGAGATGCTGCCACGGGGGGCTCTGGGGCTGCTGCTGACACTTTGAAACCAGATACTTCCTAGTGGGAAAGAGGGAATGGGAACACGGATGGGAAACGCCTCCCTCAGGCCACCTCTGCAGGAAGGATGCAGGGGCTGTGGTCTAAGTGGAAACTGTGGCAGCCGTGGAGTAGGAAAGCACTCCTTTGGATGCTGGCAAGTGGTTGCCATGTGCCTGCTTCGGTCTGTAGAGTCCGGGACAGCTTCCCTCAGACAGGGGGGAGACACTGGGCTTTGGGGCAGAGCTTTGGGTCCAGGGGCACTTGGAGAAGACATCCGTGTGCGGGAGGTGCATCATCAAGGTGAGATGATGCAGGATAGGGACCTGGGAGGGAGGGGGCATGGAACTGCCACTAGGCTTTATGGCACGGTCTGGGTGGTTTCAGATGTACTGCGCTACAGGTCTTGTCGGGAAAGGGTGTGATGACTGGTCAACGGGGACGCGGGACGGCGGCTGGGGACGGCGCGGGACAAGTCCCTCCGTGCTCCCGGGGGAAAACTCGGGAACTTCAGGCGCTCCCGGCGTGCCAGGCAGCGCCCCAGCGAGAGCGGCCGGGGGGGGCGGGCGGGCGGCCGCCGGGATTTCCAGCCCGCCCGGAGCCCAAAGCCCAAAACTCCCGGGCGGCGGGGAGGCGGCGCGTCCCACCGCCCCCGGGCCGGGCCGGGGGAGCCACCAACGGGCGCAAGGGCAGCCATGCCCCGGGCCGTGCCGAGCCCAGCCCCGCTCCGGGCCGTGCCGGGCCCCGGGCCGTGCCGAGACGAGCCCCGGGACGCGGCCGTGCGGGGCGGGGCGGTGACGCGCGGTCCCGTCATTTCCCGGCTCGGCGGGGTTTCTAGGGACTTTCCGGAGCGGCGGTACCTTCCTGCCGCCGCCGGTCCCCGCTCACCCCCGCGCTCTCCCCGCAGGCCGGCGGCCGGCCCCGCGCAGACATGGACGAGCAGTTCCAGCCCGTGAGTGCGGCACCGACCGGCTCGGCCCCGGGGAGGGGGGAGTCTCTGCCTGGCCCCGGAGCTGGGCTGGGGGCAGTGCATGGGGTGGAAGATGGGGGTCTGTGGGTGCCTCCGGGGTGGGAGATGGAGGTCTGTGTCTACCCTCAGAGTGGGCAGTGGGGGGTATGCAGGTGGCACTGGGGTGGGAGATTGAGGATCTGTGTCTGCCCGCAGGGTGGGAGATGGGAATCTGTGCCTGCCTCTGGGGTGGGTAAATGGGTTCTGCCCGTCTGCACCTGCCCACCCCTCTTCCCCAGGAGGGGAATCTGCGCCTGCCTCCCCCCACAACATGGGCAATGCGGATCTGTGCAAAACTACCCCCCACCCCAGGGTCTGGAGTTGGGGGTCCGTGTCTGCCTCCCAGGGCAGCTGGATGTTCCAGCCCCACACTCATCACACTCATCTTCCCTACCACCTCACAGTGCCTGGATGGGATTGACTACGGTGACTTTGATTTCACCTCCCACATGATGGAGCAGAAGGAGCCTCTGATGGAGACAGGTAAGGGCCCCTCTGGATGTGCCCTCCTGCAGTGGGGTTTCCCACAGGCTGAGTCATGTCTTGTAGTTCCCAGCAGCACCATGGCCTGTGTCCCTGCTGGCCCCACTGTGGGCTGTATGGGAATCCCTGCCCCATGCCACCAAGACGGGGACTGTTCAGTCTGGCCCCACTGCTCAGTCTACCGGGGACCTGAGGTTGGGCTGTGATGGGTTCCCATGGGCTCCCCACTCCCCATGTGCCAGAGCATCCTTTGACCCTTCCCTCCTCTCCCTCTTCTCTGACCGCTGCTCCCAACTGGGCTATGACAGCACAGGGGCCAGGAGCCCTAAGCACCCCTATGGGGCAGGCAGGAGTCACCTCACCTTCAGCACTGTACCCTTACCTCCAGCATCCTTCCTGGCACCATGCACTTTGGTTATCCTGTGTTTCTCGCTGGTGCTTTGGTAATCCTGTGTTTCTCCCTTCTCTGTCCTCCAGTGGAAGGTCCCTATCTTGTCATCATTGAGCAGCCAAAGCAGGTAAGGATGTCACCCAGGTAAGGGTAGGCATAGTTGTCATCCCCTGCTCTTATGGCATCAGGTGTGGGCCACCCTTGGCTGATCCCCTCTTTTCCTCCACAGCGGGGGTTCCGGTTTCGGTACGGCTGTGAGGGCCCTTCACATGGGGGGCTGCCAGGAGCATCCAGCGAGAAGGGGCGCAAGACCTATCCCACTGTCAAGGTGAGCGCTGTCCTGAGGAGGGGAGTGTCTTTGGCTGGTGTGTGCGAGCACCAGGAGGGTGCCTTGAAGGAAGGACATGACCTGTGTATTGAGCTCTGCATGTCTGCTGGTGCTGGAGGGGTGCGACAGCTGCAGCAGGACGAGTGGTGGCTGTGGAGAGGGACAGCAGGGATTTGCAGAGTCCTGCAGGCTCTGGGGATATTGCATCTGACTGTCATCTCCTTTCTCCCTGCAGATCTGCAACTACACTGGGATGGCCCGGATCGAGGTGGACCTGGTGACGCACAGTGACCCTCCCCGTGTGCATGCCCACAGCCTGGTGGGCAAGCAGTGCAATGAGGCTGGCAACTGTGTCGCGATCGTGGGACCCAAAGACATGACAGCTCAGTATGTGTGGAGGGAGACAGGGGATGGCCTTTTGCATCCAGGAGCTGGGTTTGCTGAATGGGGCCAGGAGTGGGTTTAGACAAGGTCATCACTACAGCTCTGTTCCCTCAGCATTTTGCCCAGCTCTGAGTCCAGCACGTGCAGGTTGTTTTGGGTTTCTATCCTCGGGGTTGCAGCTCCTCAGCTTTGCAGATTACTTCTGTAGCCAGCCTGAGTCCCTGAGTTATTCTGTAAGTGCTGGTGGGTGGCTCCTTGCCCAGGCAGCTGCTGAGGCAAGAGCAGGCAAGCTCCTGGCTGCTCGGGTGGCCGTGTGCCCTGACACTGCTGCCCCGGCAGCCTGATTTGGAGAGGAAGGTGTTTCCCCTGGGTCTTCTGCTGGAGCAGGACAGGAGGAGCCAGAGCTGCATGCACTTTACGTTGCCTATGAAGTTTCTTACAGCTCTTGTAAATCTAGCCCTGGTTGCTGGCTCAGCCTGGTCCCACCTGCATCCCTCTGGCCTCCAGCCATCCTTGTCCTCCCTTTTGGGCTTGTCACCTGTGGGAGCCTGGAGTTTCCTAGCCGCCTCTTTTCTAGGCTCCTTCCCTCCCCTCTGCAGTTGCTCCTCTTCGCCCTGCACACGTTGAGCCCTTGCTGCCCCCAGCAGCCCCACTTTATGCTTTGCTCAGCTCCTTCCCTTCAGCACGCAGGGGCCTGTGTGCCCTTCAGGCAAGTGGCTCCAGGCCAGGGGCTCTCAAGATCCCAGCGGAATCACTTTCTCCTCCAGGTTCAGCAACCTGGGTGTGCTCCATGTCACCAAGAAGAACATGATGGAGATAATGAAGGAAAAGCTGAAACAGCAAAAGATGCGTAACAGGAGCCATCAGCTGACAGGTGAGGGCAGCCTGGGGGCTCGGTGTGACCCAGTGCCCCAGGGGGAGTGGGGACCTGCTGTGGGTAACGGCTGAGGTGCTGGTGGGGACAGGCAGGGGAACCTGGAGCTCCATTCCCTTGCTTAGCTTAATGGCATCTCCCCCTGCCCTGGCAGAAGCGGAGCTGCGTGAAATCGAGCTGGAGGCGAAGGAGCTGAAGAAGGTGATGGACCTGAGCATCGTGCGATTGCGCTTCACTGCCTATCTCCGCGACAGCAGCGGGAACTTCAGTCTGGCTCTCCAGCCTGTCATCTCTGACCCCATCCATGACAGCAGTGAGCATGGGGCTGGCCTGGGGAGGGGACAGGGCAGGATGGGGCAAGAAGGTGAGGAATGCTCTGTCTGCCATGGCAGCTCCCAGCACCTCCTCTTGCTCTGCAGAGTCCCCAGGAGCTTCCAACCTGAAAATCTCACGGATGGATAAGACGGCAGGCTCAGTGCGGGGAGGAGATGAGGTCTACTTGCTGTGTGATAAAGTTCAGAAAGGTAAAAGCCATTCCCTCCAGCTGAAACCTTCCAGAGAGGCTGTGGCAGGAGAGACAGGGGGCCCCGGAGTGGCCAGGGTTCCTTGTCCCCGCAGCCCGGCTGGGGCAGGGCAACAGGCATTGCCAGCTCTGCTTCTTTCCCCAGATGACATCGAGGTGCGTTTCTATGAGGATGACGAGAATGGCTGGCAGGCCTTCGGGGACTTCTCCCCCACTGACGTGCACAAGCAGGTACAGGCGAGGTGGGGGCATCCTGCCATGCCCTGAGCCAGCTGGTTGCCCTGCAGGGTGTGGAAGCCCCGTCCCTGGCTCTAGTGATGAGCAGGACCCCGTGTCCATTTTTCCTGCCCACAGTACGCCATCGTCTTCCGCACGCCCCCCTACCACAAGCCCAAGATCGACCGTCCTGTCACCGTCTTCCTGCAGCTGAAGCGGAAGCGGGGGGGTGACGTGAGCGACTCCAAGCAGTTCACCTACTACCCCGTGGTGGAAGGTGAGCACCCCCCGGGCAGCCCGGCGTGACCCCCGCTGCCGGGGCGCCCCTCACCCCACTGCCCTTTTCTCCCCACAGATAAGGAAGAAGTGGAGAGGAAGCGCAAGAAAGTCCTGCCTCAGTTTCCCCAGCACTTTGGCGGGGGCTCGCACATGGGGGGTGCTGGTGGGGGTGCCGGGGGCTTTGGCTCTGGAGGAGGTGAGTGGGGACCTCTCTTCCCCCTCCCCATTTGGGTAGCCATGGCCTGGCCCTGGGGGCTCCCTGCTCACCTCCAGTCTCACCCTTCCTCCCTTGCTACACAGGTGGGAACCTCAGCTTCCCATACGCCCCTGGGCTGGCCTACAACAGTATCTACTCGCCTGGCCCCCACCCTGTTGGGGGCTACCAGGGGGGCGTACAGATGAAGGGCCCCGAGGTGGAGGGGCCTGGGAGTGACAGGCAGGTGCCTACGGAGAGCACATACTGCAGGGAGCTGCAGCAGCATGGTAGGCTGGGCTGGAGGGAGAGCTGGGGGACATCGTTTGGGAGAGGGGACAAGGATTGGGGACCTTTTGGGGCTGGGTGCCTCTCTCCTCTGCACCCAGGGGAATGCAGCAGGGTGGATGTAGCTGCCACTCCCAGGGGTGATGTCCTGCTTTGCCCCCCAGCCCAGCTGTGCCAGCTGTGGATGCTGGCGCTGGCCCGTCGCAATGCCCATGCCCTGCTTGACTACTCGGTCACGGCTGACCCCCGCATGCTGCTGGCGGTCCAGAGGCACCTGGCTGCATCGCAGGATGAGAACGGAGACACGTGAGTGCACAAAGGTTTCAGGGGGAGAGTGATGAAGCCTTGTTAGTCATCAGAGCTGTTTTGGGGACGCTAGGGGCTGGGAGGTGACAGGGAAGACCTAGAGAGGCATGGAGCTGAGTCAGGGGCCACCCCCACTCTCCCTGCAGGCCCTTGCACCTCGCCATTATCCATGAGCAGACGGCTGTAATCACGCAGCTGATTGAGGTCATCGTTGGCATCCCCACCCAGCAGATCATCAACATCTCCAACAACCTGCAGCAGGTACAAGTTTCTCAGGACAGCTGCTTGCTCTCTACCTGGGGCTCCCTCTCATTTCCTGATCCCAGGGGTTCCTGTTGCTGCTCCTGCTGGGGAGAAGCTGCAGGGCTGAGCATGGTGCAGTCATGCTGGTAAGTATGGTGGTGCAGGACTCAGCTCCTCTTGTGAGCGCTGCTGAGAGGGTGCTGCTGTCCCACAGACGCCGTTGCATCTGGCAGTCATCACCAAGCAGCCTCAAGTGGTCCAGCTCCTGCTGCAAGCCCGCGCTGACCCCACCTTGCTGGACCGCTACGGCAATTCCCTGTTGCACCTGGCACTCCAGGCTGGCGATGAAGAGATGCTGAGGACGCTGCTGTCACACCTGGGCTCAGCTGCCCCTTACCTGCTCTGCTTGCCCAATTTCCATGGTGAGTGGAGCTGGGAGATGATGGGCAAGTACCTGATGGTGTTATTGGGGGGCTCAGCTGGAGGGCTGCTGAGCCTCTCCGCTATTGCAGGCCTCCTGCCTGTGCACTTGGCCGTGAAGGCAAAGAGTTTGGCCTGCCTGGACCTGCTGGTCAAGAAGGGAGCGGATGTGAATGCAGTGGAGAGGCAGGGTGGGAGGACGCCCCTGCACCTGGCTGTGGAGATGGAGAACCTGAACATGGCCACTCACCTGGTGAAGAAGGTATGGAGAGCTGATGGCTGTGGGATGGGGCACAGCCTCTCACAGGACCCTGGCAGAAGTAGGGTGTCCCCTGTGATATTAGGGTGACGGCGTGGGAGGGGCAGTGCCCAGAAAGCCCATCCTCATGGCCTTGCACCTTTCTCCATAGCTGGGAGCAGATGTCACCAGCCGGACCTTTGCTGGGAATACCCCCTTGCACCTTGCTGCCGGCCTGGGCTCCCCTACCCTCACCAAGCTGCTCCTCAAGGCTGGTAAGGTGCTGCCTTCCCTCTTCTCCTTTTGCTTCCCCACAGCCCCAGCTGCCTGTGCTGGGAGGTGGCTGGGCACAGGGCAGGCCCCTGGGCCGACCTTCACTTTTAGGGGCTCTGTCCACCTTTCCTGACAGGAGCAGATGTGCTGTGTGAGAATGACGAGCCTGTGAGTCCATCCTCATCAGAGGCCAGCAGTGACACAGACGCTGACACTGAGGAGCAAGAGATGGCCATGGACCTGGGGGAGCCATCCCCAGCTGTGGAGCGTGGCACCAACCCCGAGCCCCCCACACAGGGGCACAGGCAGGCAGGGCACAGGCAGCGCCGCTGCCACATGCCCCTGGACCTGACTCGAAGCCAGAAGGTGTGTGGTGCGGTGGAACAAATTCCCTGGGATCATTTCCCTTAGGGCCACAGCAGGGAAGGAGCAGAGCTCCAGGAGATGCTCCTGCGGGGATGCCGATGTCCCTCTGTGTCCTGTGGGGAGGTGGGGGAGCATTGGCTGGTGCTTTAGGGGATGCTGACATCCATGCACCTGTCTGCAGGTGCGGGAGATCCTGCTGCAGGCCTCCAAGCAGGGCCCTGAGGCAGAACTGCCCGCTGCCCCCCGGCCAGGTGAGCAACCCCTCTCTACCCTGACAGTGCTGCGCCTGGGCAGCAGAGCACCCTGCTGGCAAGGATGGGCAGTGTGTGATGGAGGCATCTCCTGTGCAGGGAAGGTCCTGTCGCTGGACAGTGAGGTGCTGCAGGGGCTGGAGCAGCTGCTGAACCAGGACTGCAGCGGGTCGGACTGGATTGAGCTGGCCAAACGCTTGGGGCTCTGCAGCCTGGTGGAGACCTACAAGGACACCCCCTCACCCAGTATCAGCCTACTGCGCAGTTACGAGGTCAGTGCCTGGCTGGGGTGCCCCTGTCACCCATGTCTGTCCTGCCACCAGCCCTACTCAGTGCCCTGTCTCTGCAGCTGGCAGGGGGCAGCCTGGGGGGACTGCTGGAGGCGCTGGACTCCATGGGGCTCCGCAAGGCTGTGAAGATGCTCCACAAAACCGAGGCAATGGAAAAGCTGCAGAGCACAGGTATGGAGAGTGTGGAGCTGGTGGGGGTGTTACTCCTGCTCCCCTGACCCCATGTCGCTGACAGCACCCGGGGCTTGCTTTGCAGAGCTGAAGGAAGACAGCGCCTATGGCAGTGAGTCGGTGGAGGAGGAGCAGGCGCCCGTGCTGGCCCTGAAGCCAGGGCCAGGGAGTGAGCTGCCTCACAGCCAGCAGCCGCAGGTGCACTGAGGGGCCGGCAGCCCCCACACCCACCAGGGAGGGGCTGCATGCCCCCTCACTCTGCCCATGCAAGTGCCTTCTGGACCTGTGGCCCAGCTGTCTGGACTTGGGGGGACAGGACACAGCTGGCTCCCACCACTCTGCTCTTATTTAATGGTCCCTCTTCTGAATAAAGGGACACAGTTTCCATTGGCCTTTGCCCTCCCTCTCTCCAGCCCCACCCTGAGCAGGCAGGGTGCTGACACCTCTGAGCCCTGCCTGGGAATTCGGCAGCAAGGAGGTAGCTGCCACCCCCTCCTCAGCATCCTGGGGCTGTCTCCAAGCAGGGGAGAAACCACAGCACACGCAAGAAGTGAAGAGCAAGTTTTACTTCAGTACTGAGAGAAGAAGCTGTACAAAGGTTTTTCTCCCCCCCAAGCCACCTGGGGCCAGGGAGGATTTTTTTTTTTTTTCCTGTGTTATTTTATTTCTCCTTTTTTTTTTTTCTTTTTCAATAGACTCAAAAGAGCAGAATAAAAATTTTGACACATTCGCAAAGTCAGTGCTGAAACCAGCCAGGTCCCAGGCAGCCGAGAACAGAGCCTGTTGACAGCCTACACCTGCAGCCCTTCTGCTGTCCCCAGACTCCTCCCTGTGCACCCTGGGCACTCTGTGGCCATGTTCCACCACTGGACAAGCATCCTCCAGCCCCCGCTGGGGTGGTGGGGCTGCCCCAGCCTGCCCCTCATCTTGGAGAGGAGGGAGCCTGTGGCCAAGGAAGGTGCCACACCACTACTGCTGCAACATGAGGACCTCACAGTGCTGCGGACAGGGCTTTGCCTCCAAGGCCCCGGCCATGCTTTGGAGAAGCAGCATGGGAAGGAAAGCCAGCTCTAGGCTGTGGCAGTCTGATAGGGCAGCAAAGAGACCCCAGGCAACCCTGGTTTTGGGGTTCACCTCTCACCCTCACGCAGGAGTACTTACACACTGCTGCCCAGCACACCTTGGGTACGATGCTCACAGCCAGGCAGCATAAACAGGGCTGGCTGAGGCTGCTGCGGGGCAGGTCACAAATCAGCCATGAACGGAGCAATGGGTGCTGCTACCCCAAGGCCACCACCTGGGTGCTGTCTCTCTTTGAAGGGTTGCTGGTGCCGAAGCGGGGCTGGGATGCAGGCAGCAGCACGCGCAGGAGCCCATGCTCAACTTGCTGCAGGGGGCAAGCAGTTGTCCCCCTGAGTCCATGTAAAAATCTCTCCCCCCCCCAGAATGCAGTGCCTACAGGACATGGCTGGGTTTGTGGTTTTGTTTTTTTAAAACAGTTCCCAAAAAGCATCAAAAGTAGCCCCAAAAAAAACTCCCTCGTGGTCAGCTCAATCTGGTACTAAAAAGTGCAAAACTGTATCACAAAAACCGTTCAAAAGTTGTAAGAAAGCGGGGAGGGTGCAGAGGTGGCAAGGAGGTGGCCAGGTGCCATCACCCTGGCTCCTCTGGCCACCAGCCCCAGAAGAGGTGACAGGCCAGGGCTGGCCCCCTCCTGTCTGCCCCCTATGGCACAACGGAGCTGAAGGAGAAGCGGTCACTGGCTTTGTTTTGCTGCATTTTTGTCTTTTTTTTTTTTTTTTTTTTTTTTTTTTTTAAAACCACTGAAGAATGGAGACCAGTGCGTGGGGTTTGGTGGTTCTCCCTCCCCAGGGCAGGGGGACTGGGTCCTGCAGCCAAGCACAGGACAAGGAGGGGCAGGAACAAGTCTGATGGGGTTGACGATGCAAGGACCAGGGACTGTCCTGCTCTGCCACCGTCTCTGGTGGAGGGGCTGCAGTCATGCCTGGCTGGTCCTGGCAGCCAGGGAAGGGCTGTCACCCCCTGGCTTGTGCCGCAGACAGACGGACTCATGCAGGGTCTCGGCAGGTACGTGGCCTCCACCCTGGCGCGGGGCGGGGCAGGAACTGAGCTGCAGCGCAGGTGGCTGATGCCCCTCACTTACAACTTCTGGGGGTGGCCGGGGGGCTGGCGGCTGGCACGCTCCGAGACGTTGCGCTTCACCTTGGTGGCTGTGCCAGAGGACTCTGCATTGAGCGAGGGGCTGGAGCGAGATTTTTTCAGGCCATCATCGTCCCCATCAGCTGTGTCAAAGAGGGTGGACTCGAATGCCGCCAGGTCCTCAGAGCCAGCCTTCAGCTTGGCCCGCAGCAGCATGGCATAGGTGCCATAGCGGGATTTCTAGGGGGCAAGAGCAGCAGAGAGAAGGGTGGAGAAGCTGGCCGCAGTCCCGTCAGCCAGCATCTCAGCGTGGGTGCAATGCTTGTGGTCCCTCCACCCCAGCCAGCATTCAAGGGCCGGGGAGGGATGCTCATGGTCCCTTCCCCCCATACTGGGGCCCCACCGTGGCAGAGAGACCCAGTTTTGGGACTGGCAGCGCCATGGCACATCTCAGCCAGCCTCCAAACCCAGGGAGTCACTTACCCGCCCAGGTGGGTGCAGAGCTGGGGCACTGTGGCAGTACCTGCTGTACCCAAGGCCATTCAGCTGACCAGGACAGGGGGATGGGTGGTCCCATCGCTCAGGGATGGCCAAGCAGACAGGGGAAGAGGAACTGGAGGTAAAGGGGGAATCCCGCAGCTCACCTCAAACTCCAGATACTCTTCCCTCTGCTTCAGCTCCTCATACTCCTTGCCCTTCACCTTCTTCTCAGGCAGCGAGGAGCGATGCTCCAGCAGCTCTGCTGACATCGTCTTGAACTTGGTCTCATGGCTCTTCACCTGCTCCTCCTGGGGAAGGGTGGCACCATGTCAGTGCCCTCTCTGTTCTGCCCAGCCCCTTGTAGCCCCTCAGCTGCAGGTGTGTGTAGTGTGAGGCAGCTGGGGCCAGAATCCATTTCTCCCCTCCCTGGTCCAACCAAGATCTTAGCTTCTGGTCCTGGGTTATTTATTTTTTCTTTTTATTTAAATGGCAGGGAAAAGCACAGGCCCTTGGGGGCAGTCTGCTCCTGCATGGAGTGGGGGCTGGCTGTGGCCTTAAAGCAGAAGAATTTAATCCCCTCCAAAACCAGGCTGGTGTTTTTTTTAATCCTTCCCGCTCTATGAATAACTGTCCTGGCACGCGTGAGCGCCAGTTAATCCCCCCGGCTGGCCACCCTTCAAGGTCCTGGCCGTGGCAGGACCCTGTAGCTGTGGTGTAGGACCACATTCTCCTCCAAGGTTTGACTCCATTGCCCGTCTTCCATCCCTGCTGTGCAAAATGAGACCCACTGCCCCCAACCCAGCCTCAGCACCCCCTTGCTTGGCAGCTCCCCGGCCATGCTCCCTCAGCCCTGCACCCCACTGGGAGGAAGCGCACAGGTCCCTCCACAGGGGACAGTGCCACTAGTAAACCCAGGGGTCTGTCCCAGGCCCGTGGCTTCCCCATGCCATGGCCTACCTGAGACAGCCTGGTGCAGGAGCTGGGCAGCAGTGGGCGGCTGAATTTCTTCTGGGAGCCAATGGCTGCGGGAAAGGGGGGTGCAGAGAACATGGCTGCCACCACATTGATGCGTGTGATCCATGAGTGCATCTGTTCAGGGTTCCTGGGAAGAAAGGCCAAACAACAGGTGGGCTCTAAGTCGCACTATCCATGTCACAGGCAGAGGGACCTGCCCTCCAGCCAAGATCCAGGTTCCCCCAGACCTGCCCTTGGCAAGCCATGGCACCTGGGGCTCTGCCCCTAGCCACCTGGGCCACCATGAGCCCACTAGGGTGGGAAGAAGAGGAGCTGGGCATAGCCCAGCAGTGATACTGGGTCCCTTTTCTTCCAGAAAGACTCAGGACAGGAGAAAGCAATGTAGCTCTAAGCCCCATCCTACCCTCCACCCCAGTCAGAGGAGGCCCTGCGCCCCAGCGTGAGGCCCAGGCAGTGATCTTGGGGGACTCACTGTGCCTGGAAGAGGAAGACTCTCCAGTCGGCTGTCCTGAGGTAGAAGACATTGGGTCGCTTGCTGTAGTCAGATGCCCGCGTGGCAAGTGAATGATGGATGCTAATAGCGTTCTTCAGCTCCTCTTCCGCCAGTGCCTTTCCTGGCTTATACTCCTCCTGCGAGTCACAGGGTGTTTCAGAGCCAGTTTAGGGATGCACCACCCCATAAGTCAGCTCTACGAGGCTGCAGTGACTGCAGGTAAGTGCTGGCAGTGGTAGGCCTTGGAGATCACCCTCCACCAGGCTCCTGCGGGCTCTGCCCCCAGCACACACTACACCCATGGAGAGAGGCTGCATAACCTGGGAACATGGGCTTGGCAACAGCGCAGTGGCTGTTCCACTGCCCTGCAGCTGGGCAGCGTGTGTGCCTGCAGGAGACTGCACTTACAGCCCAAACCCCCCCCCACAGCAAAGACCCAGTGCCTCCTCTTTCCCCAAGCCAAGCCCCCACTTGCAGTGCCCTTGTCTGGCAGCCACCTTCACCACCCCCTCTGAGCCCAGGTACTCTGGGAACAGAAAGGCCACCAGATCCCTGGGCAAGAGTTCAAGTAGGCATGGTGCTGAGTCTGATTAGAATGGGCTTTGCAATGCTGTGCATGGGAGACCCTCTCTCGCCGCTGTGGGGATTGCTGTGACCTCCTTCCCTGGGTCAAGGACAGTCCCTCTCCCTGGTGTGGATGTGAGCAGCCCCACTGCTGCCTACCTTCTGCAGGTAGAGAATCATCCCCTTCAGGATGGCGTGGAAGGGCTTCCAGCCGCGCTTCCCTCGGGGTGCTGCCAGGGAGGAGAGAGCAGCCCAGACATCAGCCGCAGCACGGAGAGAAGGGAGGCAACCCTCCCCCAATCCTCCTCCAGCCAGCCTTGCTGCAGCACACGTCACCCCACCCCGGGGACAGCAGCACGCCAGGACTGTCCCCATGCACCTGAACTGTGCCGGCCGTGTGCCTGGCAGATGGTGCTGCTGGCAGGGGGCTGCCTGCCACCCCCTGGGGCCCGCACCGCTGGGCTCCGCACCTCGCTCCCCGCCTCACCACGCTCCCTCCTGCCTCACCACTCCTGCTCAGCTTCACTGCTGCCTCCCCACTCTGGGATGGGGCTGAGGCGGTGCTGCCCACCAGGTAATGCTGGCTGCAAAGCGTGGCTGCATCTAATCAGATCAAGGCAACATCAGATGGCCAGGGCTTAGAGCAGATTTTAAGGAGGAAACAGTGAATGTGCATGGCAGTGCCCAGCCAGCAGCAGCTCACTATGCTGCTCGTTTACCACACCACAGGACACCTTCCCTTGTCCCCACTATTCTGGGGCAAGGGTGCACGCCTCAGGGAGCCCACCCCAACTTTCCCATTTTCAGCACTGCAGGCAAGGGCTGCACTGTCCGATGCCAGCTCAGCCTCTGCCCAGCCCTGATGGTGGAGCTGGACAGGCAGGGAGAGGCTTTCAGGCTCCCCAGCCTGAGGCCTCAATTATGCCCATCACAGCCACACAGACAGGGCACAGGGGGCTGATGCTGGAGGCTGGCATGATGCCACAGTCAGATGTCACAATGACTCCTGCTCTGCTCCCTGCTGGGTTTCTGGAGCTCACTGGTGCTCTCTCACCCCCGAGACCCTCCCATGGGCTCCCCAGGCACCTACTTTTCTTGCAGTCCGGATCAGCGTGGATCTTGCGCACTAACAGTCCATGCTTGTAGGTGGCGATGCTGGAGTCTTGGGAGAAGTCCAGAAAGGGGTTACTGCAGCTGCTGATGCGCTTGATGGACTTAGGGTTGGGGTCTGCCAGCTCTGAGAGGGACTTTCTCAGCTCCTCTTCATCTCTGCCAGGCACAGATTTGGGTGGGGAAAGGGGTTGTTACCTTGCTGGGGAAAGCAAACACCAAGCCTTCTACTTGCTGGTGCCATTTTAAGGCCTGGCTTCTGAAAGGGAGGGCAGGAGAAGCGGAACAGGCAGAGCAGTCACCAATAGAGAGCATCCTAAACCCACTCGTGCCTCTGTGCCCCTGCTCTTCTAGGCTGGCAGCTGTGGTACTGCCTGACTGCCCTAAAGATAAGGCATGGGGGTGTCTGCTGCTGGCTCAGGGTGGGGGCCCTGTCTGCCCCAGGAGCATTTTTTGAGAGGGCTGGGACTAATGTTGGAATGTTGGCCAACATGATGAGCCAGGGGCCATGGAGGAGCAGTGCCCTGGGGCTTGGCACCACCACAACCCCACTGTCCCATGGTGTACCAGTTCATAGGCAGGAGCTGGCAGGAAAGAGGGTCTAGAGTAAAACCCCCTCAAAGAGAGAGCCTGGCTGTGGTCCCCACTTCTTCAGGGCAGCAGCCAGGCTATGGGGCTCAGAGCCATCAGCTGAATGGTGCAGGGAGCCCCAAAGGCTCTAGGGGCACTAGCCCCAGGGCAGAAGCACGGGTGGGCATGAAAAAAGGCAGGCCCCCCTTGCACTCTCCCTCCAGGTCATGGTCCCTTGCACTGCAGGCAGGGTGCTGTGGGCAGGGTGCATTGGTGCTGTTCCCCCCTCTCCCGGCAGGAAGATGTGGGAGCCCAGAGCTGCTGCCTCTCCCCTCCCTCTAACCCGTTCACTGCTAATTAAACCCCTCAGCATCTGCCTGCGTCTCCATGGCAGCAGCCCGAGCGCATTGGCTCAGTGCTGGCAGTACTACCGGGCTGATTAATCCCCGCAGCGCGGGCGCTGCCGCTCCTGCTGCTGGAGATGGCAGCTGTGGGCGAGGGTACGGGCACCTTGTGAGGCCCCAGCACAGCCAAAGCCCCCTAGAGCCTGCCTGCTCCCACCCCGGGCACAACCACCAAGGCAAGAAGCAATGTTAAAACTGCAGGGAGCTGTGGCCTCAGGCAGCCTTCCCCCAGCATGCTGGGGAAGAGGTCCCCATCGAGGTGCTCAGGGCAGCCAGAGGTACGCTGCCACCACAGTTCTCCAGGCACCTCCATCCCATCTCCTCTCAACTCGTCCCATCCCACATCCTCACAGCCCTGCAGGATTGTGGCTGATCGGCCCTCTAGGTAGGGGGATGCTCTGGTGGGGAGGGCAGCAGGGTCAAGGAAGCCCCCCTTAATGCCTGCAAAGTGGCCCCACTGCCCACCCAGCACCAGACAGCAGCATAGCCCAGGAGGGATACTCACATGGCCCACTGTAGCTTCTCATTCTTGATGGAGCCGTACAGTGTCTGTGGAAAGAAGAGCAAGGGATCAGCAGGAGAGTGATTCCAGGTCAAAGGAGCTGCTCTGGGGACAGAATGGGGACGTCAGGCTGGCTCAGGTGCACTGGAGGTTAAGACAGCTCCAGGGCAGTTCATCCTGGTCCAGCGCTGGCCTGGCCAGCTGACTGTGTTTCAGGGCTACAGGTACCTTCTGCAAACCCACACACACCCTGGGCACAGCGCTGGGGCACAGCCCTGGCTGTCTCCCTTCCTCCTCTGCCTGCCCATGACAGTGGCATGGCATTAGCAGCATGACAGCGAGGCACACCAAGCATTTCCAGTCCCTCAGGAGATCCACTTTTCTCTGCTCCAGGGTGTCCCAGGCTGGCCAAAGGCCTGGCTTTCAGGAGGCCCAGGCCCCAGGCAGGCAAGACTTTGGGCTAGACTTTGATGGTGTATACATGCTGCACCCTGCTTGGTGGAACTTCAGCCTCGCCCAACGCCTCCAGCAGCTCCAAGACACCACATACCACAGCCAGTGACCTGCCATGAGCCACCTGTCCTGGGATGGCAGAAGTGGGCTCATGGCAGAACCCACTGCTCCACAGCGATGTGATGCTCCTGTGGGAAGCTGCCCAGAAGAACGCTTAAGCTTTGGGAGAGACTTCAACAGGGTGCTGACCGTGGACTTGCAGAGACATCAGCACACTATCATTCATTAAGATCTCAGAGGACCTCACGGCTGGTCAAGGCGGGATGGGTGTTTGCCTACAGCTGAGCTGCTGCTGCTCAGGGTGGCTGTGGCCTGGACCGACCCTGTCCCCAGCACTTCCCTAAGCACCCTGCCCTCCCAAACACTGCCAAGCTGAGCAAGGCAGGACCCGCTGTCTGCATGTCAGCACAGGAACAAGCTGAGCCTGCCTGCAGCAGGATGCTCCAGGGCCCCACTCCCAAGCATTTGTCCGGTCCAAGCTGGGTGCAAGCCAGAGCCGCTCTTCAAGGCTCTGCAGCCGGGGAGGCTCTGGAGAGGGTTTCAACACAGCGCTTGCAGAGGGCTTCAGAGCAAGATCTGGAAGGCATCATCCTTGGAGGAACATAATTGAGTCTCGCACATGCTGTTCAGGCAGCTGTCAACATCCATCACTGGGCCAGAGACTGCTGCTGAGAGATCTTGCTGGTGGCTGAGAAAGTACAACTGGAGGCGTGCAGGGGCCCAGGAAAGCCAGCCAGCAGATAGGCCCCAGCGGTGTCTGGGGAAGGAACTTCCATCACTCCCCCAAGAGGCACAGCAGCCAGGACAGAGCGGGGACCAACTCCCTCCCTCACTTCCCTGTCAGGGGAATGGCAGTACAGCATCAGCTTGTTTCTCAGAGGATGAAAGGGATCGCCCTGATCTGCAGGCAGAAAGTAGGGTTCACTTCCTCCTGGGAAGACAGGAGGTTCACGGATGAGGTACAGCCTCAGTGCCCAAGTGGAGATTAGACCCCAGCCCCACTTATGCAGTCCCAGTGCCAGAGGGGCAGGATGCTAAAGTGTGAGCAGGGGGTACCTGCTGGAGGGCTGGCAGAGGTGGCTGGAGAGCATGGGTTGCAAAGAGACCTAGAAAAGAGCATGGGAGATAAAAAGCAACCCAAAGTCCTGAAGAACCTAACCTGGGAGAAGAGCAGGGGGAGAAGCAGGCATCTCAGAGCAATGTGAATGACAAGGAATTGCCACGGGAAACGTAGGGAAAGGGATCTTACTGCCAGGGATGTAGCCGAGAGATGCTGAGAACCAACAGGCACAAAAAGGAGATTGGAAAACTGGCACAGAGACATGGAGACTGGGAACCACAGAAAAGCTCCTCAGAACAAGCAGGCAGGATGGGACATGTGGCTTGGCTTCCATCCAGCTCAGTGACAATATAGAGAGGGGTCAGATCTGCACCCCGAGGAAGTGAGACGTGAGCCAGCTGCATGTGGATTTTGGAGGACAGGGTGAGGTGCTGCAGGAGGGGACTGTGGCCCCCAGTCCCACAGGGCTTGCGCGAGGCTTGGTGCTAAATGCTGAGTGAATGAGCTGATGTCAGAAGATGCTCGGGGGGTAATTCTGGACGGCACAGTGCCAGAGCACAGCCTGGCAGAGCACCGCGCTACAAAAACCCAGGCTCTGGGACTGTCAGTGCACACTTCAAAGGCTAAACTGCCTCGTGGCTTCAAAAGGCTCTAGCCACCCTGCTACAAGCCCTGACAGCATCCCTCAAACCCACTGCAGGCAGCAGCTGCCAAGCACCCCCACCTCAGAGACGGGGAGCAGGGGCTGCTCAGCACTCCTGTGCGAGGGAACTGTGAGCTGCAAACGGGGAAGCTGGGAGGGCTGAGAGGGCAATGAAAAGCTTTACGTTTACACTTAAATCCTGCCAAGACTCTGCTTCGCTAAACACTAACCCCAGCCAACACCGGTCTCGAGAACAAAGCTGCTGGACTCAGCCTAAGTCCTAGCTGAGAAGATGCACTCCAGCCACAAAGCCCATCCTGCTCTTCTGGTCCCATGGTAGTACCACCTCTGACCAGTCCTGGCTCTTTGGTGCACAGAACACGTCTGCTGGAGAAGCACAGGTGGTGCAGGCTCCTGAAGCCTAACTTGCAACCACATCAGCAGAGACCAGAGACACCAGCTGAATCACTCAGCAGGTCCCTCTCTCCAGACTGCCTTTGCTCCATAGATTCCTCTTGGGCCAAAAGGACAGCTCTGAACTTGCAAGTACTGCTCACAAGAAAGCGGAGCACTGGCTCCATGCCACCACGGCTGACCCCAAGTGTAGTCAGGGCTTTTTGTCATCGCTCGGTTATGAGCTCACTGCTGCGGCAGGCAGCACCAGCCAGCTCTGCCCTAGACATGTGCAATGTTGAAGAGACCTACAAATATACTGTCCCAGCAGGATTTCTAATTGAACCAACAACATCCTTCTTTGATGCCTTCCTTCTCAAAAAGCGGGCTGAGAGGACATCCCAGAGTCCTGCTCCAGCAAACATCTCCAGGAGGAGTGGGGGCTGCACTGGGCAAGAGGCAGGTGGCTCTGATGCTCCAACCCAGCCCTAACACTGGCCCTGCTGGAGACAGCCCTACACAGGCAGGGTAAGGAGAAGACATCCTCCTTCAGCTCCTCAGCTCAGAGCAGACCACAGTGGAGATCCAGTGCTGATCTGGGGAGCCAGGCACCAAGCTGGCCTGGACACAGCTTTGACACATACAGGACTGTACCAAGGGCCGTAGCGCAGCACTCAAGTAATAGAAGAGGGTTGAGGTGAGAATTTAGGCATCCAGCAGAGGGTTTTAACCCTTTCAGGGGTTCCTCTTTTATGGATCATAACTCTTATGGACATGTCCCCTTTCCAGTCTGATGGTTCCTGTGCTAAGCAACACAGTGCTAAGCTCTAAGTGCTGCAAGATGCCCTGTGCTGATCAAGGCTCCCCTTCCTCTTGCCATCCCTGTGACCAGCCACAGCTGCGTGACATTCTGCAAGACAGACTTCACAGCCAACAAGCGCCCTCCCTGCAGTCATTCTGCCTTTCTCAGTGCATGGCAGCATTTCAATACAAGAGCTCAATTGCTGGCTTTCCCCAACTTTTCCTTAGCAAAATATCTTTACACCCAGCCACAAAGCTCTGTCAGGTCCCCCAGGCAGCCAGACTCCCCAGCTGCGCAGATAGGAACGGCACCATCAGATCAGCGACACATATCAGTGGGAACCATACCTATGTCAGGTCCCTTATTAAACCCCCTGATGCCTCCCCAGCACACACAACCCATGCTCAAGAACAACTCACCACCTGGTACACACCAACACGGCTGCACATACCCCGTGTCCCCCCCCTCCACTGCAGAGGGGCTGCTGCATACACACAGAGAAGAGTGACTTGGGGACAGACTTTTTTCCCCATTGGGTGGGCTGCCCTGGGGACAGTGTTCTGTGTGGTGTCACCTTCCACCCTGCTGCAGGCATAAGTAGCAAGCAGCAGGAGCCAGCTACCCACCCCTGCCCCATGCTTTCAACTCAACAACATCATAAGCAGCACCAACATCTTTTAAAACATTCCTTGCCCAGCTGACTACCCACCCCAGGACAGCAGACCCATCTATCCCTCCCAGCACATCCCCACAGCGCAGCAAGCAGCAACTGAGCGTCTCCCTTCCAACTGCATATTTCCATTCGAGTGCGTCACAACTTAATGCTGCCCCCAGACTGTACTGCGCTACGACAGCATCGTCGCTTGGCATGGCTCTGATGTCTCCACTGGGCTGGCTTTGACCATGGGGGCAGCCCAGGTGGCTCTGGGGTACCCCTGCCTGCCTTGCCCCACCCTGCCTGCAGCGCAGGGACCGGTGAGGACTCTTCTTTCCCTGCTACACCAAAGGCAGGCACCCAACCGAGGTAGGATGTGCCCAGAGACAGCCTGTATGCTTCTCCCCACCTCAGACTGACACACACCAGGATAATACCTCCAAAACGGATGCTGGCTCACAGCGAGGAAGCTCTTGGCAGTAAAAAGCCCTTTTTTGTCCAGGCAGCCACTCCTTCCTCTCTAGCTCTGCTCGGCTGGGAGCCTGGGCTGCAGTGTTGCCCCTCTATGCTGCCTTGCAGCTCTCCCTGCCACTCCAGCCGGGTGCCAGTGTGCCCCAGCCGGGCTGGCAGGGCTCAGCACAGCCCTTGGCGAGGAGCCCGCAGAGCTTGTCACTTAAGCTAAGCTGGAGGGCTGGTCCCAGCGGTACGGCTCTGTCCTGGATTCTTCTCCCAGCAATGTTTTCGAGCAAGCGTTGCTGTCAAGCCATCGTAAGTGGCGCAATGTCACCCGGGTCTTGCCGTGCTCCTGCTAGCCCCGTGCTCGGGGTGGGCTGGGGGGTTGGAGGCGGGGACCCTCGGGCGGAGGGTGGCTGATGGGAACCCGGCTCCGCAGAAATCAGGCTGGGGAGGGAGATGAGGCTGGCTGCTCGCTAGATCCATACCAAGGCTGAGGCTCTCGCAACGGGGGAGTCAGGTGGCTGTCCGGGCATGTCCGTCCGTCTGTCCGCCCGCCCGCCCGTGTTCCCGCCGGCGCGCAGGGCGCTGCGCATCCCTCCGCGGCACCCCGCGCTCCCCCGGCCCGCCGCTTACCGGCTTCTTCTTGCGGCGGTTCTGGAGGCGGCTGACCACCAGGTCGGTGTAGAGCACCGGCTTGAGGGTGCGGGAGCGCTGGGGCCAGCCGTAGCAGAAGGTCTCCACGCCGCGGTAGTTGCGCCCGTAGCGCACCGAGCACATGGAGCGGGACCGCATGCGCCCCGCGCTGCTGTTGATGCTGTTGACGCCGATCATCCTGCCGGCGGCGGCGGGGGGAGGGCGGCGGGGTGCCCGGCGGCCCTGCCCGGCCCTGCCTGCCCTGCCTGCCGCGGCCCGCTCCGCCGCCGCCTGTTGAAGCCGGGCCGGGCCGGGCAGGGCTCGGCGGCTGCTGCCCGACAGAGGCGGGGCCCCGCCCCGCCCCGCCCGCCGCAGCCAATGGCGACCCGCGGCGCCCGGCCGAGCCGAACCGAGCGGGGCCGAGCCGAGCCGGTCCCGCGGGGACAGCGGCGGGCAGCCCGCGCCGCGGGGCAGCAGCCACGGCGCTGATGCCACACGAGCTGCCGGAGCTGCCCCCGCTGCATCAGCTGGCCCTCCCTGCCCCCTTTCCGCCCCAGCAGCGAGAGCGGGAGCAGGTGGCCGGTGACATCTCGAGGGCCTCCTGGGCTCCATCGGGCGGGCAGCACCTCCACTCTGCCAACTAGGTAGGCTTCAGAGCTGCTGCTGCAGCCCAGCTTGCACCAGGGACTTCCAAAGGGCTGAGCTGGTAGATCTCAGACCTTTCGTCTTCAGCGTCCACCCCACACTTAACTCTCCTGCCCATTTCTTCGAGGTCAGGCCAGAGAAATCAGTAGCTAGAGCTGCCCAGCTGGTTAAGGGCAGGATGTAGATGCTCCCATCAGCTGTTCCCATGAATAAGCAAAGGACTGGGTATCCTTGCTGAAGATACAAGGATCAATGTGTTATTTAGTCAGGCCTGACTGAGTAGGAGATGTGGCCAGTGGAGAAAGGGAAATTTTCCACTCTGTCTTAACTGCTTGGCATAGCGATCACTGAGCAAAACTTGTGAGGGAGGGGGAATGGGTGCCTGGTGCATCAGACATACTGGGCTGCCCTTGAGGCCGGGAAGAGCCACAAGAGACGGGGAGAGCAGCGTATCACTCCCAGGAGAAACAGAAAAAAAAAGACATAGCCTGTGGGATTAGACTGAGCAATCATTCCTGTGATTACAGCTCAGAGGTGGGAGCCAGGGCTTTCTTCCCACATTGCTAATCACTTACCCAGCACTCTGAGTGTGTGAGCCCTGCAGTTGTGCCTTCAAGCTGGAAGGTGGGGGCACATCCTACCTTCCTCCCCCAGACCCGACTGCATTGTCAGGTTTAATTCATTAACATCTGTGAAGTGTTCTTGCTCCTGGGCTGAAAGGCAGCACAAATTTGGCTCACTCCTGCAATCACTAAGCAGCGCTGTGGAGAAATGTGGCCTGATTTGGCCCTACTGTGCTGGTACTGGCCAGCGAAGAATAAGGTTAAGCTAAAAGGTTAAGGAAGGAGGGGAAGACCTAAGGCTCCGCAAAACAATCAATCATGTAAAGGCCAAATCCACATCTGAAATATGACAGACAACCAGCAACAGTGAGTGAAATCCCACAGGGCCTGGGCTAGAATCACACTGACAAGAGAAGAGAAGAGAACAACATCTCAAGAGCTAACCAAAATACCACCAGCTCCAGCATGTCCCACTTCACCTCTGTCCTTGCAGGGTCAGCAGCGGCCTTTGTTTGGCCACAGAAATTTGAGTCCAAGCCTGCAGACGTGGGCATCCTTGGGCACGACATTATATGGGTTCTTATATCCTTGGTGCAGCTCCCTATCCCAGGTAGGGAGAACACCCAAGCTGGAGAGCTGGGCAGCTCTGCCTGTGAAGCACGATTCTCCAGGGCAGGTTTCAGAGCCAAAAGAAAGTGTTTCCAGCAGCAGGAGCTGAGTGCCGGTAAGACATCACTGCCTTAGTTCCAGCAGTAGTGCCGTGCAGGGCATGGTGAGGCACTGCCAGTGAGGGGGACGTGGTGCTCAGCTGTGAAAGCACAAGCTTTCAAGTGTTTTCATTTTTTCTGCATAAAACTGGGATTGTTTACATGTATTATCTAGTAGCAGATAAAGTTCTTGTCTGACTCAAGCTGCCACCTGCTCTCAGGCATCGTGCTGCGTTTGTCTTGGGACTCCCCGCAGTCAGAGACGAGGGGAGCACCCAGGCTCTGCATGGGTCTATTCCTGCTGTTTCTGTTCCCTGGCAGGGAGTGCTGTGGGTGGGGGTTACCTCAAGCCCCCCAGCTCTGAAGCTTGTGGGGCAGCAATCTGCACTATCTGCCCAGGCAGGGTTGGGAAGAGCCCACAGGACCATTCTTCTGCACTAGTGGAACTGCCCAAGACCCAGCCCTTAGCTTTGGGAAGCTCCTCTGAAGCCCGTCAGCCCTTCCCCTCCCCTGCTGCCCTTAGGAAATGCGTGTGCTCCCAGAGCGCTAAAATTAGTCAGCCAGCTGTGCGGCACACTTGCACAGGAGCCTCAGTCCCCAGGCACAGCCGACAGCCAGGTCCGCTGAGGGGGCAGCATCCTACCTGGGATAAAAATGGGACCAGCACAGGCTGCCACAGGGAGGGCAGCTGAAAGCAGCTGGCAGAAAGGAGAGGGTGTCTTCTCTGGCCAAGCCTGGCAAAGGCTGCCCAGGAAAGGCACAGCCCCTTCGGACACCTTTCCTTGCTGCCCCCCTCCCCAGCACAGGCCAACAGTGCTTTCCCCACCTCACCCACCCTGGGATCCTGCTCCCCCTTGTATGGGCAGGGGCTCCCCAAAGCAGAGCAGTGCTTCAGGTGAGGAGCTGCAGCCTGCCCCACATGCAGTTCCTCGTGTTGCCTTTCATTCCCCCTCCTCAGCACGGCTCCCATACAGAGGCGGCTGAAAAGCGGCGGTGGGAAGCACCGCAGCTGCAGAAGGAACAGGCCATTTTTAGCAGAGCAGCCTCCCCACTGCTGGGGTGCAGGCAGAGCTGTGCAGGGCTGTGCTGCAGCACTGCAGCCGCCCTCCACTGCCTTACACCTGATAAAGGTCTTGGCCCCAACCCATGAGAGAAAGCCTGTAGCTTTGTGGCACTTGCTCACTGCCCTATTTCCCACTGGCTGGAAACTGATGGGATAACATGATCTTGCATGGTTAAACTGTTGGTAATTTGGGGGGTGAAGTTTAACATGGGTGGCGCCTGAAGTGTGGGTACCCAAAGTGGGGCACCGGAGGCTGCAAGGGGGAGCACGCTGAGGAGCCTGTGGAGCTCGGATGCTTCAAGGCGCAGCGGTAGAACTGGAGGACAGGTGTTCGGGACCCTCATTTTGGATGTTCCTATTCCATTTCGGATGCTTAAAGCCTTTTCTGGAGTTGAGTTTAAAATTAGAGGAGAATTTTTTCTGAGTAACTCCTTTTACTGGTGAAGCGTGGGCTGAGAGGGAGGACAGCCCTATTGAGAGCTGCTGGTAACCTCTTAATGATGGGGTGAGCGACACAGCTAGGAATAGACCCACAGAGGCTGAAAAGGGAGCTCAGCTTTTCACCCTCAGTTGCTTTTTTTCATCGACCATCTCCCCCCGTCCAGCACCCTGTGGGAACTGATCTTCCACATCATGAGTATTTGCCAACTGTAGTGCTGCACTGACGGCAATGGTTTCTGCCCAGCAGATCCCATGGGAGCTAAACCTATTCCCAGGGCCCAAGACAGGCAAATGGCAGCTCAGAAAACCCTCCCAAGAACAGGCAATGCCAGAGAAGTGCAGCAGTCCAAGGCTGGAGGTGCTCACTGAACATTGCCCACCCTGGCCAAGCCCTGCTGGGAACTGGGGCAGGCAGGGAGAAGGCAGGAGTCCCCTAGTCACACCAGTGCAGTGAGTTCCCAGCTTCAGGGCTTTCACCACCAACTCACCCTCCCCATTGCCATGGCTTGCTCATGTCATCAGAAACATTCCCTGTGACATGGGAGACAGCTCCAGTCCCAGGGCATGGCCACAGCTTTGGGCTTCAGTGCTTCAGGGAGCCAGGAAGGGCTGAGTACCATGGGGCCAATGCCACAAAACCTCTGTCTGCAGCTGGGCAAACCAACCCTAGTCAACTGCCCCACATGTGCCCCCTTGCTGGCAATGGAGGCACAGCAAGAGCAGTGAGGGCACCAGGACCACAGCCAGAGCTCTGGCATCCATCCTCCTGGGGGTACGGGACAGCCCCGTGTTCCCCCCAGCAAGACAGGAGGAAAGCTGCAGGCCAATGAACCACCATATTTCCTGTATGAGGACAGACACATTCATTGCCTCCCATGTAACCATCCATGAGATCCTACCCAAAGCTCTCACTTTTGCTCCTGCCCCTTGGCTGGTCAGGGAGAGTGACTGAATTTACCTTGAGCAGCTCCTTGGGGAAGTCAGTACCTCCATTGAGTCCCTCCAAGTTCCCAATGAAGTCGGAGCAGGACATTCTCTTTCCAATGTTCTGAGGGAGAGAAACATGAGGGTTACCTTCAGGCCAGGGGCCAGTGCTGGCCGGAGTGGGTCATACAGCCCAGGAACAGAACAACAGTGGGATGACGGGCCAGCCAGGTCTAAGGGAGGCTGCTTGCAGGTGTGGTGAAGCTGCTGGCTTTGCCTAGACTCTGGGAGTCTCCTTTTTCTAAGCTGGGTGCTACCTGCTCCTGAGGGCAGCTGGTTTTGAAGTCCCACTCCCACCTTCTCTCCCCCTGCCCACTTCCTCCTTCTGTCCTCATCCCACCTCCACATCTTCCAGCTCAGTGTGTCTCCTCCAACGCTCCAATCTCCTTCACCAGCCCCTCCTCTCATTCAGCTCTTCTCTCTCCTCACCAGCCATGTTAGGGGTCACCAGCCCTCATGGGCCCAGGGTCCTGTGCCT
The DNA here is from genome assembly GCF_964273445.1 of Streptopelia decaocto. Taxonomy (NCBI): domain Eukaryota; kingdom Metazoa; phylum Chordata; class Aves; order Columbiformes; family Columbidae; genus Streptopelia; species Streptopelia decaocto. Next base: position 51,442,680 of record NC_138659.1, read on the forward strand.
CCTACTCACATGGCTCTGTCCTTGCAAGTCCCCACTCTTCCCCCAGCACCTACAGTTCAGGGTGGTGGGGACAGAAAGTGCAGAGACAGAAGGGGCCAATGGCAGCAGGAACTTACATGTCCATGCAGATCTGTGTTTAGCAGCATCAGGGCGCAGGTGAGGGTGTGGGCTCCATCTGCAGCATAAGCACAGGACAGGAATTAGAGCCCCTAGCTTGGCTCTGAAGCTGGTGCTCCAGCCTCTCAGCGTCTCAGGCAGGGCACAGGGGCTCTGAGCCCACAAAACAGCCCTGAGCCTCCCACTCTGGGCATGTGGGGCACACAGCAGACAGCGCGGTGCTGGCAGCACGCAGGCAAGTAGGTAGGAGGCCACTGAATTAAAGCTGGTCCCAAACCTGAGCACACAAAATCCCTTCCAAGCCCGCAGCCCCCTCAGCCAGGCAGTGACGCTGCAGCTCATCCTGCAGAGCCCCCAGCACGGCAAGGTGGGACCAGCACAGCCTCCTGCCAGCCAGGCAGCCCAAACCTCACTTGCCCCAGAGCCAGCCCAGAGCAGACCCAGCACGTGGACACACACAGGAGAGGCGCAAAGACGTGAAACGGTACAAAGTAGGTGACTGTGCCACCCTGAGTGCTGAGTACCCGAGTTTTCTCACCTGACTATTCCCTGAGCCGAGAGTCTGAGAGCGGGGGTCTATCTGGTGAGAGGGGCCTTCTCTTGCCTCTTGTGCTAATCTGCTCAAGGTCAGAATTAAGGATGGGTTGAGCCCTAATTTTGCATGATCCAACCAGAGCGGGTTTAAAAGAAAAATAATTCTAAAGCACCCGCCATTTGAGAGAAATGACATCTCTGTAACTGGGGCTGTCTTCTAAGGCTTCAGTACACGCTCTCAGCCCATTCTCTGGTTTCAGTTTGAACACCTTCACCAAGCTGACGAATGGATGGTCTTGCTTGAAACACACGCACATACACACAGAGCTGCTTACCCTCTGAAGAGATGGCATTGGGGTTGCACTCGTAATAGCGCTGGGAAAAATGAGCCAGCACTCGCTCTCGCTCTTGTGTCTCTCCCATCAAGGCCAGCTCCTTTAGAAAGGACCTGTAGAAGTAGCAGCAGCGTTGGTCACACATGATGCCCACCAGCAGCTTCTCCAACCCACTCTGTGCAGGAGTGGAGCTGTGCTTTCTGGTCTGGAGACCCCTCTGTGTGACAGATGATGCTCTGCTGTCACACATGCCACCCAACCTGCTACAGGAGTCCCCTCCAAGCCCACAGCACCATACCCTGCTGGCACATTGCAGAGACCTCCAGCCAACTGCACTGACCATTGAGGTAAGACTAGCGGAGCCCTTTCTTGGTTGTGTGGCTGCGAGATCACTTTGGGAATCACCTCCCCTATTTAAGAGGTAAGAGGATCTCCAGGTGGGAGCACTGGGGTCTGCCTACTTCTGCAGGTCTCTGTGTGAGTGCAGAGGGCAGGGTGCATGCTGGGATCTCACTCGGGTGGTCACCACACACACACACACACACACACACACACACACACACACACACACATACACTCAGCTCTGACCTGAGAGCCTGGTCCAGGCTCATCCCTGTGAACACAAAGAACTTCAGATATTCCCCTGCCACCATCCTGCTGAACTCATTGCTGAAATAGAAAAGAGGGGAGTGAGTGTGGGATCAAACAGACTGTGGGGACAAACAAAGGCACACAGGGGTGAGGTGGATTCCAGGATGGTGGGAGCTCCCCAGGGCTGTGGGAAGCATTCTGGGGACAGAGACACCTCACACTCCCACAAAACTCAGAGGGGTCACCCACAGATCCAATGGAAATACTGGGCATGTAAGAGAAACTGGAAAAGCTTGAGCTGGAGGGGCCCACAAGAGGTCAGTTAGCCATCCCCTTGCCCTGACACCTTACTGAAGCATCCAAGATGCAGTCATGGTACAAAGGTGCCAAACCCTGGATGTCTCTGGGGTGTTCAGACCTTTATAGGGTTCAGACTTTCATAGGATTCCTGCCAGCTATTCCTTGCCAGACCAGTGCCCTGCAAGGGCAGCAGCTGTAGGTGCACCAGGGATGCAGGTGGGCCTCTTGCAGAATGGGCGTTCCTTGTGAATACCCACACGTACTTCTTCCCCAAGTGACGGGCCACATCTGCTTTTTTAAAGCCATCCAGGTTGTAGAGCCTCTTGGCCAGGCGCTTGGCAGCCTCCACATCAGCCTTGTGCCCGTTGGAGAGGGTGTCTGTGCTGCCCAGGGCCAGCTGCTCCACGCTGTCCATCTCTGAGTCTGAGTCCAAAACCAGCTGGCTCATTGGGTGGTCACTGCAATGGGAAGGGACACTCAACATTAGCCTGCCTACAGGTCCTCTCCCCACTCTTGGGAAATGCAGATTCCTCAAACTGCTTTGGAGACCAGCTGCTCACTTGCTGGGTCTCAGGATGAACAACCCTGGTTAGAGACACTTGAGGGCAGGTCAAGGAACTAAGGGAAGGTTTAGGGATGCAGCTGGAGGAGAGGTGGGGTGACAGGACAGCTGCAGTGACTGGTGACAAGGCCAAGGCATTCAAACTCGTGTGGAGAGACAGGACAACTGCTTTGAAGTCCCCGAACTTGAGCCTGTGAAACTGCATTTGTGGGCTCAGGCTCTGCCAAGCTCAGCTGTAGCAGAGACTTGGAGCAGAAACATGTGCATATCACATGCTGTTCTACAGATCCACACTCATTTTTTAACCGGGACAAACTCCTTGTGCTCCTCTCTTGAGCGCAGTTTCTACCCAAAAGAAGACAACTATAATTCTTTCACTCGCCTTTTCCCACCCACCCACTTCAAAGCACTTAATGGAAGGGAAAACTGAGACAGAGAGGGTGAAAACGAAGGAAACCCTCCCAGTCTCCCAGGGGGGTGTACTATCTTCTTCAGGCTGCCCATCAGCTCTCAGCCCACCACGCCTTAAATGGCCACGTTAAGAACGGTTCTTGGCTTAGCCCCCAAAGCTGACTCAGCCACGCAGAAGTTATCCCAACCAAAAAACTAGTTGAATCTAATCAACAACAAACGTTAAGCGACTCTGACCTCGCCCAAACTTTCTGGCAGTCCTCGCAATGTTCCAGTCTGATTTATTTTTAAAAGTCTCTAATTGACTTTTAAGAGGCCTGCTCTCCTGAGCCAATTACCCAGGCCAATCTCCTTGAGGCTCTGCTTCTTCCATGAAGGACGAGCCTCCCTGCTGCTCAGCGCTGCCTGTCCCGGGGGAGCCCTGCACAGCACTGACAGGCTGCCCTGTGCCTCAGGGGACTCTCAGGCACCTTCTTCCCAGCACCCTGACATCTCCAGCCGGCGTGCAGTGGAGGAAGCTGCTCTGCACTCAGACCCGTGGGCCAGACACTTCCCTGGTGAAAACAGCTCTGATGCCCCACAAGTCCTCAGGGAGATGCACTTGGCTTGGACCAGCGCTGAGCTTGGCAGCAGCAGATGGTGACTGTGGTAAGACCTCGATGGGTGGCCCAGGGCAGACTTGTGCCCATTTTGCCCCAGCTCTCCCCAGGGAGTCCGTCCATTACCCCATACCACCCTGGTGGAAACAGCAAACCTCTCCTCCTCCCAAAACAGAGTGGCTGTATGCAAAGGTGCCACTAGCATGCACCTTGGTGCCCACTGCCCTCCAGCTGTGTCCAGGAGCACTGGCTGGCAGGGCCAAAGCCGCCCTGAGGAAGGCTTGGTGCTGCTGGGCCAGTGCTGGGCATGTCTCAGCCCCACTTCAGCTCCTCGTGCAGCTGCAGCCACTGTGTCCTCCACCAAGGACAGGGCTCACAGGCTCTTTGCTTCCCAGCAGCAGAGGAGATTAATCCATCCCAGCAACTGGCACTGGCCAGCCATGGGCTGTGATGTCTGTATTTGCCTCTAAAGCTGACAAGCTGCAATCACAGGGGCATGGGCACTGTCTCCTTCCCAGTCCAGCAGCTCCAAGGATGCTTCTCCAGCCACAGGCTGAGCTACAAAACCCAAGGCCACCCCACCACCACTCCCCATGGCCCAGCTGCCCCTCCAGAGCAAGTGGCTGTTCAGTAGCTCTCTGAAGACCTTTTCATTTTTTCTCATTCACCATCAGTGAAAACTCCTGATACCCTTCTGGACCTTGCCCATCCTCCCTAAGAAATTGTCCTCTTCACACGGCCAGTTCCTGGTGCCTCTGGGGGAAAAGATAGAGCTCTGAGTCTCCCCCCATGACCTCTCTTCCCAAGCTGTGCTCCTCAGCTTTCCTACCTAGTGCTGAGCATCTAGGCATGGGGCCATCTTCAAAACCTCTCTGTCCTTCAACATCTGTATCTTCCTGCAGGTTTCCAACCTGTGCCTGCAGTTCTTGCATTGCTACTTGCAATAGGCATGCAGGGATCACAGCCTGGATCTTAAACCAACTGTACCAGTGTGATCTGCTGTCCTCTCCCTCACCAAGTCCCCATTCTGACATTGAGCTTTACGTCAGTGAAGCATTGCCTTGCACTAGTCCGTGCAAGTGACCCCAGCCATGCCATGAAACAGGTTTTCTTCCAACACTCCAGCCACTCATACTGTTAAATAAGCACTATTAGCCTCAATATGCTGGGAGCATCCTGTTCATGGCACCGTTTGTCACCACTCAAAGCCTCATCTCTCTTGGAGAATGTGCAGCTTAAAGAGTGAAAACCAAGTGCCCAGTCTTCAAGCAAATGGAGATCAGAACAAGGAGATGTGTCCATGTCTGAGGCAACTGAGGTGATGTTAATTTTCTTGCCAATGAGCTAATGTCTCAGGGTAGGGTTTTTTTTAGTGTACTTTCTAAAGTGACATTTCAGTTTGGCTTGAAGAAACAGTGAGATAATATTTTCTACATTAGATACATTTTCAACCCAAGAACTGTCCCGCACTTAAGGAACAAAGATCAAATTTGGTATTGTGCGAGCATTCTCAGCGTGCCTGAAGTGAGTCATCCCCAAGTGTGCCCAGCGCTAGCTCATCCCTCTCTGTGCTGCCTGCCTAGGACAGGCCCTGCTTTCCACCATGTCACCAGGCATGCTGGCCCCCTGCCCCCTCAGAGGTGTTCATTGGAGAGCCTGGGTCCCCAGCATCTATGTCAGAAGCAGCAAGGCACTTCTGGGGACCTTTGTGAGGAAGGCGCATGATCCAGCTCATGGGTTGCACTGGGACGGAGGCTCTTTCCCAACCACCTCCCAGCCCAGCTCAGTGCAAGGACGGGGTTGTGTTCCCAGCCCTGGGGAGCAGCTGCGGGACCATGGTCCTGCTCATGGCCAGTGCACCACAGAAACTCCTTCTTCAGGGCCAGATACTTCTCCAGGGTCCAAATGTTCCTTCTCAGGGCCAAATACTCCTTTCCTGGAGCCAGATCCTCATTCACCCCAATATTCCTCCTCTGGCCAACTGCCTGGAGTCCAGCAGAAGAGACCACAGCTCCTTCCCTGGCTGCAATGCGGCATGTCACTGCAGGAGCACCAATGTACTCTCCACCCTGCCACCACAAACTGGGCATGCTTGGCACAATATTCTCTCCATGGCTGTCAGCAATCAGGAGCAATTTCCTCTGGATGTGGGGCAGCAGTAAGGCACTATCTCAGCAAAGCCTGCTCCAGAGGGCTGACCTCCAGCTCCTGGCTGCCAACAGGGATGTATCTGCATGGTGGGCTGGGTGGCCATTGGTTACAGCTGGGGGTGCTCAGCTGAGCTCTTGGTTTGTCCGGGTCCTGCCTGACACATTTACAGGTGGATACCTTCCGTAAGAAACTCAAAACCTCCAACCACAATCCAAGTGCCACTTGCTTCCCACAGGAGGCTGTTTTGCATCCTGCACCATGAAGGGACAGGGCAGGGAGCCTGGTCCGAGTGTGTGAGGGGCACGTGCCTGGGGGAGAGCAGCACTCTGCACTCAATTCCCAATGCCCCACACACATGGCTAGATGCCTGATGCCTCTGCCAAGCAAGCCCAGCCTGCCTAATATTGCTGCTAAGAATGTACCAGACCGGATCTTTGGCTGAGCTAAATAAATGCAGTTCCCTCCATTGGTCTCAGTGGAGTGACTTTGATTTATGACAGCCAGGATCTGGGCTGGTTCATTCCTCGCAGAATTCAAGTTAGGGCTGGGAGGACACTTGAAGGTCAGCTGGGCCAGCCTCCAATCACAGGCAGGGCTGGTCCTGCTTTCTGGCAGCTCTGGAGTCTAATGTGGTCCTCAAATCACCCGGCCACAGCAGCACTTGTCAGCATTACTGCTGCCAGATCCAGGTAGGACCAAACTTTGGGCAGCTGTGCTCCTCCTCAGTCCTGTTTCTCTGCAGACTTCCAGAGCCTCCTCTGCAGCACCAGCTCTCTCTGCAGACGCCTGCCTGTTCTCCATCACCCCATCCCACCAGCCCCTCTTCTGGGAGGTACAACCACTTCTGCAGAGGACAGGTGCTAACTCTGCAATCCCACCAAACAATTTCTGGAGCCAGCTGAAAGTCTTAAAATCTGATTACTCACCTACTGGGTGGAGGGTTGTCTTTTCCTTCAGAGACACAGATGCCATGGGGTAGTGCAGGGAAACCTGGGTGTCTCAGATCCTTGGGCAAAGCCCAGCCCGTGGGCTCTGGGTCAGACCCAGGGGCTGGAATTAACACCTGACACGACTGCCTGCACCCCATGGGGATGTGTTGTGCCTGAACCTAGCCAGCCCTGGGACCCTCCCACGCTTCCCCCATCCTCCATGCCATGGAGCGCCTGCCCCAGCCCCCAGCATTGTGACCGCATCCTGTGCCCCAGCTCCTGCTGCCCTTCATGGCTCAACATAGAAATGCTTGTGAGAAATTCCTCCCCCAAGGCTTGTGCCCCATCTCTTGCCATGCCAGTGCTTTTGGGGACACCTCTTAATCCTGCAACCCACCCTTGTCCCCCTCCTGTGCTCCCATCCCACACCATCCCTCCCTTCCCCTATCTCCATCCTTTCCTCATTGCCCTCCTTCTTCTGCTCAGCCCTCCCACATCACACCCCAAATCCACCCCACTGGGCCCGAAACTGTGTACAGCCCTCAGGACATCATCTCACCAGTTTGCCCAGTGCCAACTGGGAGCTCAGGCCAGCTGACAGACCTGCGCTGGCCTCGAGAAGGAGGGTCGGGGGGGGCACCGGCTCACCGACTGCTGCCGTAACAAAAGGGACCTTATAAAGAAACACAGCGGAGCTTATTGGCAGGGCCCCGGCGCTCCAGCACACGCCAGTAGCCGCGGTCTGGCCGGGGAGAGGCTGGGCTCCCGGCGCATCCCCCGCCCGGGCGGTGCGGCCCCGCGGGCTCCCCGCTCCTCCCACGCAGCCGCAGCTCCGCGGTGGAGCTCTCCCTCTAGCGAGGCTGCGGCCGCGCTGCCCCTGCTGCGCTATCCGACCCTTTCCACCAGGCACTTCGCAGACCCCCCCGCTTTGCTGCTGCTTCTCCTGCCTGCCCTTCTTTCTGTCCCACCTCAGGCGACGCCCCTGATTCAGGTCGCGGCAGAGCGTGCCTCGCTCACCTCTCGCGGGGGTGGCACGGTGGGCAAGTCACGTCCTCTCCTTCCACTGGCACTGCTCAGGGACCAGCGCAGCTGTGCCTGGCACCAAGGCTTGCTCTGAAGGAGTGGGACAGCAAGGGAAGCTGGGTGGCTGGATTGCGGGGACACTAGCACCACATCTGGCCCTGGCCAGCCCCACCAGCCCCAGAGAGACCCCACCAGCCCTGAAGGGCTCTGACCCCATGTACGCTCTGTGGGTGACCATCACAGCCCTGTGGACAGACTGCTTTAACTGCAGCCCTCTGCCCAGTGAGAGCTGGGGGCTGCACACCTTCACCTCCCGCTCAAATGGGGTAATAACTTTCTCACTCACTGGGGATGCTGCCATGCATGTGTTCTGGTCTGGACGGGTGGGGAGGGGGGTCCCACACTGGGACCCTTGCCATTCAGCCACTGCTCCCTCCCTTTCAGCCAAGGCCACTGGAGGAGGCGGAGGCATCCCAGTGCCCAAGGAAGCCTTGGCAGGTCTGCACTTAGGCACACTCCCCATGAACAAGGTCAAGATAAAAGTGTGGTCTCAGACAATCACGTGCTGAGGGACACCAGAGCCTTGGTGTGAGCCGTGAGGCTACGAGAACCAAGGCCACCAGCTGTGGGGGACACCAACTTGGGTGCTCCTGCCACTGAGAAAGATAGAAGATCACAGGCTGCAGGGCCATCCAGACCCCAACCATTGTAACAAATAACATCAGAGGTTTCACGGGCACAAGAGGGACAGCCACAGGGCAGCACACCCAGGTCTAGACCCGCTGGTGTTCATCACCAGTCACTCCTTGTGCCAAAGCCCTGCAGCTCGAGGTCACCTCTGCCAACCTTAAGGCCAACAGCCAGTGTAAAGCACAACCTCCAACGCAGAGCCTCCCTGCCTGGGGTCCCCAGTCCATCTGAGCTCGTGGCAGTCGGTCTGTACTGCTTGTGACCATAGCTGGTGGCAAATCCTCTGCTCAGGCCATGCTGGCACAGGTGATGTTGCATTATGACAGCTGCAGAGGTTTCTGAGCTCCTTTCCCCAGCAATTTCCATTAAAGGCCCCTTAATGGGAGCATCACAAGGACACTCCTCACTCAAGCAGATCAGCCCTGCCAGGTACCAGGAGCTGCTGATCTCAGCTCATGGGAACCTTTGAGCAACCAGCCGAGACAGTTCTTCAAACTACTTGTGAAGCTTCAGGTACCCAGGCCAGGGAGTGCAGTGAGGGCTGCCACTGGGTTTCCCTGCCACCGGGTTTCCCTGCCACCAAAGCAGAGGTGCTGCTGCTAGTGAGGGCTGCAAGAGGAGAAGGCAAGAGGCTCAACAAAGGTGGGCTCAGCAAAGATCCAGGGCAGTCTGAAGGGGCCACATCACCCCCTCCATGGCCTGTGCCGCAGCACAGTGGTGCTCTGAAACATGAGCTAGGAGGGGAGCACAGTGCTGCTACGTCCTCGGCACTGCTGGCATGCTCTGCGCTCCACTGACTATCAACCAGGGAGGAAAAACCTCTGATAAGCCACGTTATTGCTGTTCCAGCTGCCAGCTGTGTCTCTGCACCCTCGCAGCTCCCTGTGCCCCTGCGGCAGTGTTGCTGTGTATGATGGCACCCTGTGGACAGTAAGTCAAACACTGTCCTCTCAGCTTCTCCAGGGTGCCCTGTTTTGGTCCCTTGCCTTGGCAGAGGAAGAAGCAGCCAATTCTTCCTGAATAGAGCACTGAACGTGGCTGGATACTCCCACCCTTCGCTGCCTCGTGCCTCTCGGACTTCACCAGTTTTACTGCACAAACCTTGCCTGGTGTCTGTGCCACCATGTCCCTGGCTTCAGTGTCCCAAAGAAAGGGAAGGCCTAACCCGGTGTCTCTGTGCCCCAAAATCACAGATGCAATACCCCACTCTCCTCTCTTGACTGCAGACACCAGAGAAGATACAGAGCTCGGATCCCCACCTGAACACTCCAAGCTGAGCCTACGAGGATGGTACAGGTTGCGATCAGAAGTGACACAGGTTTAGTCTAGAAAAGACCAAACCCAAAACATTTTGGTATGGAAAAGACCAAAGCCTAGAAAGTGGGTGAGGGATTCAGGAGGCTCTGGTATTGCACAGGAAGTCACTGGGCAGAGAGACCTTGCAGGGAGGCAATGCAAACAGGAAGGTCAGCACTGCCATGACTGAGACACCAAGTTCTCCAAGAGCCACCAGCTCTGCAGCTGAACCACTGGGCTAGACCTGACCTCCAGACCAGACATGACCACTCTCCAGATGAGCGTACCCTGGAAAGGTGAAAAGATGTGGCCTGCCAACCTGCTACATCTCAAGTGCCTCAGCCCAAGTCCTTGATGGAAGGGGGAGGAGTGCAGGAAGGTAGTGTCTCAGCCTGGACATGGTCTCATCTAGGGACAGGCTGGAAGTGGTGGGGCTGAGCTCCCCCAGCCCTCTCCACCAGAGATCTCCCCAGGCATGGGGCAGCCATCCTGAGCCCAGGTGCAGGCAGGCTTGGAGCAATGTACAGGGAGCCTCTGGTGGGCTGTGCTCATCTCTGCCCTCTATCTCCCAGCATACACAAGGCTGAAGAGCTTCAGGAGGCCAGGACAATAGGTACAAGACCATGGGACTCCTGCCCTTCAAGAAACAGGAGGCTGTTACTCAGATGGCGAGGGACGCAGCAGTATCAGGAAGTCTTGGCCTCCAGGAGGGAAAGGTTGTGGAATTTCTACTGGTACTTGACTTCTGACTGGCCTCTCCCCACAGCCACCATAGATGTTAGACTCTCCTGCAATGGGAACCACCACGGGATTGAAATCCTGGGACTCTCTGCTTGCTAGGTTGGAGGAAACCTCACAGTGCTCCAGCACCAACAAAGCTGGCAGAGATTAAAAAGGAGATGTGCTCCCACTGACACACCTACCACAACACCATGGTGATCACTGGCCTGATCAGCCACTTCACAGAAAATCCCTCACACCCAGTCCTGACCCTCTTCCCCAGGAACATAAGTTAGGCTCTGGCTGCAAAATACACCACACAGGGTTGGACTCCACATCGAGCTGTGGTGGCCCAGCTGGACAGCAAGCAACTTTGGTCACTCACCTCATGTTGGAGGCCAAGGGAGTACCAAAGCTGTCGTCTGAGCGGCAAGGGCTGCGACGAGCACACTTTCTTCGTCTTCCCTGCTCCTCCTCCCTCTCTGTCCAGGGGGCATCTGTGGCTGAACTGGTCCCAGAGTCCGGCTCCAAGTGAGCCAGAGGAGCAAAGTTCTCCTCGATCAGCTTGGCGCTGTCTCGGATCTGTCCCTGTATTTCTGGAGTGAGGGTTGGGAGGTCAAAGGTGAAAAAGGTCCCGTGGGTGTGGGCTGGGGAGGAGAGGATGTCAATGGAGTCCAGGCTGGTGTAAGATGTGCCTTTGGCTCGATGGGACTCCATGATGCTCTCAAAATGCTTGCTGAAAGAGTCCATACCATCCTTAGAGAGGCTGTGCCCTAGGAAGGGCACTGGAGACTTGAGCATACCCTGTGTGTCTCGGTCCATGATCCTAGAGGGAAAGAAGGTGAGAAGAACTGGTCACTGAGGAGCAAGGGATCCAGGTCCCAAAACAAAAGCCCAGGCGCTGCTCCAGAAGGAAACTGGGGAGGGCAGAATCTCCTCTGAACATCTGTAGACCTCCAAGGAAATGCCTCCCCTGCCCAAGACATCATGGGAAGAGGGACTGCACTGGCCTCCCTCCAGACATATGCTTCTCCTTTAATGCGCCACAGACTTTTGTTCCTTTAGTGGCTCATCCTCATAAGAAGCTTATGAGATGGCTACTGCTCCCAGTCACTCAAGCTTAGATCCAATAAAGGACTCAAGAACCAGAAGCAGGATGTGGTTCAGCTCCATTACCAACCAAATCTGGAAGTGGCTGAATTTTCCATGAGCCTTCAGAGTTCCTGACACCCAGAATGCTTCTCCTGAAGCTGTTCAGGACAGCATGACACCATGAATGCAGCACCATGGATGCTGAGCATCATGCTCAGAGCATCATGCTCAGAGCATGACCAACACTCATCTGCAAGGTCTGCTGGCTGGTCCCAGGAGACATCTGGGATCCAGCACAATGCGATGCTGAGCCCCAGGTTTCCCCAAGCAGTACAGAGTGAGCCCCACACCCAGCTCTGAGCTCAGGGACCTGACCTGGTGCATGTCCTAGAGGCCAGGCTTGGTCCTGGCTCATCATCTTGTCAGGGATCAGCCCTGCAGAAAGGCCCAGCCTGTCTCCAGTGCAGGTCTCCAACACAGGAGTTTCTAAACCCTGAAGCCCTAAGTGTTTTATCCTGTAAATGAGGTGAAGTACAGCCTGCCCATCCTTCTGAGCAAGTGACAACAGGGACATTTCAAACGCAGGGAACATCAATGCTTCAGCCATACAAGCATAAACAGAGCCCTAAAATCCTGCTCTACTCATAAGCTGCTATCGTTTTATTAAAGCAGCAGAAAAGCACTTGTTATGCCACTCTCTCCTCTGATTAAAGGAGAGGAACTGATCCAGCTTGTCATAACATTTGTTATGAACAAACAGCTTCATACAGAGGGCTCAGAAAATGCATTGCTGTTACAAGCACCAAATGATCTTCATTCATTAGCCTTCACATACCGCTCAAAAATCATGCCCTGATTACTTCAGCAGGCTAAGAGTTGGCAGCCCGACTCCCTTAGATCACAGCTGGCTTCAAGGGCAGCATGGCTAAGCCAGGCACAGGTAAGTGAGGCAGGACTGAGGCTGCTCTCGCCACCCACCAGCGTGTCCCTGGCTGTGCAGCACTGCTTGGCGCTCTGACCATTCTCATAGGAGCCCCAGGAGCAGCCAACTCTGGGGTAGCTTTCTGGTGAGGACAAGGCAGAAGAGACCTCTTTAACATCTGCAGATGAGCTTTACAGATGCAAATGTGCATTCACTATCCTTACCACCCAGCTGTGTGCTACTAAACTGAGCTAATGCCGCTGACTTCATTTTGTGCCTTGAATCCATGAGGGTGATGGGCTGTGCTGGGGAGGACAAGACCAGCAGACAGAAGGGACTTTTTTCCTAGGAGAGAGAGCTGGGCTCATTCTTGTGATCAAGGATATTGTCACCAAGCCACAGAAAAAAACACAGCTGATTTTGTACACACCATCCGAGCTTTGGAAGCCATCTCTCCACCCTGAAATATCAAGCGCGAAGCCGTTCAGCTCCAGAAGGACCTAGTCGCAGCAGCATGGGCACAACGCTGCCTGCACACACCACTCCTGCTCAGACCTAGATGCTTCATCTGCCCTCGCTGCGCTACCCAGCCCCCTCACACCCCACTCCAGCCCCCCAGGAAGGGTCACTGCACCGTCACCAAGCCAGACAAACGCAGCTGGGAGGAGCAGAGGCGGGGAGGAGACGCAGAGGCTGCAACTGAGCATCTGCGCAAGGGCGGCAGGAAGCAGGAAAACAAATGGGTTTCCAGCCTTGAGCTGGGGCGGGAGAGGTAGTGAGCCTCCTTTGGGAGGGTCCAGGCGGTTACGGAGGGGAAGCGGGTCCCAGAAGCCACTGGCCATGCTGCATTGCCCGTTAGCAACAAATCCAGCAGCTGATGGAGGGGAAGGGGCTTGCTCTGTTCCCCCTGCCTGGTGCTGCAGAGCCCTGCTGTCCCTGGCAGGGTGGTGAAGAAGGAACAATCTCTCTCCTCAGACCCTCAGTGGTTTTCTCTCCGCTAAATGCTCTGGTGACCCTCCAGACCCCTGACTGTCCCAGCCATGCCCCATTCCTGCCTGCACAGGGCTCTACATGGGGATCCCAGCTCAGCTTGAAGAAGGTAAGGCCCTACAGCACCACCCAGCAGCCCCTCACTTCATTCCTCTCTGAACAAAGCTCTTGTACAGACCAGCCTCAGCAGCTCCTTGCACTCCCCCAGGCTCCTCACACATCCCTAGCCTGGCAGCTGCCTGCTCTTAGGGCTCAGTGTCCTGACTCCAACCCATGCTCAGCCACAGGTACTGACCATGGGTGCTGCAGTCTCCTCCAGCTCCCACACTCCCCTGCCACCTCCACACTGTCACACTGGGGTCACACTGCCCTCAGTCCTCCCCTGCAAGCTGCAGGTGCCTCTCCCAGCTCATGGGCAGGTGCCTGTGATGTCACCCTGAGTGTCCCTTCTTCAGCCTGAGCCTATGGGACGTGGGAACATCACCCCGAGTTGCAGCTCTGTGGCCACATTGGGCTCTGGGACTCAGCCTCAGCACAACAAGTCAGAGGCTTGTGGCTACTGAGGCAGGTTAAGCACAAGCTTAAGCATTTGATAAAATCGGGCTGTAACCATTTTTTTAATCCCCAACAAGGCCTGCCCTGCAGCTATTTTCTCGCCACAAAGCAGCAAGCACAAAGGCTCTGAAAAGGCTCCCCAGGGAGCAGATCCAAGGGCTTCCCTGGGCAAGGCTGCTCTGCTTGCAGGGAGAAAAAGCATTTCTGCCTCCTGGCAGCCCCTGTGCTCCCGGGGGAGGGAGGCACCCCCAGCAAACTTCTTCCAAAGCCTCTTCTCTCTTATCAGCCGCAGGCAGCCGTGCTGCAGGGCCAAGCCAGGCCCTGCCTCCAGCTTAGCCAGCATGTGTGCCAGTGCTCAAGGAGGAAAAGAATTGAGCCCCTTCTCACTGACACGTCTTGGTTCTACGGGACTAATGGGAATAAAGACAGTAGAAGCTTAGACTACTCATTAGAGTCAGTAGATTTGACTCTAAATATATTCAGGCAGCAGATTTGCTGGAAAAAGATATCGTTTCTTCTGTTGCTTTCCACGTCTCGTTTGATTTGGTGCTGGATTTTTTTAGCTTTTAGCCTGCTCTTATTTTGGGAGGGTAAATCACCAAAGAAGATGCCCTTTGGCCAGAATATGAAGGACAAAAAGATAGCACCAAGCCAAAATCCCCTTTGCAGAATCTAAACCCTTAAGGTTAGATTTTCAAAAGGATTTACATGTCTAAATGCTGCAAATCAGCATTCAAAGGTACTTCAGTAATTTTGTAGGGCTGATCCTTCTCAGCTACCAGGACGGGCCTGGGGTATAGCAGCTCCTGCAGCAGCAGAAAGGTGCCAACTCTTGGGAGCCTTGGGGGCTTCTTAATCACTCCAGCACCACCCCTCCGGTGAACAGGCAAAGCTGAAAGCTCAAAGTAGGAAACATCAATACTGGTGACTGCTAAACAGGGAGGAGGATTGCAGCTGCAGAGCAGAGCTCAGAAACAGTGTGTAAGCAAAAACCCAGGGCTGTGATGCAGGGACTAAATGAGCTCGCGTTTTGAGGCTCATGATTTTCAAGATGCTGCCCACAGGGTCTGCACCTACATGGGGAATATTCAGGGGTCCGCAAAGCAAAAACCACTGGTCTACAGAGAAGCCGTGTGAAATTAATATGACGCCCCTATAAACACATTGGTAATCATAACAGGAGCACCGTCTTTAGGGGCAACAATGCATTTAAGGACACATCCAAGCTTTCAGCACTGTCTGGGGAGCTACAGTAAAGTGTGTCAGAGGGCAAAAAGCAGGTCTATGCTTACAGTTCATAGGACTTGTAGTGGCCTAGTACGTAACTGGAAATAAAATGCACACCTTACACAAAACTTCTGTCACTATTAATTTGTAAAAGAATATATAAAAAATGGCTTATTTTCAGCCTTTCTCTAGAACCCAAGGTTTGTGAGGACAGGGTGGGCAGCCGGGAGGGATGTGTACGTCCCTTCCACTAGAGATGCAAGGGCAGGACAAACTGGCAGGAGCCCAGCTCCCCTCAGGACCCACACCTTCCCTCCCCATGAGCCCACCACCCTTGTGCTTCTCTTTCCCAGCACAGGGACACCACTGGTGGTTACAGTTTCATTATCTTTTCCCACCAACCAGATCAAACCATCCCTTTTCCTTTTCTTCCACCTAAATGCTCCCTGCCTGCTTTCTGCACTGCTAGGTGAGTACACGCTGCCACGTGGCATCCCAGGCATCGCTCTGGCTTTGTGCTTCCCAGGTGAGACCTTTCCCTGCTCCTGCAGAGCATCTGCGGATGATGCTGAGCCCCATCATCTCACACTCCCTTTGCTGGTACACGTCAGGAGATGACCTTGGTTGCCATTGCCTGCATGGGCATCTCCCACTCCTTGCCAGGGCCTTTCCCCACAGGCAGCTGTCCCAAACAGTGCTCTGGAGCAACTTCCCTCCTGGGGTACGCAGATGATGCCCATCACTCCTCATGGTCAAACCACCACTCCAGAGGACACTCCATGGGCAGAGTCTTGTACCACCAGGCCAAAACACCATCTCTCATAGGTCCTGATCACCAGTGCCCAGCACAGGGCAGATGGCAGCTCGGATGGCATTAGTTGCCCACAGGTGGGCAACTGAATGATAACTTTGTTATTACCCACTCCATCAGCCTCCCAGCACAGGGTGTTTTGCCACACAAATGAAAAATGACATGAAAGTGCATCCCCTACTCTTCCCCAAACATGGCAAATACCTACTGAGGCCAAGCAAAAGCGATCTCTCCCACTGCCGAAGCACAGCCGTCTGCGGAAGGGAGTGCAGCCCAGCAGTGCCTGCCAGCACGCAGCAGCTCCAGGACATGGCCTGGCCTCAGGTGCCCTGACACTGTCACCACAACGTCCAGCAGCACCAGGGCAGGACGTAATTAACCTAGCAGGACTTGCACCAGGAAGCCTCGGCTCAGCTGGGAGACCTGAGCTGCATGGCTCACCCCAGGGGTGCGAGGCCCATGGTGCAGCACCCAGGGCTGGATCACCTGTGCTGCCCTGCTGTTTCCATAGGGCACTGAGCCAGCCCCAGTCCCAATCCCAGTGGCGCAATCCAGGACCCCATCTGACCCCATGCACAACTTGCATGGAGCTAGTGGGATTTTTGGCTCAGATGCTCTTTGGCAGAGTCCATTTTGCCATGCAGGGGACAATAAGGAGCGTAAGAAGAGCTTTTTGCCCTCATGCATGGAGCCTCACCTTTCCCTATTCTCCTTCTTCATTGCCTCAAACACTTCATCATCTTCATCCACATCCCTGTCCTGCAGCTCATCCTTTCGGCAGCCAGCATCTGGGGCAGGGAGCTCCTCTGGTGTGCTGTTTCTCCTGCCTGGTGTGCCCCCGAAGCTTGGGTTGCTCTCACTGTCCTTCTGGCTCTCAATCGCTGAATCCACCTCCTCCTTCTCAGCCAGGATATCGTCAATGTTGGTTTCGCGATAGCACCTCAGTGGTACGGTGTCCAGGTCTGTCTCAGAGTACTTCACTGTCCTCCTTATAATCCCAGTCTCGCAGGAGCTGGTGTTCTGGCCGCCTGTAGGAGACACCTCTATCTCCACCTCCACGTGGCTCAGGCTGTGCTCAGGCACTGGCCCTGGTGGCTCTGCAGGCAGCGAGCAGGAGGGCTTCTGGAGGGGCTCAGCCAGGGGAGCAGAGTCAGGGGCAGAGGAGCCTGCAAGTGAGCACAAAGAACTCAGAGCGTGGGGAGCTGCACTGGGGAGCGCTGGAGCATCACACACACACAAGAGAGGGGTCACATATGTGATGGACACTGGGGAATGGAGGTGCTAGAAGGAAAAAGTGTGGGAGAGGCAGAGACAGGGTGCTGACAGTGTCATTGCACCCACAGCCAGCCCCAAATCCCTTCTGCAGAGATAGCTAGGGGCTGCCAGGTATCAGGGTCCTGCGTCACCCCCTTTGCTCAACACTTTGCATGGCCACAGTTAACTCTGTGGCAAGGATGTTGTGTGCAGAATCAGGCCACAGGATGACACAGACTGGCTGATCTCAGGGGGATCTTGGCTTTCCGGTGGGGACTGACAAGTCCAAAGGGATGGGCAGCCCCAGAGGGAGTCTCAGCAGCAATTCAGACTTGCAAAGTAGAGGTCGGTCCAGCCAAGGGCATAGTCCCCCCAGCCTCTTACCTGTCTTCGGGGCATCTGAGGAGCCGTAGAAGAATTCCCACTTGGCCCTGGCGATGCGCTGGGCATGGGCCGAACTCTGCCGAGGGTAAGGCCAGGCATTGCCCTGCGGAGGGGAGAGCGGTGAGTGGGCAACAGACTCCAGGGCAGAGCCCATGCCTGGTGCGGGGAACCCCAGCACTTACCTGCAGTTGGGGGTCTGGCTTCAGGGGGCTCCTGGTGAAGCCGGGGAAGTCCTCCGGCAGCCCGTTGGTGAGGGAGCGGCAGAGGCAGTTGGTGTCGAGGGCGCAGGGCTCCTTCCCACAGGACTGTGTCCCCCCCGGGGTCCTGCCCCCAGCCAGAAGCGGGTCAGATGCGGAGGCCTCCAGCTTCAGTGTGCACAGGAGCCGCTCCTGGGGTAGAGGCTGGGGCTGGGGGGACCCCATGTTCCTGCTGAGCTCCAGGCTGCGGCTGAGGCTGTCGGGACTGTTGTCCCAGCTGGGCTGGGAGAGCGCCAGGGTCTGCACGCTGGCCTTCTCAATGAAGCGGAAGGTAACAACGGAGCTGTGTCCCTCTGAGGCCGCTGCCACCAGCGGGCTGCGGCTGCCCGGGGAAGAGAGTGCTGGGCTGGGCTGGCCCCGCTGCGGGGTGCAGGGGGCCGTCATGCGCCCTGCGCCCAGGCAGCTCCCGTTGCCAAAAGGAGCCCCCTCCGCCGGCTTGCGGGCCAAGGAGCCGGTGCTGTTGTAGAGGCCAAGGGGGCAGCGGCGGACGTCCGGGGCCAGGCCCTTGCGCAGGAGGTGGAGGCGGCCGGCATTGAGGTTGGGGGTGAGACAGCGTGGGGGGCTGTGCCTCCCAGCCTCGGGGCTCCCCCCCACTAACCAGGGTCTCCGGTCCACCCCACGAGTGAGCAGTGGTGGTGAGGCAGCACAGCATTCCTCAGGGTGAAAGCGGACGGGTCCCCCTGCCTGGGCCATCCTGCTGGAGGAGGGCATGGAGGCGTCAGGTCCAGAGCCTTTCAGGGTGGCACAGCGATGGTGAGGAGGGTTCCCGGCACCCCTGAGATGATGGCTGGGTTGTGGGGTGACGCATCCTCAGACAGCCCTGAAACAAGGGCAAGGAGAGCTGGTTAGGGGAGGGAGGACACAAGAAGGAGGCTGGGGCCACAGGCAGGACAGGCAGGTGCCATGCCTTCACGGCAGGAGAAATAGATGCTCCAGGTGAGGCAGCCCCATTCGAATCTCCTTCTACTGCAAGAAGCAGGTGAGGTTCATTGTAGGCATCACACCAGTACCACTGCAGGGACACTGGCAGCCCTTTGCTCGGTCCCCAGGCACCCAGAGTGTTTGCTTTCTTCCCAGGGTGCCAGGATGCTCAGGCACTTCTCCTACAGACCAGCACCCCAGACATGGCAAGAGCGCACTATGCACTTTAAAACAGGTTTCATTCATCCTGCTTTCAGTTGAATAGATTTACTACCCACAGTCTACTAAAATCACTTCAATAAGGGGAAAAAAAAAATGACACACTGGATCACTGACACATCCTGAAATTACACTTGCTCAAGGAGTTTAACATGAGCAGCATGGGCATGGAGCTGCTCTCTTTGGAGGTCAGCCTGGGTTTGAAGTCTGTCACACCAGCGCATGCCGCAGCCGCTCTTAGTGGCACAGACAGAGCTGTCAACACCTGCAGATCCAAAAAGCAATGGTTATGACAGTCCCACCCTGCGGGAACAGAGCATGCCTGCCCTGCACACAGCTCACCTGCCTGCCTGCCTCTGCCCAGAGACTGCTTATGCAGAGGTGAGACCAGCCAGCCCACAGCAGCAAGTGGGCAGCTGCAAGGGACGGCAGGACCCGGAGCTGCCATCGGTGTCACTGGCAGGGCTGCTTACACTTTTCTTTCTCCCAGTGGAGCTAAAACTTGTCCTCATCCTTCTCCGAGTTTATCCAAATTCCTGGTGTGCAGAGAAGACTCTGTCTTGGCTGCTTTTGCCTTCTGACAGATGCCAAGATATTAAGATCTCATCATTTGAAAGCAAGAAACCAAATGCCAGTTGCAAACAGAGGAAAGCATGATTTCTTTTCCCTGTTTCCAAGTACAAACCAGACAGGATTAAATTCCTGAAGGATGTGGGGCTGTATTTTCAATGGTGTTTAGGCTCCAGAGATGCAGAGACATAACTCTCTATAAAATAGCCCAAATCACTCTTATGGGGCAGGCGCCCATCTATCTGCACTATCACACTGCTAAAAAATCTGGCTCCTGCTGAGCAGTAGCAATCTGTAATTCACTCACCACAAAAATATACTCTCCTGTTGAATATACCAGTTACTGTTTTTACAGTCTTGTTTTTTTTTTTCTCTGTTAGGGTTGTGTTCACATTCAAGGTTGCTGAAGTTAACTGATAAATAATAAAGATGCAAGGTTTATATATTTCAAACGAAATTCCACTTTTTATCTCAATGAAGACTGACACACATGCCAAAGAAAAAAACGCTATCACTAGGAATAACTGGAATTCGCTGTAACATAACAAATCTACAAAAAACAGCCTATCTCAATACATGTGAGATATTGCTCAAATAAATGGCAGAAGCACAGCATGTCCTCCTGGTTATCAAAGAATTATCAAATTCAGAGTAAAGGCCATGCCCGCCTGTGAGCCACTGAAGCTAGATGGCTACACCATCCAGCAGAGTGAGCTTTTCTTTAATAATGAAAGGTAAAAAGCACAACTGCAACAGAGATGAAAAATCAATGATGGAGCTAAGTCTTCCTGCTTGCTGATTTGAATGGTGAATCAAATTGATGCTCTTTAAATCACCATGATGAATGTGTTGGGCTGTAAGGCACCAGTGGGCTGGAGGGAGCCTTGCTGGTCCCACCACCTGAAGGCAGGAGAAGCCCCACAAAGGAAAGCTCACAGGGAGGCTGCCCGGGCAGCCCAGGGTATACATGCAAGGAAAAAACTCAGGAGCTGCAGTGTGATAGCTGGGGGCTGCGCATCAAGGTGGGGGATTTCATTTGTTCAATAAAACACCTCATACATACATGAAACTTGCTCCTCCTGGCTGTCCCTTCTTAGCGGTCAAAAGGATGTCCAGGGACTTTTCACAGCCCTTGTTTTGAGCTGTACCCGGTGCAACAGGGGATGGCTACTTCCCATGCAGGTGCTTGTCTGCTTGAGCAGGGCGATGCGGGGTGAAGGCAGCAGCAGACAGCAGCAAGTGCTTATGCTGTGGGGGAAGAGCACACCCATGGCGGGGGTGTGTGGGGACAATGCAAGGGAGGTGGGGAAGGATGCAAGGGGAACGGGCAAAGAGTGAGCCAGGGATGGGAGGGAAGAGAGAGGTACAGGGCTGGGAGCTGAATCCACACTGTATCTGTGTGCTGGACATGGTACCGCTGTCAGCGGTGGTGACAGGGAATGGGGAAAACCAGGCGGTGGGTGTCGGACTGTCGGACCGAGTGGGGCAGGATGGCGCCCGGGAAGTGCCTCTGCATTCTGGAGGGACACGGAGCAGCTTCGAGGGTTGCAGGGGTGGCCGAGGAGGGGTGCTGGCGGCCCTGAGTCACGAACGGGGGACCCCTTCCCGAACGGGTGTCGGGGTGGGGGACGTGTTCGTCCTCCAAGCTGGCTCTGAGCCCGCCCTTGCCTCCCCGGCCCCCCCAGCCCGGCCTCCCTCGCGCCGCACCTCCCGTCTTGGCGGGATCAGCCCTGAGTGGATGTGACATCCATCCGGATGAGCAGGGAGCCCCCCGGCCAGGGGGGCCGGCGGAGCCGCTCGCCGCGCCCTGCCCGGGTTCCCCCTGTCTGGGCAGGGGCCCCGCGCCCGTCCCGCCGCACCGGCACACCGGGACCGCTTCGCGGCAGCGGCGGGCGGGTCGCGGCTCCGCCGGACGTCCACCGGTGCCAATTCAGCCCGGTGCCGCTGCTCACCGATCACCGCTGCCGGGAGGGCGCAGAGCCTCCCCGGCTCCCGCAACAACTGCTGCAACTTTCCCCGCTCCCCCGCTCCGGCCCCCGCCGCGCCCTGCTCCGCTCCCTTACCGGCAGTGCCGCCGCCGCATGTCGCGCACCGCTACTCCGCGCTGCCGCCGGCACGGCACTGCGCGGCACGGCGCGGTCCGCCCCGTCGGGCGCGGTGCGGTACGGTGCGGTACAGTACGGTACGGTGCTACCGGCCTCTGCCCGCCGGTACTCGCCGCGCTAATCCCGGTCCTCCCCTGTCACTCCGCCCCGCTGACAGCCCCGAGAGCCAATAGGAAACCCCTGCCGGGCGCCGCGCCCCGCCCCGCCCGGTGACACCGGGACACGCGGAGCGGGGAGCGGCCGGACCGACAGCGACCCTGGGGTGCATGTCCCCAGGTGCAGGCGGGCGGGCGTGTCCCGGTGTAGCACCGTGAGCATCCCCATGTCCCTGTGTGCACATTCCGGTGCAGCACTGTGCACAGCCTTGTGCCCCAGTGTAACACTGTGCAAGGTCCTGCTGCCCGGTGTGCACACCCCCACGTGTCACTGTGAACCTGGCCTCATGGTCTGGCAGGTGTGACCCCATATGCTGCTTCACATGTCCCAGCGTAGCACTGCACACGTCCGTGTGTTCTGGTGTGGACATCCCCATTCAGCATGAACATCATCACGTATGGTGTGTCCCTGCTCAGCAGCGTGCATGCTCCCATGTGACTGCGGGCACATGTCCTCATGCATGAGCACGCATGGCTCTGTGTGTTGTGCCTTGTGCTGCAGAGTACAGTCTGCCCTCTACCCCACCACGGTTTGGGGACCACAACTACAAAAAGACAAAAGCTGCATGTGGCCAAACCCAGCAGGCTTGTGTCACTCACCTTGGAGCAGAGACTCTGTGCTGTCAGTTATCCTCTCAAGAGGAACCTCACCCTAAGTACACTGTGGCCACAGGTGCCAAGCAATTTCAGGCCACCACAGACTTTACACCACTATGTCACCAGTCACCCAAGGATAGGAAATGCCACTCCAGTCTCAGGAAAGCCCTTAATGCTACAAGGGAGAAAAAACACCATCCTTTGACTCCAACCCAAGGACTTTGCTGGCACAGGAGGCGGGTGCAAGCAGAAATGGCATGGGGCAGTTGGGTGCCAAGGCAAGAGGTGCTGTGGCAGGGCCCCCGGCCACTACGCTGCAACCACACTGGGTCTGCACGTGGCAGCTGACAGGGCTGGCAGCCAACACTCCCTGCCCGCCCAGCCTGCCAGATCGATTCGCTATTAAACAGCACTTTATTACCCAGCCCAGCAATCACTATTAAATGTGTGTGAGAGGAGAGGCCCAGGGGAGCTTGGGCCTCACATGCATGCCATGCCTGCAAGAAGAATTTGGGGAGAGCCGCCCCTCCTTGCTGCTTTCCCTGCCTGCAGTGAGCCCAGCTCTGCGCCTGCCTCTCCCCACTGCCACTCAGAAAGTGTGTCCCCTTCTCCCTTCTCAGGCATAGGGATGTGGGGAGAAAGCAGCAGGCTCAGCAGGCTCTCCTCATATTTAATGCATTGAAGCACTGCCATTTTCTCCCTCCTCCAGGCTCCTGCCTGCACAGGGCCCCTCTCCCCCACATCAGGGACCGTGGGTCCCTGAGCTGCCTCACAAACAGCCGGCTTTCCCGGCTGGCTTTGTGAAGCTGGGCTAATTAGGGGCCTCGCTGCTGTGGGATCAACGACCTGATTCCTTCAGCAGCTTCTTGATGGCAGGAGGGTGGGGAGGGGGAAGGCTTTTCTCTAAGCTGCAGCCGAAGTGACAAATTTAACCAAGTGGAAGAGCTCAGAGCTTTCCTGGTGTGTTTGTATCAGGACAAGGCATGTCTACACCTTCCCAGCAGCTGCAGGCAACCCTGCTGAGAGCTGCAAGTGGCAAGGGAGAGGTCCTCTCCTGCCACCCTGTGTGGAGATCTGGGCCATCCATGGAAAACACATTTCCTTCCAAACCATGCGTGCTTCCCCCACAGTAGCTGTGGCTCTCCTTAGTGTTCTGTGTTCCACATACCCCTCACCTTCCCACAGCCCTGCATGGACATGTGCCTGCATCCATGGGTCAGACCAACACTGACATGAGCCTGGCTAGTTCAGGATTTAGCCCTTTATCCCTCAGTCCTTCCTGCTGTGAATCCCTCCTCAGCTGATGAGGAGGAGGAGGGAACAAGAAACCCCTCTGGCAGATATCAGAGAAGGGAACAGGTAGAGTCTACTGAAGCTGTGGCTCCACTTGGACTCAGCACCCTTGTGCACCTCTGGGCTGCTCCCCTAAGGAGCTGTCAGAGCCATTTCTTTCGGTACAGCCTATGCTTCGGGCGCTGCAAAGGGCCATATTCTGACTCACTGCTGCCAAAGTCAGTGGGGCTGTGCTTAGGCCTTGGGGCACAGCATAGCCATGCAATATGGACAGTCACTCGGTCAGCAGGTGGGCACTCCTCACACAGCTCCCTGGAAGCACCATGGAAAAAGCAGCTGGGGCCAAGGGAAGCTGAACTCTCCTCATCTCTGCATTGAGGGTTCTGGGGCAACCAATTAGGTTGCATGTGTTCCCTCAGGGCCTAGATTTAACTACATGGCTCTAATTAATGCTTGCTGCCTCCAGTGCCAACACCCAACCACATCCTAGCTGTGTATTAAAAAAGCCACTGCAGTATAAGCCAAGTCTTTAATAGGCTGATGCACTTATCTGTTATTCCACCAGGCTGGTGATTAAGGATAAATGGTGAAAATACTCTTCCTTGGCAGCCTGTTACACAAACTCTGCTTTACAGCTTACTCAGGGCAAAAAGGCAGTGCTGGAGATCCTGCCTGCTGCCCCTGCCCAAACCTTAGGCTTCTGCCCGGACCTGGATCAGGGGAGAGCACACCCACACCACCCTGAGCCTCCTGCAACTCCCTTGCGTGGGGTGGGCATGTGGCAGCATGGCGGGATTTTTCAGAGTGAAAGGCACCCTGTAAGAGGACACAGACTGTAAAATGTCTTACCAGTGCAGACTGCAGTGTATGTGAGGCATAACTTCTGCCTGCCCAGCTGCCAGTGCCTTCCCCAGTGTCCCGGCTCTCTACCTGGGGCTGCCCCCTCCCACAGGAGGGACATGGGCTTGGAAGAGCAGAATCAGGCAGTGAGGAGGTAGCAAAAGCTGTGTGCTGGGCCTCAAAGTGAGCTGTAACAGAACACCCCAGGAACACCTGCTGTTACAGAAATACCCCGAGCCTGTCCAAGCCCTGGGCAGCACCAGCACAGCAAGCGGGCTTCCCCCTGCACCCACATTGCTCATCAGGATGAAGGCAAAAATGCCAGCATGCTAAAACCTGTCCTGGGGACGTGGGAGGTGGGGCCTCAGCACAGCTTGAGCCATAAATAATCTCCCTACACAGCAGTTAGGGTAACAATTGTGTGGGAGTATCTCTTGGTAAAAAGATGCTTAGGGAAAAGATGGTCTTGAAGGAAAGCAGTGAGAAGATTTCTGCCTGGTGGGACATGCTCTGTGCTGAGGACAGAGCTTCCAGGGTGCCAGCAGGTCACTCAGACCCGCCTCACCACGGTGATTCACTGCACCAAAGAGACAAATTTAGTCTGAAACCACTCAGATCACCAGTTCTCTGGTGTAGCCTCCCAGGACACAGCTTGTGCTGCAGCACGTATCTTTGGATCTGGTCTCCAGCTAATTTCTGCAACAGTAAGATGTGAACCCTTCCCCCATTTTCAGCCTCAAGATTTGTATGAGGAGAGGTGTAAGAAGGAGTAAGAGCAATGAATACAAGGAGTATTTTATGTGAAAAAGAGACACCAAGCCCCATGCATACAGCCTGACCCAGCACAGGGAGAATATGGTCACATACAGAATTGTATAAAAGGTGTGGAAACCCTAAAAGGTCAGTTAAGGAGGAGTAATTACAAGCATAGCAAGGAAACTGAGTAAAACCTGACAAGGTGCAAATATGCAGAGATACATGCAAGGGTTTTGCTGAAAGCTTGGAAGCAGTGGATTCGCAAGAGAGATGCTGCAGAACAGCCCTGCATTGGTGTGTAGCTAGGAGCTCCTCACACATGTTCCTCTTCCAACTCTGACTTGCACAGTTTGGCCTTGCTTAGTTCTATTTATTTTTTTTTTAGCCCTGACTGTATAATCAGATTCTCAAAAAGAGAAAGGGGAAGGTGGCATGTACAGGGAAGAGCTGAACAGTAGGTGTGGGTTCCTGTTTCACCAGCCTAAGAGTGGCTCCTGGTGGCACTGTGCAACCTCAGCACTCACTAAGAGCAGAGTTTGCCCTGTGGGCCTTCTCCCATGCAACCAAGAAGTCCAGCTATGGTCCACTCCAACGCCAAGAATGATGGAGGGTGTCAGACTTATTCTGCAGCCAGAGAGAGTATGGAGACAGATCCTTTGAAAGTTCCTGGTGAGAACCCAAGGCAAAACAGTGTTGAGAGTCTTTATCCAGCTTCTGGGATGCTGTATGCAGCCATCTCTCACATCCTAAAGTGCTAACATTGTAGAATTACTGATGTCATTGAAATGACCTTGCCTCTTGCCCCACTTGACACTAGTGGAAAACTAAAGGAAATGCCTCCAAACATGTTGCAAGGCTGACAGTACGTAGCCAGCAAGGTAACAAGCCATCATACAAGCAGATAAATCCTAGGAGAGCAGGTTAGTGTTCATTTGGCACAATACCAATCTCCTAAAAATAAGTTGTACCTTCCCACAGTTCCAGCCTCCAGGGACCCAAGAAGGCTTGAGAAAACCCAGCCAGCCTCTTAATACACCTTTGATGTGGTAATAACATTGAAATAACTGCATTTTCATTGCAAGAGGAAAGTCAATGGGCATAGAAGTCTTGCCCAAGATCAGCCAGCAAATCAAGAGCACCTCTGGGAACCAAAGCCTGATCTTCTGACTTGAGGTCAGCTCTTCAAAACGACAAGGTTTCCTCCCTTCAGGCCCAAATTCCCTAAACCTCACCCCTGCTACCAAAAGGGTGAGGTCAAGACCAAATTGCTCCTCCAGACTCTCCAAAAGCACAGCCAGGCGCCAGCGCTGCCTCACAGCAGCGGAGCTGGCTGAAGTCTGTTCTCACATCAGGGGGATGTTAAGGAGGATGAAGATGCTAGCAGGATCAGACCCGAGGACATGCCCTGGCCCTGAGTGCAGACAGCACCATATGTTTCTAAGGAAGATGCAAGAAAGCTGCAGCAGCAGTTGTGAGCTAATCTGCTTCCTCCTCCCAGGGCTCATCTTGGTCTCTCGTCACTACGGATCAGCTCTAGGCCTGACGCAGGAGCCCTGCTTTCCCTCACAGGACATCAGCAATCACTGAGATAAGAGGAGAGCCACAAGACTGAGCAGTGTCCCCTGCTCAGTGAAGGTATCTGTGCTCAGCCCTGTACAAGACACTTCCCCAGCTGCCCTGCAAGCACCACAAGTCTCACAGCCCTTTTAATTTCCTTTTAGATGATAAATTAAGATAATTGGTTGGTCTTACAGGAGCAGTTGTGATAATTTTTCCCACATCCTCTTTAAAATCTAGAAGCTGGCAATTATCCAAGCTTGTAGCAGGAAGCTTTTAACCCAAGCTCTGCCTTCATCCTAGTGCTTGACTAACAAGGTGAATTCCCCTGGTCATAAGGGACCTTCCTGACATCAGAGCTGACTCAGGAAGCTGTTTTGGTAGACCAGTTCACAGTGTTAAGGCTCAACTGGAAACATGCATCTAGCTGAAACTCAAAAAGGAGACTGACATACACCTTTTAAGAAAAACACAGACTCACCTTAGGCAAAGGATACTCGACTGGAAAATCAGAAAATTGCTGCAACTCTTGACTGAGATAGCAGACCAGAACAGATTTCTGGTCCTTCAAGCTTGTCTGCTTTGAATTACCCCTTTGCTGCTAAACTACAGTGAATAACACCACCTGTACTGCAGTGCTGTACAGCCATTCCACAACCACTCTGCATATCAGAAAACTTTACGGACATGAGTACAAAAAGTTTATGGGCTTGGGACCCTTACCATTGCTGTGGTCCTAGGCTGCTAGCTCTGTTGGACATCCTGACAGCATAAAGCTTTGCTGAGGCATACGCCACTACAATACAGTGACAGGCTCTGATGCTCCTTCTGCATCTGCAACACACCTGTGGAGAAGAAAGAGAACAGTCTAAGCATTTCACAGCTAGAAACTCTTCACGATTCCTAGTTCATGGCACACACATCTTCATAGCCATAATCTTAAACCTACCTACCAACTCTCCCATAGATCAACAGCTTGTCAGGGTGCTGGGGGCACTAATAAACCTTAGTGGGCTAAGGGACCTCCACCCACTCCTGCTTATAGGCCCACGACCCTATTTAAGCTCAGCCTGGGGCTCTTAGTTCCTGTTAAGCAATATTGTAGGAGTTTCTGATTTCTAGCTGGTTTCAAGCTGGTTTCTAGCTTGGCTTAGGTATCTTCATGGGTTCAGTTGATCTGGACCCTTTCCTGTAGGCTGATGTCCTAGCTGGACTTCAGCCCTGCTCCATCACCATGGCCTTGCCTGTTGGTCATAGGGCTGTGTCTGATCCTGGTTGCCCTTACTGGGCACCAGGCAGGTATTGAGTAGCTGGTCTCCGGCTGGGGAGGCCCCTGCCCTTGCAGGACCAGCTACCCTTGCTGTGCCCTGACACAGCTGGCATGTTCACCCTGCTCTTCCCCATCTTTCTTGCATTCCCCTAAATGCTGAGACAGGGAACTAGGAAAACAGCCAGCACCACCTGAGAGGCTGCAGTGCCCCAGTCCCGGCACAATGACTGCTGTCCTGCAAGCAGGTTAAAGTGAGCTGGATGATGCATGACTCTTGAACAGTCCCATGACCAGCTCTTGAAGTTCTGCCTTGTCACCAGGTCTTAAAGGTAGGAGTCTTCACTTTCCCCATGAACAGGGCTAAGCCTGTGCAGCCGCAAGACAGAAAAAGGTTGGGACAAAGCAAAGGCCAAATGAACACAACCAGGTCCCACTTCTCCCTCTTTTTGTGGTACCCAGAGTCTTTCTGGGCTGACTCTCAGCCCTGCTTTGAGCCCTGCTACCAGCGAGCTCCTGGGGAAGTGACTCAGGCAGCCCAGCTGGATCAGATGAAATGAAAAACATGAACAGAGGTTGGTGTGGGAGCAGAGCAGGTCCCACTTGCCAGCCCAGCACACATGTTGCTCAAGAAGGATAACAAGCAATCCACAACACAGCTTCTCTGAGCGAGGACTTGACACAAGCTGGGGGCTCCCAGCCAGGTCTGTTTTGGCACAGAAAGTCTTCAGCAAAGGCCAGATGTAATTGAGCATTGCACTCCCTTGCTCACTGGTGCTTCCTCACTTCCTATCCAGACCAAAACCACTATTTCAAAATGCCTCCTTGAAGCCAACTTCAGTCACAGTCATTCACTTACAAGGGGAGTGTTAAGGGACTCCCTGCCAGATGCCACATTTCTATTCCACAGCAGGAACAAGAGCAGGGTAAGCACAGGCCTGAAACCTCCTGATGGCAAAATGAAACCTCCTGGTCTAGAAGCAGGATCAGCACTCCCAGAGCTTTCTGTGCCCCCACTGCAGGGGAAGGAAGGGCTGTTCCAGGCCATGGCTGGGGTTATTCTCAGCTCCTTTAGAAAACTGAAAATCCCTGCCTCACTTGTCCTTCTGTAAATGAGAAAAGCACTGTACTAACTCAGGGAACCCTTGAGACCCTCAAGCAGCAGGAGTGACTTGCCTGGGGCAGACAGGTAGCACAGGTAGCTACCCCCAAAGGATAGGTACAGGGGTAAGAATACCCTTTCCCAAACCAGCCTCTACATTGGGAGGGAATGGGCAGACTAGAGTGCACGGACAGGTTATTGCTTTCCAGGGAACGTGGGACTTATTCCATGGAATTTGGGACCAAGGATTTGGGACTTGTTCATTGCACATGGGCCCTGCTCTTTTTCCAGGTGGATTTTTTTTATAGTGTCTGTTGACAGCAGTGATCAGCAGCTCGATGCTGCACAAGTTGGAAGGGCTCAGATCCGAGACAGGGATGGGGTCATCCATCCAGGGCCAGCTCTGAGGCGGGTGTGCATTGGGAGGAGTGCCGTACCAACGGGAGTGTCTGCCCGCAAACCGGCAGTGGGGAAGAGAGCAGTAGGGAAATAGCAGCATCTGTTTCTGCGGGAGCCCTACCTGGAGTCGTTATGGCAACTGCTCCGGCAGGAGCCCGGGCCGCTTCTCCGCGGGGGCTGTCGGCAACAGGACGGACCTTGCCCGCTTCCCGGGGCAGGCGGGGCACTGGCGGGGAAGCAAAGCGTGGACAGCCGCTTGGCAGGGTGAGGGGACACGGGCTGGGGGCGGCGGGTCGCAGGCGGGCAATGCCGTTCCGTCCCAGGCGCTGGCGGGGGTCAGCCCGGTACCGGCGGGGGAGCGGGGCCCAGCAGATGCCGGTCGGGTGTGCTGTGAGAACTGCGAGCCCCAGGGACGGGTCTTTCTCGGAGTCCCTCCGCTCCTGCGGGCGGGGAGGGGGCGGTAGAGGCCGCCGTGAGAGCCTCAGGGCCGGGCAAGGGATGCGGGGGGCCGGGTCGGGGGGTCTGGAGGGGCCGGGGGGCGGCGCCGTCGCTCACCGGCAGCGGCGGGTCCCGGCGGGTCTGGCTCCGCGTGGTGCTGAACGGACAGCGCCCCCGCGCTGCGCATGCGCGGAGCTGCCCGCCGCGGGCAGGGGCGTGCGCTGGGGACCGGGGAACTGGGACAGCCGGTGTGCGCTGGGGACCCGGGGCGGCCGCGGGGCTGGAGCAACCGCTGTGCGCTGGGGAACTGGGGCAACTGGTGTGCACCTGGGATCTGGTGTGCGCTGGGGAACTGGTGCGTACTGGGGAGCTGTTGTAGCGGGGCCGCTGGGAGCAGCCTGCGGGAGCCGCTGGGGAACCAGTGTTGCCGCCAAGGCCCCCTGGCCTGTCCACAGCGCCGGAGTCGCTCTCCTCTGCCCGGTGCCCCAACTTGGCAGGGCCGAGCACTCCCCGCGGCTGCTGTTGTCCGAGCCTCCCCGCGCCGCCCGCCGGTAACCTCCGCCCTAACGCCGGAGACGGTGAAGGGGCGGGGCGGTGGGGACGCGCGCACTTCCGCCGGCCGCCGTGACGTCACGCCTGGTCGCCGGCGTCGGGGGTGGGGCCAGACGCGGCTGTATGGAGCGGCTGCGAGTCGCGGCGGGGCGGCAGGTACCGGGCCGGGGCTGGCGCAGGGAGGCTGGGTTCGGGTTGCCGCCTCGCCACCGGCCCCTGTGGGAGGGGGGGCGTCTGTGTGCAGCTCCCTCGCTGCGGCGGCGCGGTAGCCCGGGAACCGGGCCCGGGGGCGGCTCTGGGGCCAAGCGGGGACCCGTGGGGCGGCGGGAGGGCGATGTCCTCGGGTGAGGACCCCCAGCTGCCGGTTCTGTTGGAAGCAAGTCTAAGCACGGCCTCCAGCCGCAGCTCGGGCGCTCTGGGCTCAGGCACCGCTCTGCTCCTCCCTGCGCTCCTGCCGTTCCCCCCGCCCGCGGCTGCGGTCTCCGCTCCGCAGAGATGCGGTGTCCCCGCTGCTCGGGGGAAGAGCGCTCGGGGCCAGCCCGGGGACTTGTTGCTCCCCATGGGAGGGAGCAGGAGTCTGCCCTCTCCCCCGCAGGGGGCCCGAGTGGCTCGGCACTGGATGCGGGGGGTGAGCTCCAGGCAGGGTGGTGCTTGGACATGGCAGTGAGGCACAGCTGCCGCGGTTGGTGCGGTAACGCTGCAGCAGTGCCTGGCTGCTCCACTGAGGGACAGGGACTCCCCACGCAGCTGGTGGAAAGCCCCATCCGAGCTCTCCTGGTGGGTGGTGCAGACAGGTGGCCTTGGATGCCTGAGGAGTGAATGTCCCAAGGCTGGGGCGGAGGTGATGCAGGTGGCAGGTGCGTGCCCCGCTGGTGGCCAGCCGAGGGATTTTTACCCCATGGGCTGACTGTAGGAGATGTCGCTGAGTTTTTCTTTCTGGCTGTTCCTCCTAGAGGCACCCGGCAGCAGGTGTGAGGTGATTTAGCCTGACTCCCACTGTAGCCTGTCTACCTGGCGTCTGATGATGAGTTTGACCCCCTCCAGGGGATGCCTCCTGGACCTGCCCTGGGAAGACATCTTGGTTCCACATATCCTCTGTCATCTGCCACTGCAGCAGCTCCTGAGCCTGCAGAGGGTCAGCAAGGCATTCCAGTCTCTCATCCAGCTGTACCTGGCCAACATGCGCTGCTTTGACTCAAGCCAGGTATTGGATGGCTCTGAGGCTGAGGGAGACACAGATGTCCTACTGCTCTGGAGCTAACAAGGAAGCATCTGACTATGTGGGGAGAAGAAACCCCCAGCAAGGACGCTGGTTTCTGCTCAGGAGCTCAGTTTAATGGCTCCCGTGTCAGACTGGACAGATGGGCTCAGGGAGGAGAGGCGGTGATTCAGGGCCCAGCAATGCCACTGTCTTTAGCAAGAGGTGTTGGGAGGAGTGCGCCTGGAAGCTCCACCCAAGCCATTATGGGGCATTGCCTGGCAGAAACACAGACCAGCTCCAGAGTGGCATGGCCTTCTGGTCCTCACTGTGCAATAGGGTGGGTCTGATGGGAGATAACTCTGTACCTGATCTTCAGGGAGAGCTTGTGCCAGCCTTGAGAAACAATGTGAAATACAGGAGTAGCTGCTGTTCTGTGAGGGCATAGAGTGGTCTAGCTAAGAGTTTTTGGAGAGCAGAGGTGTGCAGCTCATCAGGAGTATATAAATGCAGGGGTGGTGATGAGGGATGGAGAAGCCAGAGCATCTTCTAGCTTGTGACAGTAGCCTTGGCATGAGGGGAGGAGAGCCTGATGGCAGCGTTTGCCCTGGGATGAGGAGACGGGGTGGCTTTGGTTGTCACCATCACAGTTGAAGAGAGGAGGGGAGAGAGTATCTGGTGAGGATGAGGCTGATCTGAAACCCTGGGGGATGCCTCATTCTTCCTGGGTTCCCCACGCAGATTGGACCTGCCATCCCTCGAGCTGCTTTCGTTAACCTGCTGAAGGACAACGAAGTACTGCAGCAGCTGGCGCTCCAGAACTGCTCCGACTGGCTGACGGACAGGGAGCTGCTCCCGGTCATTGGGCAGAACCACCACCTGCACCAGATCCAGCTGAAGGGCTGTGCCCAGCTCAGCCGCCACGCGCTGGTGGCCATCTCGCTGAGCTGCCCCAACCTGCGTCGGCTCTCCCTGGCTCACTGCGAGTGGGTGGACAGCCTGTCCCTGCGCAGCCTGGCTGACCACTGCAAGGCACTGGAGGCTGTGGACCTGACGGCCTGTCGCCAGCTGAAGGACGAGGCCATCTGCTACCTGGTGCAGAAGTGCAGCAGGCTCAAGTCTTTGTCACTGGCTGTCAATGCCAATGTAGGTGATGTGGCGGTTGAGGAGATTGCCAAGTGCTGCCCTGAGCTGGAGCACCTGGACCTCACGGGGTGTCTGCGAGTCAAGAATGACTCCATCAGGTACTGAGCAACGTGGGGAGGTGAGCTGGGGCTGGCTGCTGTCTGGGGTGGGGAGGAGAAGAGAACCAGAGAGAAAAGTCAGATTCACTCATGCTGAAAGCAATGAGAGCTCAGTCCGAGGGAGAAGCTACTAGCAGGCTGTTCAGAAGAGGCATTGTGTGCTGCTAACAGCAAATTCTCCAGCATGTCATGGAGGGTAGGTCTGGGATCAGGCCATGTCCCTTGAGTTTCTTGCAGACCACCAGGGTGCTGCTCCCACAAGATGGTGCATGCATGGCACAGTTATGAGCACTGGGCTGCTGGGAGCAGAGAAGAGGGTGAGTTGTGTACTTGGGAGTCCTGGCTTGCAACCCATGCGTGATCTCTTTCTTGGCAGGGTCCTGGCTGAGTACTGTCCAAAGCTGCGCTCGCTGAAGGTGAAGCATTGCCACAATGTGGCCGAGTCCAGCCTGAGCATCCTCCGAAGCCGTGGGGTGGAGCTGGATGTGGAGCCTCCGCTGCAGAGGGCTCTCGTTCTTCTGCAGGACGTGGTTGGCTTCGCCCCTTTCATCAACCTCCAGATCTAGAAGTGCTGCTGCTGGGGAGGGGGGAACTGACGCAATGTGGGGGTCATGGGAGGATGCCAGAACCGGCTGCTGCGAAGACGTGCAGAGGGAGAGGTCGGTCCCATTGGTGAGGCTGCCCTGACTGGGGCTCACTCTTTCCTCGTGTTCGTGAGTGGGCTTCATGGGTGCCTCCAGGGAAAGTAACTCCCTCTGCATTGGCGTGGAGAGAGCAATTGACTTGCAGGAACACCATGGTGCTGAACAGGCCTTGGCCAGGCCAGATAATATATAGGATTTATTATTTGTTGTATCTTCAGTCTCCAAGTGGCAGCTGTCCAGAGAGCAGGATTGTGTTTAGGGACTGTCCCCTGGGGCAGGTGTGTGCTGCACGCTAGCAGAGCTGTTGGGAACAAACCAGGCCAGCTGGAGCAGAAAGGCGAAAAGCTGCCAGCCCTCCTCTGAGGAGAGGGCAGGCCCCTCTGGGTTCAGGGAGGAGGGCAGAGTGAGCCCAGCTCCAGCCTGTGGCCACCATCCAGCCTGGTACCAAAGGGCTGGCATGGCCCAGTGCAGGCAGTGTGTCTGTCCAGGCCAAGGGTGCTGGTTTAGGCTAGTGCGGGGGAACCTGCTCCTTCCTAACAGCAGTTTCACTGATGGAAAAGCACCAAACCTTGCTGTGCTGTAACTGAAAGCAGTTGGTCATTGCCATTCGTTTCCTTCCAGCTTCTGACTTAAAATTTCAGCAGCTCAGGTCTGCTACTATGTCCTGCTCCATGCGGTGCATCTGGAGCCTTGGCACTCAGCAGGGTTAAGTGATGGCAGCAGTGCTGGCCATGCTGTCAGCTGGAGTTCGTGAAGTGCTGCAGGTCGTGTTGGCAGGGAGAGCCTAGCTCTGGTTTGGAGTTCAGCCTCAGCCCTTGTATCCACTAGGTGGTTAACCAAACAGCAGCTGTATCTTGTGGTGAATGTGATGAAGAGAGTAATTAGGGGAAGAGAGGATGACCCTGCTTCTATCTTTGGCCCCAGGAGGGACTGGAAGCAGTGTCTGTACAGCATGTTCATGCTCCAGCTGAACTACACACCAACTCACATCACCTTTATTAATACTGGCACTCAATTTAAAGCAACAGTGCACACAGACTTGTAAAAAGCTTGCTGCAAAAGCACAAGCCACATCTTGGATCTAAAAATGTCCCATGCAAGGAGTAGCTGAGAAGGCCCAGAGAGCCACTGCGGTGTGCCCCTGGGGGCAGAGGGACAGCTACACCAGGAGATAAGGCTCCTCCTTGTCAGTCAAGTTAGTTGAGGAAGCTGAAAGCAGCGTCCTGGTTCCCAGGTTAGTTCCAGTTAGTGACAGGTGGAGGAGTCCCCTCATCCCTAGTGCCACATGTCCATCCTGCCATGCCTGGCCAGCGAGGTGGAGACTGAAAAGCAGGAGGACCTGGCTGTCAGTGGAACTTGTACTTCCTGGCTGGTTTCAGGCTGATGTAGGTTCTCTTCATCTCCTCGCTCTCGGGCTTCTTGATGTCTTTGTATCTCTCTCCCTTTGTACTCACAACTTGGTTATCAATATAACGGATCAGCTTCTTGGGAGCCTGGAAAGACATTAACACCAAGTGGGTGGACAGCCAGGCTGCTAGAGAAAGCAGGGGGACAAGCAGAAGCAGAGCTCGGAGGACAGGTGCAGGACAACTGGGGTGGTCTGCTTTACCCATCCTTTTGTAGGGAATCTTGGCCAAAACTGGGAAGTAAGCTGTCTGATTGGGGGGGCAGGGAGCCGGAGCCATGTTAGTCAGGAATGGTAGGAGCTGACAGACCCTGCAGCACCTTTGCTAAGCTAATCTTCCCTCTTCAGTGACTAGCAGGCTCTGTGAACAGTTGTGTCTTGGGACTTCCCCTTTGCTTTCTGGACCTTCAGCCTGATTTTAAACCATCTAGACAAAGGACATTCAAACTGCTGGTGAGCTGGAACTGCTTTTCTTACCTCTTTGGGTGGAGCTGGTCGATGTGTCTTCTGATCATCTGCACTATCCACCATCATGTATCTGAAACAGGAGACGCATTCAGTGAACTGGGTATTGTGCATTGCCTGGGGCTCTCTGGTTTGTGGCTGTGCAGTGTGTCCTACTTGCCTATATTGCAGCTAAGAGCACTTAATGTTCCCTGGTGGATGAAATAGGCAAGAAGTGTGTCATCCTGGTGAGAAACCAGGATTCTCCTGGAGTAGCATCCTTAACAGTATGTGAAGGGTATTGAAAATGCAGGCTGTTGAGAATGCCAATAGCCTCTGTAGAACTGAGATGTTGACATGAGGTGTGCTCTGCCATTGAGCCAGCTTTGTTCCTTTTCAGTACAAGTGATGGCAGCCAAAGGAGACAGAGGAGAGATTACAGGACCAAGCTGGCTGCCTCTGCCCTGAAGAGATGGTGTTCCTTTCACTCTACACCTACTGCTTGACTATGAAACAGGTCTGTGCTGGAAGCAATTTTATAGAACCATCACTTCATTCCCTGTGTGGCTGAAACATCAGGGCCCAAGCATTTGCTTGCTGTACTGCTGAATTACTCTTGAGACTTTGGTGCTGGTTTAGCAGATGGACAGCACAGCTGACCATGACTTCTCCCTCAGTAGTTAGTATAGTTGCTCCTGTGTATCTTCAGCTATGGTTATCTGCTCTCTGTACCTGTGCTTGAGTGATGTTTAAAGTACAGGATGTTTCCAAAATGTCATTAAAGTGAAGTTCCCAGAAACCTAACTAGCAGCTGGTATTTTTTTGTTCCCTTGCATGTTACTCTGAAACAAGGGATTGCTAATTCTGCCTGGATGCCATTCTGCCTTCCTTTATCTTCCTTAGTTATTCTGTCACTGGGGAAGGATGTAAAGTGGTAGCAAAGATGTGGCTGGATAGACACGTGGAATCTGCATGCCCACAGGAGGGTACCCATGAAAGCTGAGATCTTAAAGCAGATCAATGAAACCACAGTGTGGGCTCTCCTATTGAGAATTAAATGCTTTGGGAAATTAATAGAGGTAAACCAATCTAAAGCCACTTTCATTGTCCAGAAGTCCACAGGGGGATTTCAGAGGAGTTTCTTTAAACGCGTTGAATTCACACCCTTAGCAATTGAGATTTAATCTTCTCAGTGTTGCTGTACAGGCACTCTCTTAAAGATATCTTTAGCCTTGTTTGGACTGTCTCCAAGGATGGAGGTATGAATGAGGTGCTGTAGTTCTACAAGTCACCATGTGTTACCTGAGCTGCAGTATGATGTTTGTGCCTTGACCCTTTATCTGGGACCTCAGCTGACAGTACTGGGATTTACCCTGTACCTGTAGGAGGCTGAAACCTCACACACAGCCAGGGCTGTGACCCAGCTGGGGCAGGGAACCTGTTTCTGTGCCAGAGCTGTAAAACCAGCAGAATAAGGGGATCTTTGCTGCTGGGTACTTACTTCTGTAGGATGACCTGTTTTAGTTCCTCGTGGTTGGGTGCTCTCCGGGGCCGTACCAGTTCCTGGGGGAAGACAAGTGCATGAGTAGCACAGCAGGTGGGATGTACAGCTTCCTCCCCATTAGCCTGGAGAGCCCAGCAGCTGGTGCAGCACTCTGGCCCTCTGAGAAGGGGCTGCCAGACACAGCTCTGCTGGGATGCTGGCTCAGCTGTGTGGGCACAGCCCCTGCTCAGGTAAGGGAGGGAGATGGGATGTTGCTCTGGGTGGTCTTGCAGCTTGCTGTGCAGAAAGTTCCTGTGGTCAAAGCTGCTGCCTGCAGCAGACAGCTGGGGCACTCGTGTGTCCCTGAACTCTGCCCCCCTGCTCTTTGACCTGCTGCCACCCAGTTCAGAGTACAGTACCTTCACACTCACACCTGCTGGGCCAATTTCCACCTTCTCATCCACAATTAACTGTACTGCCTCCTCCAAGTTCCCCAAGGCCATGGCAAGTGCCTTCTCCACCTGGCTCACGGTACAAGCAGGGAACATCTCCAGTAGCAGCTCCACCCCATCCTTCAAGTCATCACCTTCCTAGTTGAAGCAAGAGAGACAGAGGTAAGCTAGGGATGTGGTAAGGAGGGCTGTTGAAAAGGGCCTTTCTGGTTTTGCACTAAGTCAGGAAATTCAGCTTGCTCTCAGCTGAACACTCACTCTCCTCACATGCATGACTAAATCCCACTCCTGAAGCTGACAGGCGATTGTATCTTTGCAGGACAAAACATTACTCTTCCTTAAACTCCTCCCCCTATACCTCAGCTTTCTTTAAAGTAGGGCTGCTGTGAACTGGCTCGTCTGTGTGGCCATGCTATGTGTCTCCTTAGAACTGAGCTTTCTTGACACTGGTGCAAATGCTTGATCCCCCTCACCTTGTGAAGTTGTATGTGCTTTGATCAGAAAAGGAAGGGACTGCTAAACATGGTGACCTGTGGCTACATCAGAAGGAAGCACAGCAGCAGCATTTGCTAGGAGACTCAACACAGAATGACTAAGCTGCAGAGCAGGTCAGTATTGAAGAAACAGCAAGCAGAGCGTGGCAGGGATCTGGCAGGTGCCACAATGAGGGTCATGCTGCTGTGGGATCAGGCTTGCTGGGCCAGTGATTCAGTGCTGCTAGCTCAGTATCTACACAGCACAGGAGGTCTCTGAGAGTGGGATTGGTGTCTTCAGGACTGACACCTGGATGTGACTGCTCCCTGTGCAGATACTGCACAACAGCTGGGGAGAGAAGTGGTGATCCAGCTCAAACTGTGGAGTGAGGCTGGGGGCACAGGGTGAAGCAGGATGGAGTCTGGCCCGTGCTGCAGAGGCATCCCCACGGTGCTGCTGTGGAATCTCCAACAGGCTTGTTGAACCATTGCTCTGGCTCATCCTTTTCAGTGGCCGGAAAGGATGAGCCAGTGATTGCTCATACTCTTCTGTCAGCACATAATTTTATTTTTCCACTTACTGACAGAGTCTTGCTCAGGCCTTACAATGGAGGAGGTCACAGACACCAGTGATGCTGTGTCATAGCCTATGTTGTGGTTCCTCCCAGAGCCATAAAATGTCCTCAGGTGGTGGTGGTAGTCTAGTTCTGTGTGACTGTGCCCAGTGCTCCTGCTCTTCTCTGGGGTGCTCATACCTGGGCCCCGGCTCCATCTCTTGGGGTGCACAGCCTCTCCGCCTTGCAGGCTCCAGCTCCAGGTTCCTGTCCCTTTTTCAGGTCTTCAGAGGGTGCTTCACTCCCACTTTCCACTGCCTTTTGGCCAGGTTTTTCTTAAAGACACAGTGATATCTCCTAAGGAACAGTCCCATTAAGCATAGAGCTCTGTGCTTTCTGTTGACATTAGATAGCTAGTGCATTGTGTGCCGAAGCAAATCCCTTCTTAAGTGACAAGACTGGAAAGCACTGATGTTCCCCCTGCCCTCAGCAGGGACAGCTGCAGCTGTGCTCCTGCTGACCTGCAGGAACACAGTGCTAAAGCATGCTGGAGTGCCCAAGCGCTGCATTTCCAGGCCTTGCAAATTCAATTCTATCTGTCAGTTCTTGGCCCCTAGCACTGAGGCTGTGGATACTTACAGTATTTTTGTTATATTTCTAAGAATTCCCTAGTGTTTTCTCTAACTTTGAACTAAGGTGTGGTTTTGATTTTAAATTTGGGAATACACACTGGTAGTCCTCTGGCTGCATATAAGCCAGCACATCCTGTGATCAGGTTACTCTGATGCATCTCTCCTTACAGGCTTTTTCTGCATCAGTGTAAGAAGAATCATTTCACCTGTTCTGTGCTCTCTAAAACTGGGATAGTGCTGTCCTTCCACACTCCAATTACATCAGGATCCTCAAAGGGTAGGTTGCAGGGGACCAGAGGAGAGCAGTAGATATTCTCAAGTTCAACAAAGCAGCAAGTAAGATAAAAGAAATGAATGTCTGTGTAGCCTTCTGCCAAGACAGCAGTGATGTTGCTAGATAAGCAAAAAACAGGCCGGTATGTCCTGAAAAGTTTAATATCCAGGCTCTTCACCTGTTCGTTCTTTAGTAGGAAGTACCTTTGGGGCTGATTAGTGGAGCAGTGCAGCTGTGAATGTTGAGGTTAGAAAGGGCCACTGGGGTAGTGGTAGTCTTCTGCAGTCCCGCATGTTGCAGGCCACAGCACATTTTGCATCTGTGCCAGGGTTCATGAGTGAATGAGAAGTGAGCTTTGAAGATGCTCAAAGTCTAGAAGTGATACATGTTATCAGCTGGACTGTCTATTTGATGATGTGCCTGACATGGGCTGCCTAGTGGTACTGTCCCTTGGGCAGATGTCTATGAGAGGCGGTCAGGAATCTCCGCCTTCAGAATTAACCTACAGTACAATTTCAACAAGCAGCCCTGTATCTGCTATTATTTCCTTATTCTGGATTTGATCTCAACAGAGCTATTTGGAGATCTGATTAAATGTTTTTCAACCCAGTATGCTTGGGCAGTATTCCACATAACTCAAGCCTCCTATGTGTTGATACTGAAAACCCGACTTGAACATTAAAAAAAAAAGTCAACCAATTCAGGCTAGTCTGTGAGATCCTAACTGTGGCAAACAAGATTGTATTTTATCCGGTGGCATTGCTCAACTCTAAACACTACAGCTTAAAACATATGCAGAAGATACCTCCTTGTGCTGAAATTGTTTGTGTAACTCACCTCTGATGCGAGCTTCACTGAGCCTTTCTGACAGAGAGAACATCATTTCACAAATATCCCCACTGCAACAGACAGAAGCTGTATAATTAGTGTGAGAAATAAAAGGACTTGTCTATCCTATTTGGCTGCCTTTTTATAGAAAGACAAAGCTTGATGGGAAGCCCAACAAAATAAGCTGGTGTTTCAGATCACCAAGGATCTGCTTGCAAACTGTTCTAGGATTAGCATCTGTGTATTTAGGCAAAGCCTGACTTAATCATAATGGCACAGGTTTGATACTAATACATTTTCAGCTGGGTAAAACAAAAGAATTTATGGTACTGAGGGACTTCAGTCCGGGCCCTCACTGCATGGCATGCACATACAAAACAGTAATATTCAAATACCTGTGGATTTCTGCAAAGCCAGGGATATACGCCTCCATCATTTCCACAAAGGTGTCCATGTCGAAGGTCTCCTCAGAGGACTCTGGTGAACCCAGCTCTTCCAGGACACCCGTGATGTAAGAGAAGAAAACATCATCCATCCCACTGGCAACAGAGAGAAAGCAGGACATGGAAGCAGGCTCAACAGGCACATTTTTTCTTTCTCTCCGTTCCCATTCCTCCTAACCTTTTGTCTTTCTAATAGAGCAGCAGAAGGACCTATGTGGACTGTATCTTGTGGGCAGATCTCACCAGTAAAGCCAGGTAATAGGTGGTCAGTGGTTGAGCGGGAAGCATTTATGGCTAAAATACTGCATGTGGTCCTCCTTCCTAGGCAGCGCTGAATGAAAGTCCCAGAGCGTGTCCAGATGCTGTGCTCCTGTAGGTACTTCAGCTGAGCTAACTAAAATACTCTAAGTGCTCAAACCCGACTTTTCTATTTTGACTGTTGTTTAAGGTGAGGACATGACATTCTGTCAAGTTGCAATTTCTATAGGATGCAGTGTTCTCTGCTTGTTGCTCTCCACACTTGTGTCGCTGCTGCCACCGGCTGCAAAACTAGCTGCTGTGTTCCAGCCTCAAGGTGGCTGTATCTGCACGCAGGCAGAGTTCAAAACAGGGAGAGCCCTGACATAGCGCTATGCTGCTCAGAAAGCCCTTCAGGAGCACTGTGGAATGAAGGGAATCCCATATTCTAATGCATAGTACTGGACAGGAAATAAATCATCTTGGTAGTCAAAGAAATGACATTGCCACATTGCAATGTTAAACACTGGTCATTCAAGCATTCACAGCAGAGCCTGTACGAATTACCTGCATCCTGGATCTGACATAAGTAAAAGCAACACAAACCACAGGAAAGTTACAGAGGTCTGCTTGGAGTTCAGTATAATGTGCAGAGAGACAATTCATGCAGAGTTCAAGCCAGAACAATTATATTGGATCTTTCTATCTCAGCATACCTGAGGTCTGCAGCAGGGATGTGGGACTGGATGAAGCGTGTCAGTGTGTCTCGAATGATTCTTTCAAGCTCCATGACTCTCTCAACCTTTTTCTCTAAAAGAGAGAATGAGAAAGAAAACACCATGTAATTTCAAAGGCAAGAAGTAGATCAAAACTTCAAGAAGATCAAAAAGTAGGCATGGTATTGGCGAGTGTGCTCTTCCCATCAGAACAATTCATGAACTCCTCCAATGTGTTGTGTCATCCCTGGGTAACA
Organism: Streptopelia decaocto; assembly: GCF_964273445.1. NCBI lineage: Eukaryota > Metazoa > Chordata > Aves > Columbiformes > Columbidae > Streptopelia > Streptopelia decaocto. Next base: position 51,484,485 of record NC_138659.1, read on the forward strand.
GCAGGCAAAGACATCAGCAACAAGCAGCAGTATGAAGATCCACTGGAAATACCAGCGCCAAGCAGTCCAGTCTGTTGGGCCTCTCCTGCTCGTTGTTGATGCTGGCAGTATACAGCTGTCACATACATTTAAAATGTCCTGTCTAGGAAGCAAAGCTGGAAATGCAGATATGTCCAGCTGCAGGACCTCAGAGACACCTCCTGAGCTGGAATGCTGTGCTGTCCAGTGAGGGAGCAATGGGTAGTGGGTTTGCATGCTCAGTGCACAAAGGGGTGGACCTTCCAGCCAAGAGCATTCGCAGTGATGCTTTGACTCAAGAACAAGTGGGAGGAAGGGTAATGTCTCCTAAAGAAAAGACAACCTAGAGCGTATTTTACAGGGAAATACCAAGCAGGGCACAGACAACTTGTCTGCCAGCCAAAATATCAAAGGTCTCCAGGTCAGGCACGGACTGCCAGTGGAATCCTGCCCAAACAGGAGCCTGTTGTTGTGCCTGATAAATGAGTCATTCTGCAGCCAATGCAGCTGCAACAAGGCACACTTGATAATCCAGAGCTCAGGGGAGTTCTAAGAATCACAGAACTCCCACAAAAGAAATGGCAGAGGGGGCTGCCCACAGCTGTCCTACAGCTATCAGCACTAGGCCTGGGCTGAACTGGGTGGAGAAAAGCCCTTCCTTAACCATTCCTTTCCCCTTGGGTCTACAAAGCTGCTGGGTGGACAAACTCCTGGTGTAAGCGCAGAGTTCTTCTGAGGAAGCATTTCACAGCATTAGAAGAAAACAAGACTGCAAACTTTGGCAGGCAAGAGCTCTTCCAGAAAACACCTGAAGTGAGCTCCTGAGCTCCCCTGCTGCTTTCATTTTTCAGCCTCACGAGAATCCTTTGTTTGCATTTTTCTTCCTTTTGCAGATGTCATGGCCCACAAGTGTGGAAGCTGGCTATAAAAACAACAACGTGTAAAAACACCTTCCTGCCACCCGTCCGTTGTTTCTATGTGTTTTGTGAGTTTTCTAGTGGTGTGACAGAACCAAGTTTATCTTTGCCATCTTTGCAACATACCCAGAAAAACACATGAGCTTTGTTCTATCCTTCTCAGACATCAAAAAACCAGTGATAAAATGTTGAATCTCACTGTTGGCAAGAGTACTGTCCTAAGCGGCACATTTCTCCCCCATTTTAAGCTGAATCTGCAAATGCTGGCAACTACCAAGCCCCCTAAACTTGCAAGCATGAGAAAAGTAATTTTCTTTTTTACACAAATCAGGGGTGGGAAATCAACATGTAGCAGTCAAAATGTTCTTACTACTGTTAGTTCTATCAAGAAGAATGCTTATTTCCTCCTTATTCAGTCTTTGTGACATCCTAGGAACTGGAAGTCTAAAAGATTTTGTCCATTTCCATGAAACAGGCCAATATTCTATGAGAGATGACTGAATAGTAACCAATAACATTTCCTGACAACCCAATTACCTGAACAACAGAGCACAATTCACCATGTCAAAGGCACTTTTGTGAGGTCTATAAATTAGCTGCTCGTAATTTATTCTGATCAATAGAAAAGGCAAAGTCGCTCATCTCCTTAACCAAAGGCACTTGCAGGCAAGTGTCAGACTGGAACAAGACAAACACAGAAAAAAATAATTCAGCAACAGGAGTATCATAGCTACAGCCAGCCACTAACTAGTCTTAAATCCATTCCTTGACCTCTGACAACCACAAGAAATGCTGGTGTGAAGTGTTTGAAAATATTCAGGTATTTTCCTGCGGAGCTACCGGGCTCTATCTGAGCAAAAGCTGCTTCCTGGTATCTGTGAGTGGAAAGAAGGAAGCAGGTTTAACCATTGGGTATAAATTCTCTCTGGCACCTCAGACAAATCCATCCACCCGCACACTCGGATTTAAGGTTTACATACAGAGAAGGCAAGCTGCCATCTTCAGCCCGTCTTTGAAGAAAGGAAACCCTTTAAATGACAAAAGCAGAGTCACACACTGAAGGACAGAGAGTAACTAGGTGATCAAATATTTCCTCAAAGGTCAGCCACCACCCTTTCAGCTGAAGAACCCATCTCAGCTCCTACAAAACAAGAAACACCAAGAGGGACAGATGCACTTGCATTTGATCATTTATTGCCATAAGGGAGAGACTATTCACCAGTAAACAGTCCTGACAATAGTTAACATCTGGGGGATCTGTAGTGCACAATGGTCTTGGCCAAATAAGGCTTGTTGAAGACAAGTCCTGAAGATCCTCTGGCCTTGCAGATTCAGTTGGTATTTTCTTGAAATAAAAGGAGCTAATAAAAAACCTATGTACAAACATTTAAAAAAGGATTCTTCAAGGAATAAAATGATGTTGCTGCATATTCCTCCCTGCACAGCCAAGTTTACAATTACAATAACTCAGGACATCAAAACACCTTATGCATTATACCTTCAAATGCCACATTTTTTTCTAGTGGTGACCTGCAACAGTTAAGAGGGAGATTTACTAGAAGGGCTTATCCTATGTGCACAGTTTTGTGGACGAGTGATTTATAATGCACAGAATGATCTAAAACTGAAAGGCAGAAGAAATTACTCCCCCGAGGGTTCAATTTTACTGAAAAGGTGTTATCATAATTTTAAACTTTCAGTCATAATTACGATGTGGATTTTAAGACCGATTCTGTAGTTGTCAGCTGATACAAACATACCTATGAAAGTCGTTCTGCATTTGTCATGATAATGTAGGCTCTGCTTAACATGTTGCACAGAGTCTATTTTTTAAAACATATGGTCAAGAAATGGTATTCCTATTGCTCTGCCCTCAGCAAGAGCCTCACGGTTTTGCACTGTCAGAACAAGAGACGTTCAACTCTTGGAAATCCCTGTCACTTTTCAGAGTCTTTAAACACTGGGCTTTATTACTGAAGAGTGAGCAGCAGAGCACTGGATGTCACCTCACTAATGCTTGGTTTGACATACCAGGAGTGCTTACTAGATCCACATAATATCACATGGCATACGTATTTTCTCAAGTCAGGCAGAGAAAAATGGTATCAGTTTTCAAAATGTGAATGTGAAAATTATTCATTTTCTGTACTACTTTGACCAGCAGTGCAACAGTTTGTCTCCCTATTGTCTGTCTTAAGAACCTGGTAATCCCCATCATCCTTGCATTTTCCATTATACTTGTATCGTCTTTAATATCTACTTATGCTATATTCAAGAAAAGTTACTTCTTTTTGTACAATTCCTTAAAAAAAGGGTGAAAATCTGCAATGTTTGCATACAGGCAGATCACTTCCAAAGGTTCTTTCAACTCAAATTTCAGTAATCTTTCTCAAATGATCAGTGTGATGGGATGGGAATGATTGATTGTGCCTTGGACTTTATATTACCAAGACAGACTCGAGGAGAGCAATTTAGGAAAATATTTCTGAGCTAAGAGGAACTGCCATTTGGATGTATATCAACTTTTATGAGATCATAAATTTGCCTACCAATGTCTTGAGGTTTCTGCAAGTGGAAGGAGATGGGTGTAGAACAGGTTTAGGTAAATCTTAGAATGTTTAGGTAAATCTGATTTGGCTTGAGTGATTGACTGAAACACCTTGAGAAGGTTCCTTTAGCTCAAGTTTCTCAGTAATTATTCTTAAGTGAGTAACAGGACAGGGATGGTTCACTGTGCTCTCTCTGAAACCTTGTTATGAGAAAGCACAGAGGACGTCTCCTGCAGCTGTGTGTGCATGGGCAAGTGTGGATCCCTGGGATGTAAGGAGCTCTCAGCGCAGCCTGTGACAAACAGCCTCCGAGGAAATCTCCCAAAAGCCAGATCTGGAGGACAGAGCACAAGCTGTGGCTATTATTCCACCGAACTGCTTTACCTCCTGAAACTAGAAAACTTTCCAGGCTGAGGAACACTCTACAGACATAATCTCAGTGATCCCATTTTTTATTCTGCCTGCTAAAGGAGGTCCCTGAAAGGACTTTCACAGTGTGGTTGCTATGGGAGAGCAGGCTGAGGTCACTGTGCATGTTAACACAATTAACTGCTTAATGCTATAATGTTAAACTAAGGCTTTTGTTAATAACTTAGTCCCAATAAATTACAGTAATAGAAGACAGTAGTGCCTGTGGCCAGACTTTTCCCTCCCCCAAGAACAATGCTGTACACCCGCAGGGGGGTGTTGCTCTGCCGACACGTGCCCTACCTGATCAGGAGCACTATCTGTGCGGGACCTCAGCTCCCCCGGTGCTCACTGGTCACTTCAGCGCCTGCAGAATTGATGCTCCATCCTATGGCTGCTTGACCCAAGACAAGAATGAGGGAGCTCTTTATGGCAAAGGAAAGCTGAATTAGCTGGAGCACAACAGAATAATTCTCTGTATGTTGGTGTCTTTATGTTTTATGTCACTTGTGACTGCTTCCCCCAGTGCAAGGGGTACAGCTTTATCTTTTGGGATACAGCGTTCTATGGGAAAGGCTAACTTGGATGTGAGAACAGCGTACTTGTCAGCCATCAAATTCACTGCTGTCTTGGGATGTTTTCAACATTTACAATTTCTGTACAAAGGCCTGCAGTGGCCTCTGAATGTCCCCAACATATTCCAGAAGCACTGGTGGCCTCATCGCCACCGTGAAACAGAACTTGCTTCTGGCGGCTCCAACAGGACGGACACACAAGCGAGCGCTGGGTTTCCTGCCGCTGCTCCTGCGCCCCCGCGGGACATCGCCAGCGACACGGCACCGGAGCCCCGCGCGGGGCGAGCGGCTGGTGTTCATCCTAAGCCAAAATATCACACCCAACTACCGGCTAAGTGACCGGGGGGGTTATTTATTTTGGCTGTGTCTGTTTCTCCCCACTAGCGGACGGAATGATCTCAGGGGAGCCCGAGAAAATCGGACAACAGAGCGCCCGACACGAACCGACCCCCCGCGCCCCCCGCTGGATTCCCACGCCCCTCGCGAAACGCGCCCGCTCCCGCCGCAGCCCCCGGCCCGCCGGCGCCCCCTCCCCGGGCACCAGCCGGCTCCCCGCACCGCCCGGGCGCTGCGGACCGCGGGCTGGAGCCGAACGCCGCATTTCTCAGGCTCCCGCGCTCCCCGAGGCGCCGCCGCGCGGACACGGGCCGCGGTGCCGGGCGCTGCGGGCTGGGCTGGCCCGGCCGCGCTGCGCCGGAGGCCGCCGCGGTCACCGCCCCGCCCGGGCCCCGCGGAGGGAGGGTTGGGCGCGCGGCGGCGGTAGGGGTGGGGGTCACCTGATCGCCCGCGCGCTCCCGCCGCGGCCTCGCTCCCCGCCGGCGCAGGTTCCGCGCGGCCCAGTTGAAAGCGTCACGTGGCCGCGCCCGCCGCCAGCCACAGAGGCGGGCGCAGGAGGGTAGAGCGGCGCTGTGCTGGCACGCTCCCCGCGCCGCCATCTTGGTTTTGGGCAGGAGCCGCGAGGCGGATTCTCCCGCGCGGCGGTGCCCGGAGCGAGGCGGAGGAGAGAAAACACGGGGCAGGGCGGCGCGAAAGTGCCGTTGTGGGGCCCAGGAACACGGTGGGGCTTCGCAGCGTGGTGAAAACCCTGCCAAGCGCCACAGACGTGTTCCTGCGGGCGCGCTCCCACGCGTCTGGGCGAGGCTGCTTGGCGCTTGTCCCGAGCTGAGCACCATGAGGTTCCCCGAGCCGCTGCCTTTGCAGAACTCGGGAGCTGCGTGCGGAGTCTCCTGGCTCTGCTGCTTCTTTCTGGAGCAGCTTTGGAGCAGCAGTTCTGCGGTGCCAGGTGCTTCTCCTCCACAAGCCGCTCGAGCGGCAGGAGTAGCTGCGCTCTGACTCGTGCTTCTCAGTAGCGTGTTGCCAAATACCAGGCAAATGAACCGCACTGTGCTCTTGGCAGCGCCAGGAAGAGCCCAGAGCAGCGCCAGGTGGGTCGGGAGCGCCGCTCCACGCTCACCCCGGTGTCACTGGGCGCAGTCTGTTTACATTGTTTATTTCCGTTTAAATGTATAAACATTCCTCCCTCGACACTGTGTGAATATAATTCGTTGTACGAGTATTCACTGACTTTGAATTCTTCGCTTTTGACTGTTTTTTGTTTGTTTGTTTTGTTTTTTTGTTGTTGTTTTCTTCTCTGCAGTTATCCGTATACTAACTGAAGCAAATCACCTCTGCATTTTCCGCCCTCTGTGGTTTTACATCAGTTTGGGAAATAGTTTGAAAATCCCTGACAAGGCTCTGGTTTCTAGGGTGGTTTTTCAACTTGTGTGACCCCACTACATAAAGGACATGCTGAAAATACAGCTGCTCCTGGGGCAATTGATTATATCACTGTGAAGTGGAAGGGGAATTTTTGAAGAAAATGAAGCAGCGCATGTAAAGCCCCTAGAAATGAACAAACTTTAAACCTAAGAGACAACTTGTTTGACTTGTCAATTATTGACTGAATGAGAACAGAACTTCTGAAACTACTTTTATGTTGTGAGAGCATATGAGGTTCTACCAGCTTCTTCCACAGGTGGTTCATGGCACCCTACTAGTCAGCAGAATTTAAGGATTTATTTGTTTTTCCTCAGTTTGCTTCATAGTTTCCTTGCCCCGCTCGGAAACCTTGATGCCCAGGAGAAATTTTAGAGAGTTCTCAGACATCCGCTCAGACAACTTGTAAATCCTCAGAAATCCTGTGATTTGTAAATCATAGGTTTCAAAACAACGACAGGATTTCTATGTTTTGTGGAGGTTTTTGTTTTGATTTTTAAATTTTGGTTTGTTTGTTTGTTTTCTCCCTACCACAGATACTTTGAGGTTGACAATCAGTCTGGCTGATGATCAGGGCAGTCTGTCCTGGGGTAATGAAGGGAGGAGAAAACCACACTGGGCTTCGAAACAGAAGTCTAAGGGGATCAAAGTTAGTTAAAATGAAAATGCCACTAAAATTCTCCTGTAACTACTTAGACTTCTCTCTTTTAGCATTCTTTGCTGCAATTTGATATTTCACCTTCCTGCCTTACTCTAATGTATGTAAGAGGGCAGTTCCTGCTTCCTTTTTTTTTTTTTTTTTCCTTTTTTCCTTTACACTAATGGAAGATGACTAGTATTGCAGTACTGGGAATAGATACTGGAACAAATATGGCGTCTCATAGCTACACAATTTAAAGTTAAATTCAGAGGGTTTTGACCTAAAGCTCAACACAAAACTCCACAGGGATTCCCTTTACAAACACACAAAACACACCCTTCACTGAGGGTCTAGGTGGAAATGAACCACATCACGAGAAACTGTTCCTGGAGAGCCCTTCTATGTGTCACTCACAGGCTGCTGCAAACCAGGGAGGTTAACGCATCAGCTAATTGTTGGATGAGATTCATATGCTTTCACAAACGTGATGAATAATGCACGTATGTTGAATCAAGCCTGTTCCTCCTCCAGTTTATTATTAAATCCTTGTTGTATAACGTACTTGAAATAAGTTTGTTCTGTGGCATTTTAATATGTGGGTGGATGATATTTGTATGTGAGTAATTTTAACTGTTACACATGCTTCCCTTCTGTATTTGAATTGAGATTAGAGAACGAAAAGGTCTCCTTTCCACCTGGTTTTGCCCTCTGCCTAATGCAGGTGTGTTCCCTACGATGGGTATTCTGCAGTTTTTGTCTGCTCTAGTTTTGAAAGGCTGCAGTAATGTGGCTTAATCTGAAGAAAGTAGCTAATTACTGGGATGTGTGTGTTGATGTTCTGGCTTTGTTTTCTGTATTTTTAATTAATCTGATCACACGTTCATATGTGTCCTTGAGACTGTTCAAAATATTTTCTCTTCCCTGTTGTTAAGCCTAGAATATCAGTGCATAGCTTTAATTTTTCCACCACTTTTATTCTTACTAAACCAAACTGCATTTTAATTGTGATTTATGTCCAGTCCGCAACAGAGGCCCATTTTTACAATTTAGAATAAGTGTATTTTGAGAACATTTTTTTTTTAATAGCAATAATTATTCAATCTCAGAGCCTTACAGGAATTTAAACAACTTCTGTACACCTTATTGAAAGTGCTCCTAAATTTTCTGCTCCTAACAAAGGACATTCCAACTCTCCCAATTCCAATTTTGCAGGAACTTGAGTGCGTTGCCACTCTTCAGGACCATGAGCAAGACTGGGGTCCTGGAGCCACCTGCTGGGTGTGTGATAGAAGGCAGACAACTGAAAATGTGAGTTGTTAAACTCTACAAATGCTATTGCCACGCTCCCATATTTCTTTCACAGTTGATTATAAATGTGCTTAATTTGAAATCCAAAAGACGTTTCTTTCCATCGCTCCTGAGGAAACTCACGTTAAAATTTCAGAGTCTTACAGCTAAATTAATCTTCATCTTGAGGTCACAATTAGATTTATTAGAGCCGCCTTGTCTTTACTCTTCCTTGGTAACAGGAAAGTCCTATGTGAGTATTTCCTTTGTTCTTTTTGTCACTCTCTCTCTCCTCTTATTTACTGCTACATGTGCATCTTATCACAGTCAAATAACAGACAATTTTGAGGTGGTCTGTAACAAACAAGTCTGTTTCATTTCTGTACTGTGACTTACTTAGCTTTCTAGTGTTCATGGGTATAAAACTTTTTTTTGTGACAGAGAAATGAGCAATTTATCTAAAAACAAATAGCAAAGTACATGAATAATAAGTAAACTAATAATTTGTCATCTTTTGGTCGGAGGACTCACTGTGCTTTATATTTGTATCTTATATTTTATATACAGTAGGCCGGACCACAGAAAGATGACATGTATTTCCAAAAGTGTCCGTATGAGTCTGTGGTAGAGCCAGAAAAGGAATCAGGAATTTGTGTTCCCTGACTCACCCTACAGCTAGAGGTGTGCTACTTACAAGCATTTTTGTAGATGTGAAAAAACCCAAAATAATTGGGGAACAAAGAGTTTTTTCAGTCTCTGATCACAACATGTTGAGGAAAGCTGGTCTATTAGGGGCCAGGGCATCTCAAGCTGCTCCTTCAATTTGCCCAACAGTAAAGGAGCAGTAAGAAGATACTGAAGAGGCTTTTGTTCTGCAAAAGGCCCTTGATGCTGTCATATAGGGTGGTGATGTACTTAAGCTGGTGGAAAAAGTAATTCTAAAGTTGGTGGTAGTTATAGCAAAAAGAACTTTCCAGGTGACAATGTCAGATGATACTGCAGCCAGGAGGAGCTTTTACGCTGCTCAGTGTTTGGACGCGGTGTTGTGGGTGCAGATCTAAGTGCTGTGTGCTCGACGTTGGGCAGCTTTTCTGAGCTTCTTGTAGGTCTAGTTGGAGTTCAGTAACAGGCTGGGTCTTAGTCACTGCATGTGACTCTTACAACACACATTTTTTTTAAATTGGTTTTTTTTTTGCAAGTACAGGGCTTTCTCAGTACTATCTCTACCAGTGGATGTTGTATTGTTCTGAAGCAACTGACACTTGCAGCATCAAGACACTTGTGATTTCTTGCATTTTACCTATGAATGCAGGCCCTGCTGCCAAGAACTTTCTGACTTTAGAATACTTCTCAGCCATCTGCCAATGTAGATATTGGACAGTTTGCCAGGCCAACATCAAACTGTTTTAAATGTATTTACTGGAAGCTTGTTAGTTTGTCACGTCTATTATAGAGGACATATTGACAGAATCTGTTATTTTGTTGTATTAATACGTGAAAGTCATATTTTTTGTAGCAGCTAACTCAGCCAGAATTCAAGTGTGAAAGCTTTCCCTAATTCAGAGGAATTTTAAGAACTGGAAAATTATGCTACATATTTAGCTATATTTGAACATCTCTGAATTTACATAATAAATGCCTAACTTTTGCAGTTGGCAGAACTAAAATATGGAGAGGATCAGAACATGATTTAAGCACTCTGTCTTACTGCTATCTCTAATTTCTTTTGTTTGGAAGTATTTCTTTTGTTCAGACGTATTTCTTTTGTTTGGATGTAATGGGAAAAATCTAACTATTTCTATACTGGAAAGAGCTCAAAACACTTGGCTTCTAATCCTCACCTCCCTTTGTCTTTAGGTATTATCCTCATTTCACAGATGGACAACGTAAGGCAAGCAACATTTGGCCTTTTTTTCTTAAAATACTTTGAGATATGCTACTGAGAAGTGTATTAAAAAGCTACACACTTCTTATATAATTATGTAGCTTTTCCTTAACATACTAAACCACTTCATCTTGGGCAGACTGAAAAGAGGAATCATACTCAGCTGGGATAATGTACCTGCCTGCAGAGCATTCTGATTAAATTATACACCATAAAATTATACTTGAGTAAATCATGTAATAAAAAAATAGTTAAAAAAAAAAAAAAAAAAGGGAAAAAAATGCTGCCTTCAGGAGTTCACTCAAGAGCTCCAGGCAATTTGTGTCTTTTGGATTCTGATGGCTGTTGTTTCTGATATCTGGGAAATACTCCCTGGATGCGCATCCAGTTCTTTGTCTTCTTTTGATGCCCCGCTTTTGGAGGATTCTGTTGTGTTTTTAGATTTGACTAGCACATAAGAGAAGAGGAAAAATGAGTTTGAAAAATTTGGGTTAGGAGACAAATTTGTTCTGAGCAGCAGTGACCAAAAGCTGCAGTATCTGAAAGCAGGGGTAGCCTTTGAAGAAATGTTTAGTAATTTCAATCAGGTTTCTGTAGGTACATACATATTTAGTCAAGCCACTGTCACAAGTGCCTAGCGGAGGGCGAGCGTTGTTAAATAGAACTTGCCATCTTCTAGTTTGGGCTGCATAGAAATTATCTTTTTCATACAGCACAGTCTGGTTAACCAGAAGGATAAATTTACTCTCTTTTTTATTTTACTGTGCTACTGATCGCTTCCCGGGGAATCAATCCTGCAGTTTAGGAGAGAAATGCAACTCATTTCCTTGAGGTAGCCCAGGTATTTTGCTTGTTGTCCAAGATCGAGTCCTTGACCCTGGTTTTTGGGCAGCAGATGGACAGAGCCGTGTGAGATCCGGAGCAGAGCAGCAGCTGAGGGTGCTGAGGAAGAGGAGCAGCAGCTGAGGGTGTTGACGGGCAGCAGCCGGGGCGCCGGTCGCGGGCAGTGCGGCAGCCGAGCACTAGGTGCCACTCGGGGGCCGCGGTTGGAGCCGGGCGCTCCGCAGGATCCCGCTGGCTCCCGGAAAGCCCCGGGGGGGTGTGGGGGGACAGGCCGTGCCCCTCGCATACCCCTGCAATGACGCTAGCAGAACAGGCAGCGAAAAGGTGAATCAGGGGCCACCGGCAGCCGATTCAGCACCCCCCCGCGTGGGTCAGGGCCGGCAGCAGGTGCTTCAGATGAGAACTGAACTCCAGAGTTAGCAAATAATCTCCCGGCTTCAGTGACTTTGTGCACAGGTGTCCTCACTTCTGACCTATTAGCCAGATGGGCTCAGAAGGAAGGAGGAAGAGCAAGGTGAAAGGGCAGTTATAGCTCACTGGATGGGATTTCATGAGAGCTTAAGGATGATCTCAAGACCTGTGGCTCTTACAGCGTTTCTACTTGTACAGTCCCCCTGCAGGTAGGTCCATAAAAGTCTGTGATCAATAGAAATGCAGTTAACAATGCCCCCCTTCACCGTTCCTGTACATGTCCTAAACATTGCAGCATTGTACTGAGAACAAGACATCAAAAGTGTCTATAATCTGGCTAAACTAATAACAGGTGTGAGTCACAAACCTCAGCATGGGTTTTGTGCAGCTTAGAAAATGTTGGCATATCTGAAGAAAGGTTTGGCTTATTGTCAAGATAAGCCCAGTTTTGGAGTTTGGATTCAGATCAAGGCTGAAAATTGAACTGTATTTTTGATGGGCAGCATCTTTTATAGGAAGTGAGTCTGCTTTACTGAACAACTAGAAAGTGAACACTTTCTGTGAATGACCCAGACTATGCATCTTTTAAAAAATATTCTCTGTTTATACAATGTAATGTTAGCAACGTGAACGTGTTGCTTCAAAGTACCGAAGGAGCTTCCTGAATAGCGGTAGTGAAAGCAGAGAAAGATATACATATATATATATATATACTTATATGTATATCTTCTTTTTATGGAGGGATTTACCTATTTGAGTTAACTGTGTGGCTTGTAGTTCTCAGCCTTGAATATGTGTCAATCTGGAGGAAACAGGAAGGGATAAATCCTGGTAAAAATCCTAGTCATTGATGCGTATTATTTCTCTTCAATTACTTGGTGTTCCTGCAGAATTGGAAACAGCGTCCAATGCATTGCTAAGTGAGTTATGTTGGTCTCAAGTAAGATCTTCACTGCTATTAGCTACAGGAGTATTTTAGGCAGGAATGGTAGAGGTACATGTCTCACAGCTGAGTTTTTTGGAGTGCTAACTCCTGGGGACAGTAGCATTGCGTGGGTGGCCTGTAGTCTTGTGCAGCCCTCCCTTGTGAACCGTGATTGGATCCAACCTTGTTGTGGTGGAGGTGGGTAGGGGAAATTTGACCTTAACAGAGTTAAGTACTCAAAAAGAATTGCTCTTGGTAAAGTGCAAGTATAATGCCTTGCCTGGCTGTTTTATTCTCTGTAGCAGTTGGTCTGTACAAATAATAAATAACGGTTGCAGTAAATATCTGTTTGAGTTAGCTCAAATGGTAGAAGTTGTATTTTTGGTGCTGAAGTTCCTGTGTTTGCTCCTTGCTGACCAGTTTAAACATCTGTTACATGGGGGTCATAAACCTTACTAGTGAAACACAGCACAGGCTAGAAATTTTGTGGCACTTAAGTAGCCTGGCAAAATGGTTTCTAGTAAAAAGTAACAGAAATATTCTGTTTCTCCTTCCACCACCTACCTTCTGGAAAAATTGCCTTCTAGCAGAGTGATTGTTCTGTAATGTACAGAAAGTCCACGTGTACTTTTCTGTGTATTTATGAGTATGTGAAGGTATATTGTCTTATGGTTGTCTAACTCTGCTAAGTAATCTGCCTGGGGTCCCCGAGGTGTGTGAACTGAAGCTGTGTGCTTACCTACAGCAGGATGTTGGGTCAGTTTCTGTTTTCCTGAACTTGAATTTAAATGCAGAAATGACTACTTTGAAGTAGCACATTCTCAAGTATTAAGGAAGTAGTTTGGTCTTTCGTATTTAAATGACACTGCCATTCCACATACACTCTTTTATCCGTGAAACCACCCAAGTCCTAACCTGGAATTTCAAGGTTTTCTGTCAGCAACATCCATCTTCTGTGGCCCTCCTCATATTAGCATTGATCTACAGGGGAAATAGAGAACACGGCTGTGTTATTATATACCCGGCTGCAATTTCTGTTCTAGTGATTGAGTGTACATACAGAATTTTTGAAACATGGCCATTCTAACTTATTTTGTCTTCCTGTCAATAGCATGGCACTTGTCCAAATTGTGGATCGATATCAGCTGATCTTTTTATGTTAAACTGTAATGAAGTTGCCTCTCTTATTGGAGATGTGATCTTGCTTCAGGCAATGCTTTTAACTGAGAACTTTTGGAATGGAAATGGAGGAGAGGGGAAACGGAAGTGGAGGAAAGACATGGGGAGGAATGAGCACAAGCCAGGGGAGAGAATAGCAGCAGAAAAAGGAAGAGGTGGGAGCAGAGGAAGAGGGGGACTGTGTTGCGAAGAGAGCTGGCTTGTTAGGACTTGTACTAGCATGGGTAAGAACAGTTAGCCTCTGCTCTGTTTGAAGTGCTGTCAAATAGCCAGTGGGAGACACTGCGAGGGAGAGCCTGGCTCTCTTGAAATTTCAGGCAATGTTATTATAAAGTCTGTTTGTGGTTGCCTCACTCTGTTTCATACAGTTTGTGAAACTGAATAATTTGAAGAACAGAGGAAAAATGGGATGAGGCAAGAAGAGGGGAATGAGAGATGTAAAAGGGGGTATTAGATCAGCCATTCTTTCCCTTGCAAGGGAGCAGTACAGGATCATCTCTATGGTGACTTCTGCAGGTCTTTAACTCTGAAGAGTTTCAGGGTATCAGTGTTGTGCACTAGCTGTAACACAGAGTAGGTGAATGCCTGTCGCTTCATAGTGCTGCTCCTCCTTTAATCTTATTTCACTTTCTTGGACAAAATGTAGATGGGAACTTTTGTAATCCCATTTCTAGGGTAAAAGGTTTGTGGAAGAAAGAGATGGTGTGTCAGGCTTTCAGAAGAAGAGTCTATGGGGTCTATATTGATTTTATTTTGGAGGCAAAAACAGCAAAGAAGAGAACTTGGTTTGGAGCTGATAGTTGCTGAAGTTAACACCCGCTTTCCTTTCTAGGAAAGGTGGGGTTTTTGTGAACCATTTAAGAATAATTGGTTTATCTTCTTCTTCTTCTTTCCCCTCTACCAGACTATACCAGTTTATAGCTCTTTCTGTGTAACTATGGCAGTCAAGATGCTTTTAAAGTTTCAGTCACTGCCTGATATCCAGTTCAGTTTTAGTTACACTATTGGGTCCGTATGATTTAATCAGCGAATTTGTACACTTTTGTTTTATCCCTAAATGGTAAGGATTGGCTAGCTATAATTTTTAGGGCAACTTTACAGTATTTCTGTGCCTCCAAGTCTATAATATCTAAATATGTCAAGAAACTTTCCTGTTTTTTAGGGCCTTGGTAAATGAGGGCAGTATTATTCCGGTTCTGCAGATAAAGAACTGAGGCACAAAGACAATAATGATATTTGTGGAGTGGTACAACAAAATTACGGTAAATCTGAATGGGAAACACTTGTTCTATGGAAAAACTCTAAAGTCTAAGAAATTGTTCCTTCCCAAGGAACGATGAGAAATAAAAATTGTGAGCAATTCTTATGAACTACAATGAGAGAAAACCTCAACTATGGTTTGGGTCTGTTGAGACAATTTAAGATTTTGATGATCTTAAACTGCCAAATGGAAATTAAGAGCTTCCTTTTTAAAAAAGCTTACTATTCAGAATAAATTAGAATATGAAAACTGGAATTTTTCGTACAAATTTAAAACTATTTTTTCACCAAATATTTAAATTAGGGTAGTTTGTAAAAAGTTTGCTCTGTGAAAAAAGTTTTGTTGTGCTGAATCTACATTTTCAGCCTGGGAAACATGCAAAAAAAATCCAAGTAGCCATAGTCTCTGGCACAGAAGGTGTGGGGAAGCCACTGCTTTTGCAGCTAGGTCTTTTGCAACCTGTATTGCTGCTTTAGTCACTTGAGTAATATAGGGGAAAAAAACTTAAGGCTTGTACTGAGCTTTTCAAGGAGTTTAATAATCCGTTGGTGTAAGTCAGCATAGCTGCACTGAGGTCAGGGAGCCCTCGCTGACAGGCTGCTCCGAACTGTGCCACCAAGATGCATCTTTTTTCTTTTTTTTTTTTTCTAAACCAAGGAAAGCACAGAAGTTATGTATAAGTTAATATGTTGTACTGACAGAAAACGGTATTTTCCTAAATCCCGTGAAGAAGCGAAGCTGGAAGACACTGAAAAAACCAACCAAACAGCAACAACAAAAACAAAACACCCCCGCCCCAAACAAACAAATCAAACAAAAAAAACACCACACAAAAAAAGCCCCAAACCACCACCACAAAAAAACCCCAACAGAACAACAACCAAAGCCCACCCCAAAGCCAACGAAGACGTAACTTGCCTTTGCCACTAAAATCTGGTTTTAGGAGACCAAACATTAGTCACGGAGCAGAAGCTGGCAATGCTCCTGCTCAGCAGGAGACTACAAACGTATGTCCCAAGTCCCACACTTTATGTGACTATTTACACAGGCGCAAAGTAAATGGCAGTGGTTTCCCCATTAACTGGTACTCATGGGTGCACGGGTCCACTCGCTTTGGTTTGGTGTCAGGGACGGCAGAGCAGGAGTGAGCAAAGCTTAGAAAAGTCAGCCCAAGGAAAGCCGGGTGCATTACTGGATGTTGAAGTAGGATATTTCCAGCAACTAGTCTGTTGGTTTGGTTGTGGCACCAAAAAAGGTGGAGGATATGGAGCAAGTGGGAGGATAATTTTTTTTTTTCAGTTTTAAACAAGAATTTTTTCCTGAGGCCTGAAATGTTTACATTTAGTGTGGCTTTTTATTTTTTTTATTAAAAAAAAAAAAGTAAAATTGAGCTAATTTTTAAGAAAACATTTAAGATTTGAGTTTAAAGGGGTATACATTTCATATTCAGCATATCCAACTGAATTATTTTGATTTTCAGAAAATTAATTCATCTAGGCTGAAATAGACAATCCTGAAAGAAACTTGTAGTCAATGTAAATCTGCATTTTAAGTGCTTGCTCAATCAATCCATTTTAGACAAATCCTTGGTCTACATCTTCTATATTATTTCTGAACTGCTTTATATACAGAGCACTTTTTATCTTGCACCTTAGGCATAGACTGTTGAATAAAGACAGATTGTGAAACTCGAAAGGGGTCAATTCAGCTGTAGCCTAACTTAACTAATAGTAAGAGACTTACACCAACAATGAATTTGCCTCACTGCTTTGGAAGTTAGAAGTCAGGCTTAATAGCATGTGGAAAAAGAAAAGGGACAGTCATGACTGTGGAAAAAAATATGCGGGAGAATTGTGTGCATTACAAGGGAATAAAAGTGATAGAATTGTAGTTAAGGGCTTTGTCTGTCTTCTGTTAGTGAACAGGTTACCATGACTGGTTTAAACTCATTCCTGGCAAAATTCAATTGATTCCAGTGGATTTACACCAGGGACTAATTTAATCTTCAGTTTTCAAGTGCAGAAGGACTATTAGCTTGTATACTGTGGCCTGCTGCATACCACAGGCTGCAGAATTTCACCCAATTATTCAGGATCAAGCGTAGTAACTGGTATGTTTTGAAAAAAGGCCATGTTTCTGCAATGAAAGGTCTCAAGAAATGGAGGAAGCGCTGTTGGAAGTTTGCTGGTGTGATCAATTGTTCTTTTTCTTGAACGAGGCTGAGACTTTGGTTCTGTTCCTAATTCTGTGGCAGTCAAACTTCCTCTCTGTGCCTTGATCTCTCTGCCTATATCTTGGAGATAGGATGTTTAATCCGATCTGGAAATAAACTTAAAATCCACAGCAGAAGACTGATAAATGTGAGTAAAATATCACTCTGTGATTGTAGTCAGCTCTCTCCTCTGTCGTTTTTGTTCTTCCATGTTTCTCATTTTGTTTTTCCCATCCATAGACCTCTGATGATTTCATTAAATGCAGTAAATTATGTGCTGACTTTCTACTGTCTTCTGATTGCATCTACTAAAATTTTATCTACATTTACTTAAAAAATACAAATTTAAACAATCTTAGAGAAAATCACATGCATTCAAATAGAGAAAATACCAAGTTAGCCTTTCATTTGTTCATAATACAGCACTTCAAGAACATGTTTTGTTGCTGTTATTTACATAACTGTGTAGTGAGGCTGGACATTCACAAAGTATTTTGTTCCATGTTACATTTCAGCTTTCTTTTACTACTACTAGAAAATCAGTCTGCTGAGGATCTCATAGCTGTGTCATTTCAGCTTTTGGGATAATCATGACAATGCTGAAGTTGGAATTCAGAGTTTGTGTCCCAAAACACATGGTTTCAGGTGCCCAGAGACAATTGTACATAGAGCTTGTGTTGTGTTTACTCAGGAGAGACTGTGGCCTGCAACCCCGGGACTTGATTGTGGATTGTCTCCTGTTTCAAGTCGAGCATTTGTAGCTCTCGGTGCCAGTATAAAAGAGAACTGACTGATGTTTTCCTTGTTGTTAAGTTTTAGGGACAGGGACTGACAGCTGGAGGCTCTGTAAAGAAAGGACCCGTAACCAAATGGACTCATGGGATATAGATACTTTGTTAGAGTTCAATATTATAGTGACAGGTACCTTAGAAGTGAGATCTAAAGATTAGATTATACGGCAAATGGAAGCCCCAGTTTCCAAGTGTGATTTGCTGTCAGTAATGGTGTCATGGGCACGAATGTCTTGAGCAATATATACATCCCTGACAGGAGCAGCTCAGGAAGAGGGTGCAACCTCTCTGCTTCTTATCTTGGTTTGGCATTTTATTAGATGCTGGGACCAGTTTAGTCCCTGTTGTTTCCAGAAAAAATATGAGGCTCTTGCCTGCAGGTTGCTTTATGAAGGGTTGATCCCTCTCACGCCCCCCCACCAGGGTCTCTGTAGCTGCTCTTCCTCCATGTTATTTGCCAGCTGAGAGATACCACACAATCATGGTCTTCTTTGCCACTGTAGGTCTTGCAGACTGGTAGCAGTTGCTATTTCCCCCCCTACCTTCTTGGTCCTTTTCCTGTTCCCTCTTCAGCAGGTACTCCTGGATCCCCCTCCCCTGGCTTGGAAGGTTTGGTCCTGGGGCTTGTCCTACATCTCCAGCGTTCCCCTTGCCTGGTGCTGCCCTGTTGCAGCCCTGGTCCCTGGGGGCTTGTGTGTCCTGCCTGGTGCAGCATTCAAGTGACACCTTAATAAAAAGCTTTCCTCCCTTATCTCCTCTCTGCTGCTGTGCCACTGGGCTGAGGATCGGGTTCCCATCTCTTTCACACGCACACCTGGTCATAAAACACTGGGTTTGTTTTTAACCTCAAACCAGGGAGCTTTAATTAAAGAGACAGTGACCTCTTTTATGAGTTTGCTCGCATAGGGTTTCAGGGCTATTGTCACATACAGCTCACATAACAGAGCACCATTGCACAAAGCTCCATTTACACATCCTTCCCCAGCTTTTTTCCTCTCCTCTTTTTGTTTTCCAAACGGAGAAGGAAGTTGTTTTCTTGTTTACCCCAAGGCAAAGTTATCTCTCATGTTAGTAGCCTATGGCTAACAGCCTCTTTGAAGAGAACCTGCCTTTCTTACTAACAACACATAGATGTCATTAGACTTGGAGAAATGTTATTATCTATGCAGGAAATAA
This sequence comes from Streptopelia decaocto, assembly GCF_964273445.1. NCBI lineage: Eukaryota > Metazoa > Chordata > Aves > Columbiformes > Columbidae > Streptopelia > Streptopelia decaocto. The sequence goes on from NC_138659.1 coordinate 51,503,317, forward strand.
ACTTATTTTCCCTAAATTTATTGGACATGAATGACTAGCTAAAATGGATCTCATCCTCTGCTCTGTTCTCCTTAGCTAGTTCTCATACTGTATGATGAAATTTGTATGTTTCTTATGACACTTTTCAGTATTCACTATTGTATTTACCTGTATTCATTAATTTTCAAGTCCAATAAGTAGTCAATAGCAAAACCATGATTTTTTAATATATACTCAAGAGTGATAGGCACAGGGCCAGGCAACAAAATTGTCCACAGTTTTACACAGAATAGTTTACATATAATTTACAAAAAAACTTTCACAAATACAAACACATGTATTCTGATAAACATATATTCAAAGATTCAGAAACAGAAAGACACACAGGAGCATGTACACAGACCAGAACTTATCTGAGGTATGCAGAGTTCTGAACAAGGCACTTGCACACAGAAGAGACTTGGCCAGGACATAGAGACAGCAACCACAGAACTGGTGGAATATGGAGGCACACACACCCCCAGAAGAAAAAAGTGTGGAAGAGTGTAGATGTTCCCAGAAAGCGCTCTGTATGTAGACCTTCAGAAGCAGGTACAAGGATAGGTCTGCAGGAAAACCTATATGCAGAAACTTACAAATGCCCAGTAGCTCTGAAAGTCATATATAAGTTAGTGTGGACACATAAAGCATGTTCAGTCCTGGAACTGTCACTGAATTGTGCAAGGTCTTTGCTTTCAATGGCCTTGCTTTCAGTAAAACCTCACCAATATGAGAAAAAATTACATGGTTTAGCTGCAAAGATTGTAGATAGGAGAACACATACCCTTACATATACAAATACATATAACAGATATATATCGATGCAAATACAGATTTTTTTTTTTTTTAACTTAACATATTAATACAGATTTGCCTAGACACAAATATGCCACACACACAGACCCTTAGACACACACAGATATACCCATGTCTATGTTCATTGAGAGAGACTCACTCAATATCTGTGTATGTGTGTGTTGGGAGAGGGTCATAACCTCCTCCATTCTTCTCCTGAAGGGGTTTGGATAATGAAGGGAAAAGAAATGAGGCCTGGGGCTAATTTGTAGTGGCATTTCCTGGCCTCTCTTCTGCCAATGAAGCTCCGTTTCATCTGTAGCCTTATCAATTCTGCAGTCATGTGGCTTTCCGCTTGGACGCCTCTGTCTCTTCACCCTCCTCCCCAATCTCCGATGCTAATGGAAACTTCGTTAATGCCATTAATCTGCTGACCGGGACAAGTCAAAAACATATCCACACAATCTGAGCCAGAGCTGAAAGTGTCCTGGGGCTGCCAAACCAGAGGTACCCCCTGTGTTCATTGCATTCCTGAAAGAACTTCATATTGATTTCTTTCTTTCCTTCCTTCTCTGCTTTCTTCCTTGGTGACATTGCATCCTTCAGAACAGGCACCAAGTAGATGGCCTTTTCTTCCTGATCCCTCATAATGATATTTCTGCAAGAATTTTCTCCCTACTCTTTCCCTAGTTGCAGTGCTAGTGCCTTCTTTCGGTGTGCCCTCATGGCAGCTTTGGGTTTTTTTTTATGTTTTCTTTGGTGACAGACTTGCTATTGGTATTTTCTCCTCTTGCCTAGTAACTAACTAAATAACTAACCAAATGTTGTGAGAACCTGCTTGAACTGGGCTAAAATAAAAAGCACTCCACTCTACCATGGTATTAGCTGATGGGATCTGCACTTCAAGGGCTATAGTGCTGGGATGCCCAGTCCTCTGAAATGTTCTGAGCTCCCTAAATCTATTCTGAGGAGTGAGGACATATAATTGCTTTGCATTTTACTACTATGCTGGGTTTTGTAATGCTTCACTGTTGCCTTCTATCACAGTTGTGTATCGTTTTTGGTAATGTACTGTTCTCTTAGCTATAACTTTTACTCTCCCTGCTAATGCAGCACACCTGCAGAAATTTGCAGCCCCGAGCGATGACTCACTGTCTCCTTATGCCACAGTGTTGTCCAGTGTCCGAGCATGTGGAAGTTCCACATGTCAGGATTACGCTGGCTGAGGTCTCACTGAGAAGAGAAAATAGACTCTGTTTGATACTTGTTTTAGGAGAAAATTTCAGTGATAATCAGAGTTCATAGCCAGCTCTTGAGAATGTCAGGATGTTGAGTGATCTGTATTTGATCTAGGAATCTTTGTATACATAAATGAAATAGTGACAGTGGAGGAGGAAAAGACAGCTAGGAAAGGCATGCCATCAGAGTTGTGACATATGGATATGTTTAGAAAAAAAGCATCAAATTGATGAAAACAAGCAGAGAAGTTGGCAGTTCAGCATGAGCTTTAATGATGTCAGGCTAAATCTGGAATGATATGGGCCATGACAGAAGGCTGAGCCTCAGTTGCCACCTTCACACAGACATCACAGTAAAGAGGGATTGTTTTACAAGGAGGGAAGACAAAGAAGTTTCAAGTTCTTCGGTCCTGGCAGGGGTTGAAGTCAAAAGTTCATCCTCGTGTAGCTTTGGGTACAGAGAATGCATGTCGCTTCCCACCAGCCAGGAGATGCTCCACTGAACAGAGCATCTTCCTCCTCCTGTTGGTTTTGGGATGAGACATACTTTTCACCTCCAGGGAAGATGAATGCATTGCACTGTCTGATATGGAAGAATTAATGCTGATTGGTACCATGCTTTTTTGAGTGGCATCACTGAATGAGAGAGTATAAAAGAAAAAAGGCAGCTGGAATACTCAGTGCCCTAAAATTCCTAGTTAGATGACCTGGACAGTATCTGTAAATCTAAGACCAGTACCTGCTGGGGCACTTTTGGAGCCCCAGTGGAAGCAGAGGACTAAAATACTAGTGGCCTTAGCAAGTGTAAACAGCTCATACAAGAACACTCATTTGGGTTCAGCTGTTAAGTTTGCCTTCCTTCTTCATATCCTGTGATTGGGGATTTGAAATGAAAAAGTGCTTGGGGAGAAAAAAAAAAGTTCATAAGTCTAGTTCCCTGAGAGACTCTGGTAGGAGATTTTGTAGCTGCTTTATTTTTTTTTCTTTTCTCCTTTCTCCTGAGCATGCCTTAAAGAAGCTACTGATACCTAAGTTTATTTCTCATCTGGCATAGCCCAACAATAATACACAGCCTGTGATGCTGCTGTGGTTATCATGTGCTAATACTGGAGTCTGTGTCATATGCATGAAGGGAATGGTTGTGCCACAGTGTCATGTAGTAGATCCATTGCCAGGAAAACAATCTTCAAGGGAGTGAGTAGTCTGTGTGTACTGAGCTGCTCCATTCCTGGGGGCAGCTTAATATTGAAGCAGGAGTACCAGGTAACTAAGGCCTATCCTAGATATAACGTTGTCCTGTCCAGTAACCTTGGCAAGTCATTTCATCTCTTTGTCTAAACTTTTCCTGTTTAGTCCACTTATCACAAACTTCTGGAGTAAGAAGTATTTCTTCCTGTATGTGCATCCAGCAAGGGACATGGTCCTCATCTTGGCTAAAGTCTTTCAGTACTGCAGTAATATCACAACCTGTGTCTCCATATGGCAGGAATTGTGCATTAGACTGAGAAGTAAAAGGTGCTTTGGGCTTCTGATTGGTGCCAAAAAATAAATCAATTCAGCAAAGCCTGCATTAGCTACCTTGGGTACTGGGAGCATCCCAGCTGTGGCAGCACAGAGCCTATCAAGGATAAATTGGGATCATGTCATGATGCAGCCTTCACGCTGGGAAAGAAGTTTAAAATGTCAGTGCTCTGTGTCTTCAGAAAATTCCTATTTGAATGCCACTGATATGCACGAAACTTCTGCTGCCCACTGGTTGGTATGCTCTGATGCACCTTTGCTCAGTCTGTTCTGATAGCCTCATAGGTACTGTCATACCGCTTTGCAGATTCTGTCCAGCTTCCATTTTAAATGGAAAATGTTCCAAAAGATGCAGTGAATGCAGTTTTTCAGTGAAACAGTATTTTGTTGCAGTCATGATGCTCTGAAGATATGGAGTAGATAGTTTGTAGGTTGAAATAATGTCAATATATCCATTGGTCTAAAACCCAGGTTTTTTTTTTCTATTACCAGTTTTTTTTATTATTATTTTATTTTTTAATCAAGTCTATGGGTTGGTAGTCAGGCAATGTAGCTTTTGTAACAGAACAAGAAACAAATGTGCATTTTGACCATGAGAAGACATACTCTGTCTTTGCCTTACCCAAATGTAAAGTGAGAAAGACTACAATTCCTTCTCGCATTCTTTTCTGTCCTGTCGAAGGCAGACTTGCCCAGTGCAGGGTCCCTGTCTGGTCAGCAAGCCGCAGCCTCGCTTCATGAGCTGCTCTTGTCCTACTTCCCCTTTTTTGTGCAGGCTGCACGGGCTTCTGGATTTAGATCCAGAGACTGGAAACCCACTCATATTCAAACATCTCTTCAGCTTGTCTTTTACCAGTATGTGTGTAGTACTGGGTGTGTCATGATGTTGGAATGCTTCTGGTATCACTGAGGGATAAAAGACACCTCAGTGTTTTAGCACTCTCTCCTTTCGTCTACCTTTAGAGTACTACTATCCTTCCTTTCCTCTTACTATAAATTCAATTTCATTCTACTGATTAATGTCCTGTGAGTAATCCTTAAGCTTTCCCGGGGGCGGGGGAAACCCAGTATTTGTGATGAGTACAACTGTTTCTGTTGGTAACTGTAGCAAAGAGCTGAAGGCTTTGTTGCTCTAAATTAAACAGTGATATAACAAAATCTGGGGAATGGCCTTGCCTGGAAACATTTGGGCCTGCTGGTTCATGGCAAGTGAAAACTGATCTCACTCATCACAAAATGTAGTACATTTTTTGATGCAGAGGCCAGAGAATTAGAAATTCCCACAAACACGAATCTATGCTTTAAAATCCTTGCAGTCAGCAAGTGAAGAAACTTCTTTGTTTTAATGAAAGCACAATAAAAAGTAATACTTGCAGAGTTTATTTAATTCAAAGATGCCAGGCTCCTTAGACAACCAATGATAGAACATGATTCTGCTTCTGATTAGTACATAAGAATCATGTTTCCTACTTTTGAAATACAGTCACTTCCAGGATGGGATGTTGGAGATGTTTTAACTTAAGAAATCCCCACAAACCAGTGCAGGGGCAAATTAGGACGGGTAAAATAGAGGAGAAGGGATATAACAGAGGGAAGGAGTCATCATCCTTACAACCCTTGCCAAAAAGAAAAGTCTTGGAAAGTCTTGCCACAAAAATGTTGCAAGAACCTCTGATGTACAGTCTTAGTGGAAAGTCTTTATGTCCTGCAGGATGGTGCTTCCTACCAGCAATTGGAGACACCAGCTCACCACTTCAGCAGCATTGCTGTACACAGCCGGGCTCTTTGGAGGACTATGAAGCTGTGAGCCAGCCAGTCTTTGCTTATGAGAACTGACAAGATCACAGCACAAGTGACTCCAAACCACTCTGCTTGGGTGGAGCAAAATCCTGCTTTCTGTTTACCCAGAAAGGCAATAGGTGATCACCATTGACTTGAAAGGGAAGAGGTTTATGTTCTGTTTTTGCAGTAGGTGCAAGGGAGTGGTGGTCTTTGTTTCTATAATAAGAACTTGCAAAAGCTGTGTAGTTTCATGTAAGAAAGCCCAGTCTGGGTACTGAGCGCTTAAAGGTGCAGTAGAAATCTTCACCCTGAAAACCCTATAGTCCAAACTGTTGGTTTTGAATCGGATTTATGAAGCCATGGTAGGCAATCAGCACCTGCTCCTTGATATCCCCTTCAGGTGCAATGTTCACCAACTCATCAGTTCTTGTGTCTGTGTTGGAATGTGAGAATGAAGTTTGAGAGCTATCAGTCTATTAGTCCAAATTCTTGGGAACTCCTAATTTAAACAGGCAGAGGAGGTGTTGTTAAATGTGTTTTGCAGAATGTATAAATGTCCTGATTAGATAACAATTCACAGTTGATTTTTCTGCCTCGCACATTAACTCATCTACTCAAACTTCAACTGATATCCTCTTCAGAGGCCCATCTCTTGTGGATGGGCCTGAACAGAATTTATGAAAAGAAATGTTTCTTTGTGGTACTGAAAGAAGAACTATAAGAGAAGCTGGAGGTTGGCACTGTAGGAACTGCTGCTCTAGGGTACAGGGTACTGTTCTGGGCTTGGGTGATAACAAGGAACAAACACTTTGTTGTTGTAGTTGCTGCTTATGCTATAGCTGAGGGGATGGTAACTTCTCTATTCTGCTAAATTCCATCTAGCTTGAGTTGCTGAAAGCCACTGTGGTTTGTAGTTTGGTTGCCTATATGAAATAAATGTGCTGGTCTCAGCCAATTTCCTCAGACAGCCCTATGGGTGACAGTAACAGTAATTTAGTTGTTTATTTTGGTTCTTCTGAAGTGGGGTTATGAAGGAGGGTTTGTCCTGTTGCTGTTCATATTTTATGATCTCTTTAAAGGACAGAGGAGGATCGGGACTTGGGATAAAGTCCCAAGACTGACCTCGATGTCCAGAGCTACAGCCTGACCTTAGATCCACACAGAGAACAGTTACCAGACACTTTGTGATGTGAGTCTGGGCTCCACTTTCCATCTGACAGAGCAGCAGTTTAGGAATCAGCCCTCTGTTTGCCCTACTTACCCCGGCACTGGCTTCTATCACAGGGAAGCTGTTGGCACAGGCACCAGACTGTCACTTTTGTGCCTGAGGGAGGAAAGAGAGGAGTCCTCGCCCCATCTTCCTTTTCAGACAGTCTCCAGGAGTTTTGGAGGGGCTTTTTACAAGCCCTCTTCTATTGTTGGCCAGGAGACAAAGGATGGAGGAGCTGGATTTAAGCATAATGACGTGAGCTCCTCCATGCAGAAAAACCCAGCTGAGAGACCCCCCCTGCTCCACACACACAAAAAAAGGGAAGAAAGGGGGAGAAAATCTTTGAAAATAACTAATTAAAGTTGTTTTAGCCTCTCTCTCTCCCCTCCAAGGGCGCCTAATCTCACAGAGGGCAGAGGGGGAGAAAGGCAAGAGGAACAATGAGAACCATCCCCCCCTTCTCTACACCCAACCTCCTGTTCTCTGAGGTTTTAAAACAAGAGGCCACTTTAAGTTAATGAGCTATCAGCTGACTGGGAGAAGTCTCTAATGAAGCCTGATGTTAACACATTCCCTGGCTTGCTGAATAGGCCTCTGCCAACCCCATAACTGTCAGAAAGTTTCATTCATAAAATCCACATGCTGGTGGTGGTGGTGATGGGGGCAGGGAGAGAGCTGGGTGGAGATGGAAGCGGGGGAGTGTGTGGTGGAGGTCTCCATTTGGAACAGGCAGCCCCAGAGGCCAGATAGGAACATGCATGGCTGGGACTGGCAGGCTGGAGGATCCCAGGGACCTGACCCCGCTCTCCATTGTCTGGCTAGTAATTAGGAAGATCCTCCAAATGGTTCTGGAGGACATTGAAGTCTGTGGGGATAATTAGTGAAGATTTGGGGGATGTTCCAGCTGTTATGTCACCAGCTTTGCTAGGGCCACAGGGGCAGGTGATGGTGGGATGAAGCCTCGGAGTCATTCTGGGAATTTGCTCTGTGTGCCATGGTTTGCTGAGCCTCATGTCTCCTGGCAGGACTTTAGGAACTGTGTTTGTGGGGGTCACTGAGGGAAGGAGAGTGGGAACACAGGGGAAGTTCTGGAGGAAAAGCTATAACATTGGGGTGGGAAGGAAATTAATGTTTATTTTAATATAAATAACCTTAGTGGTGGTGATGTGTGCTGGAGCTAATTCTCCTTGGATAGTGCACATACTTTTGGCAAGAGCAAAGTGGAAAGACACAGGGTCAAAAACTTTTCCTCCAAGGGCTGGACTATGGTTTGAGCAGTGAATCAGTGTTGTAATCAATGACCATTGTATTCTTGCGCCCTGCAAGTTTTGACACAAGACACTTGTAGGTCTTTCCTGAAGTTCTGAGCAGCAACATCATGCCTTGATTTCTTTTTAGGAGTTGTTTGATCTTATAGCCTGAGCACAGGAATAAGATCTTGGAGCACTGGACTTCTGTCTCTCTCTTTGAAACTTGCTTCTCTGGTGTATTTCTTTAATCAGTTACAAAAAACAAGGCTATACAACTCGAGGCAGGAAATGTACTGAAGATGATGTGCCCCCTTTTGGTGCCTTCCCAGTCTCCGTGGCAGTAGGCTGCACCAGGACCGGGGCATAATTGTTAAGCGTCACTTAAATTTCAGTTGTACCGAAGGCACAATTAAATGGGAGACAGTCTCTGCTTCAGGGAGCTTACAATGTAAATACCTGCTTCAGATTGAGTGGGGAAAAAAACACACTTAAAAGTCTCATTCAAAAAACACTGACATAATATTAGTAGTTGGGTGTCTGTTAACTCTGGTGATCTTTGAAACATGATCATCTGCTTGCTTTTACACAGGGTGTCTGAATCCAGGACTCTGAGGTCAAATCCTATCCAGGACATAACTACAAGGTCAATATTGTTCATACATTTCTTGCATATACTATGAAGAGAAAGGGATGGGATTTTTCAAAATATGTTCAGAAATTAGGGGTGAATATTCTTGACACACAGGATAGCATGTGCAGGGGGTGTAAGTGACATTAAAAGTGTTGGATTCTGTGAAAAAAAATTAATATGTTGGGAAAGCAGCTGCCTTTAAAGATTTCTATGGACTGGAGTACTAAATTGTATCATGAGTCAATGCCATGATATTTCATTCAATAAAACCTCTGTCTTCCCATCTACTTTGTCCTGTTGTTGAAATGTCACTATAGTGGCATGGGGAACCGTGTGGCTCTTGGCACGTAGCACAGGTGGTGCTGGAGAGGATATAACTGACATTTGACAGTAAAACTGCAAAGGCTGTGGTGTGGTTGAAGAATTGGGAAAGATCTTCCCTCAAACTGCTTTTATAGGGATTTTAATTTTCCCTACCTCAAACTTGGTAGCTTCGTTACTTAGTTTTGTTGCATTATTACAGCACCCGAACACATCTTTGCTGTAATTCCCATTTCAGAGATGGGGAAACGAAACACAAAGGTTAGGGGCAGAATCTACAAAAGAGCTTAAACCTTGCACTGCTTGGTTTTCAGGCAGCTTGTTTGCAGTGAAATTCAGACATCTGACTTAAATATGGGCACATGAAGACGTAAAGAGGCAGTACATGGGAATGGGGAGCTGTGTAAGCCGGTGTGTGAGGACTGCTGAGGAGCAGGGTGGGATGTGCAGCCTGGCAGGCTCTCGCCTGGAGAGGGAGACACCTGTCTTTGTGTGAGGTTCACAGTGTGAACATCTCCTTGTTGAGGTCTGCTCTCCCCGTAGGAATATACAGGACTCAGAACTGGGTGCAGACCATAAATGCTAGGCTGTTGAATTTTTCTGTGGTGAGGCTTCTTAAGTTGCTTCTGGTGAAGATCTTTAATTTTTTATAAATAATCAAGTATTCTCGCTGAGAAAGCAGTAGACTTGCGCTGTAGGCCAAAGGCTACAGAAGTTGCTGGGCAGAAGAGCGGGCAATCAGAAGGGGAGACATCTTGTGAATACCTAGCTATTTACACACTGTGTAGCAGATAATGGACCCTATGTTTGGTCATCTCGCATCTTCCATGTGCTGAGCAAGGAGGATCTGGGAATGAAGGCATGTTCAGTTCTACCTGTATCTCACTGAACACCAGTTCACACGCATTTTGAGTTGGGTCTGAAGCTGCATGTTTTTGTGGTTGTGGTGACATTCATTGGGTTAGATGCTGACTAGTTTTCCAGCTTGGCTTTTCTCCTGCTCTGGCTGTTCTTGCTCTGATTCAGAAATGCAGCACTAACCAGATCTACCTCAGGTGAAGTCTGGATGGTCTCTACTTGTGTTGTCTTTGATGATTTCAGTTGTTTTTTAGCTCTGTCACTATTTACTATCAGCAGTATTTCTTTGGTGGCTGGTGTACAAATTGGTGACAGAGGAGAGGCAGATTCAAGACTACTAGATCTCTGTTCCTGCCAACTTTTGCCACTTCAGCACTGGTAGTACCAGTATTTACCCCTGGCATTCCCTTGCCCTTATTAATAGTCTCTTTCCCCCTTGGCGCTACATAGCTCTTGCTGGTATTGTTTTTTTTCCAGCAAATCCCATAACAATTTTGTGGAGTGCTGTTTTTCTGTCACTGCTGCTTATATTTATTTAGCAGCTGGAGGATGGCTGGGCTCTCTGTGGTTGAAGGGCCCTCCTACATGCTTTAGACTCACTTGGATGCTCTCAGCCTGATGTAAGGGCTCTCCAACAAGGAGCCACCAACGTGCCTCTCAGGAAGTTAGGGAAACATCTGCTGAAGGGTTTGTTCCAATCAGGGCAGAGACTTGCTCACAAATTGATAAAGCAGGAGAGGAGCAAACAGGCAGTGAGCAGGTTCAGATACAGGATAAACTCTGCGTCTTGTGCTGCATCATGGGTTGTGTTTCCTCTGTACATGAGCCGAGAGGGACCACTTGCTTTACCAGCCTCTTGTGTGAGCACTCAACCGACACAAGAGGCTCTGCTCCTCTCCCCTTGGAGGGACGCTGGAGGCAAGAGCTCTCAAGGGCTAAAGAAAACAAAACAATGTTTGCTTCGCTGGAGAGCAGAGTGTGCCCTGCGTAAATTGTACCAGGGCCTGAAAGTGCTTCAGAAATGAAGTGCCTCTGAAATTGGCTTCACAAGATAAATGTAAGGCAGGATGAGGCCATTTCCTCAGATGATGGTGTGTCATTGACTCATTTAAGGGTCAGATTTGGCTAGTTTGGGCCTCAGCTCCAGGAAAAATGACTCAAAGGAGAAAGTTTTCCCAAGGAAGAAGAGTTTCTTCCGTGGTTCTTCTAGTCGCATACCTTGTGGACAGCCAACAAAAAGTTAACCTGCAAGTCTCACTCAGAGGACAAAGGCTCTACTTGTGGGAGAGAGAAAAAAGGAGAAGAGTGTTCTGGGAGCTCTGCATCGGTATGATATAGCAACCCACAGATGAGGGAGATGGTCAGATACATTTTTTGCTCCCAATGGCCACATTCAAAGGCTTAGAGGAGCGAGAGGTACTTGTTGAATGCTGTAGTGTGTTTCAGGGGGAACAGAGGATAAACCATGTTTCTGTGGCCCCTTGGTGTGTTACAGATTTTTTTTTTTTTCTCTCAGGACTTGACGCATGAAGAATACACGTCCTATTTCTAATTCTTGGTATCCTTTGTTCAATCAAAGGTGTGCAAGCCAAGCTGGTGTATTTCCAGTGTTAGTTATTGAAGATGTAGTACCCAGCCTCACGTGTATTTCATACTCTGCAGAAAACAAAATGATGAAAATACAATGTTCCTAGTACAGTAGGATCAAAAGACTGCTTCTTGCCACATACAGACCTCCCGTAGCTTTTATTTCTGTGACTGGATGACTGATGCAATTCATCATCTATGTACATAGAGGAGTCTCAACATACACAGGTAGATTTCACTTCTAACATACAGCTCATTGCAGTAGTCAGTTTCCAAACCTCTTTCCTCTATATAGGCATCTTGGTGATGCTCTGGATTTCTAGGAGTACTTTATTTCTCCACATATATGTTTTTTTTCATGGGAACTTGAAATGTATTCTTGCTGGCTGTTGATTATTGGCATCCTGAGCTATTAGTGATCCTTACAGAAATGGAGATATCAGACTGAGTGGTTCCCTGTTTGTGGTCTCCTTCCTCCACGATAGTAGACCTGATGCTACAGTTCTGAAGCTCAGTTCTGTCATGTAGGAAAGCATGTTATTGCACCTCAGTGTTAAATGAATCATCTAATGTTTCCAGCAGTTCAATTTGCTGGGTGGGGGATGTCATAAAAATGATTAGGCTGAAAAAAATTCAAACCACTTTTCTGTCCAAACTCCTTTTTTTTTTTTTTTTTTTTTTTAATTTTTGAAGCCTGCAGTGGATTTTCTGGACTCATGACATGAGTTTTTATTATGTGGTGCATTAGAGCCCTTGTGAAAAATAAAACATGTGATGTGGAAAGTCTCTAGTAAAGAGTGACTCAGGAAAAGAAAAACAAAACCCTTCAGTCTAACGAAAGAACAGTCTGTGTGAAAGTAGCTTGGTATTTAATTGGAAATTGCAGTCAGTCTGCAGATGAACAGCCTTGCTGGCATCTGCAGGTGGGTGTTTTGCTTATGCTTTACAGTTCTCCTTCCTGCTTTTGCTCGTGAATGTGTTCTGCCTGTCAGCTCAGAGACGCAGAGATGGCTGCGATTTGTGGCTCTTCTTATTCCAGAAGTATCAGCAGTTCCCAATATCGCATAAATGAGTGTTATAAAAGTGTGTTAGTAAGAAACAGACCCTGCAAAAATAGCTTACAGTCCAAACGGGTGTGACAGCCCTTGTTTCGGAGATGGAGAGAGCCTTTAGAGGTCATTAGAGATCAAATGATGTGACCAAGGTCATGCAGGGCCTTTTGCTCTCTAAATTATGTCTGGGACTTCCACCTTACACGTTCAGAGCTTGCGAGGGCATTTTAATAGAGAATTTTTAGGAGATGCACTGACATACATTCATTCAAGGTAAACGTGATCTGCCATCTTGGGCCCAACCCCAGATTTGCTTTCATCAAGTCTAATTATGATAATGGTTCGTTTAACCTCTCTGCCTCCCCCTAACTTCTGCTTTAAAGCAAAGGCACTGGCTGAGAAACCTTGGACTTCACAGTTCCATTTTTAGCTCTCTCTGACTCATTTAATGATTTGGTCAGGTTAGTTTGTCCTTGACTCAGTTTCCCCATTGTCAAAATGGGACTAATAACACTGTCCTGCTTTTTGAGGAAGGGTTATGAAGATAAATTAGGTTTGGCTGGAAAAGAGTCCTGCAGGGCTAGCAGAATTGGAAGGAGACAAGCACACTCTCTGTTGCAAGTATTATCTATCACTTATGTTTCTCACGGCCCTCCTTGACTTTTACTGACTATGTATTCTCTCTCCTCTTGCAAATCACCAACGTGTATATTGATCAGCAATATTCCTTGCACAGACTGTAGGGCAATCTCTCCATCAGCTTTTTTGCCCTTTCAGAGGCAGATGGTTTTACAGTTGTGAGAGTGAAATCCTGGGCCCACCAATGTCAACAAAGCCAGGACCTCATCTCTGGTTTTCCACCACATGAGTGCTTCCTCTTCTGTACAGCTGCTGACTATGGGGTTGCTACCGCTGTCTTTTTCTTAGGGCCTCTCTAAGGAAGAACAACCCCCTCTGAAAAATGCTGAGATGGTTTCAGAGGCAGACAAACTGATGAGGAGTGAAGGGATGGTTGGAGAGGGAAAAGCCAGCCTCACAACAATCTGACTTCTTCTAGAGAGGGTTAAGTACTAAATGCCTCTTACTGGGTCAGTTAATGATGGATGGTAGTTAGTGGGGGTGGGGTAAAGCTGACTTCCAGCCCTGCATCACTAAACCGTTCATTAGGAAAAACACACACAATGGAAAATGGCAGAGGGGCTCAAGTGTCCAATTTCTCTCTTGAACTCTCTGAACAGGAGGCTCCAGTCAGGGGAATCCCTGCCACCCTTTCTCCCCCTCCTTCTCTGGCACTTTCTTTATTAATTAACGGAGTTGGCTGGGGACGGAAACGGAGGACAATAATCAACATAGATGGGTCTGCAGACCTATTTTTAATAATGTGCTTTGCATCTGTCCTAATTGGTATGGAAACAGTGACCTGATTGGAACAACCGGGAGCCTCTTGGGGCCTTTCTTTCTTCCTTTCTCTCCCTCTGTTTTCTTTTTTGTTTGGTTGAAGTTTGACTTGGTGGGAGTGGAGGGGCCAGCGAGTAAGAAATATAAAACCTAACCTTAGGGGCTGTTCACAGGCTGGGGAGCAGAGAGGGGTGACATACTGGGGAGCACATGGGATGTGGGGGCAGGGAGGCCTGGATTGGAAAGTCGGGTGTAAATGTGTCCAGGGCACAGAATCTGGCTGCCCCGAAGAGCTGAAGCTGAGGATGGGAAGAAAGGTTCAGCAGCTCTTCTGGTTTTGTTTGATGATGAGGAATGTGGTGGTGGCTTTTCTGCATGAGCTAAGAAAAGCTCAGGGACAAGAGAAGCACCCCAAGAGCAAGCTGATGGCCAGTCCCTACTCTGCTACGTGACAAATGTGTGTGCAATGAGAAAGCTCCTGTTGGCAAGAGACTTCAACGTAGAATAGGCAATGGGGGGAAATGGACAATGTGAGGTCCCAAGGTGGCTCAGGAGCAAAGTGTGGCTGAGAGCCCGGGCTCCCCCAGCGCTGCGTGAGCTGCCCACCAGCCCACAGATGAAGCTGCTGTAATGGCTTAGGCACTGCACTGGGGAATCCAGAACAAACGCTTTGTGCTAACACATGCACAGGGACTGTGCCTATGGGGGGAGAGGAAATAAAACTTTGAATATAATTGTGAAATGTTCTATAATGCTATAATATTTACCTGTTGCAGCTGAGGACATTCTTAGCGTTCAGGCATTCACGTGGGGTGCCTGTTGGGTGGAATCACAGAGATCGAGCACTACTGAGTGTAAGTGGCAGTGTGTCCACATGTTCTCTCAGTACAGATGTGCTATCTGTCTTGTAGCTGCCCAAGGAAGTAGTTGAAGGACTGCTTTTTTCTTTCTCCCACCCATTTAAATAGCTAGCAGTAAGCTACTGCAGGCCATGCTGGTTTTCTCCAGGCTGCCTTCCAGTGTCTTCACGTTCTTTGGAAAGTAGCTCATGAGCCTTGAGCATTGGGAAGAACACCTTACTCCATACACCATAGTCTCCAGCAGACCAGTATTGCATGGGAACTGGGAACCTGTCATCATGGGGAGGACTGAACTTGTGTGCCCAAGCTGAGCAACTTGTCACCCAGGCAGGAACCGTGATGGGTTTTTTTGCATCACAGTCTCAGTGCCAAATCACTGCCTAGTAGTCTCGTTTTCTGTCAAAAGCTTGCGTGTGTACACAACATCAAACAATTAGGTGAAAAAACAAGCCCCAAACCTGCAATTACAATGAAATAGAAGTGATTTGCATATAGGCTAGGAAAGAAATTGGACATTACTTAAAATAAAGCAAACTGGGTGGATGCATGGACAGAAGGATTGGCTCAAACAGCTGTTTTCATATCTGCCCCAGAAGTGGACAGCATTTCCAAGTCTGGCCATTGTATTTTGAGTACCACAGTAATTATTTTTTCCTGTAAGCCCCAGCTACTAGAATAAAGTATTATGTATAAGAATCTTACCTTTCTTTTGAGGAAGCTTGCCGTTCTTACACTTGCTGTAAAAACTTGAAGAAAGTCTTGGTGACTTCAAAAGGATTAGGTACAGAGGCTTAAAACAAGATTTCCCAAATGTATTGCGTGTAATAATAATAAATCTCTGGTGCTTTTCTCCAATCTCCATTTTTTGGGGCCTTGCTCATTAATTTGGGCTACTTCAGCAGTTATGGAGACATTGCTGAATTCAGGCTCTGTTTATGGATGGCATGCCTGGGCATCTGTGGTATATCCAACCCTGCTTACAAAGAGGAAGGAAATAAAGAATAGAAATGTGGAGGGAGCAGGCAGTGAGCTCCTGTGACTGTGATGTGTGAGAAGTTGGCCAGGCCCCATGTAAATCAAGGACAAAGTTGACTAATTTCCTGGGTCGGTCATGGTGAAAATATCACATTTCATGGTTTGTTGCCGATTCATAGAAAAATCCTATTAAAACTGGGCAGCTTACTTATACAATTTAAACAAATGATGATCAAAGATTATAACATGTTCTGTGAAGAATGAAAAGGAATAGAAATGAATGTGCATCTGGTGAAATGGGGCCAGGTTGGGTTTTTGCATGCAAACTTGCCATTTTAGCGCTGTGACACTAAGGGGGGCAGTAGAAGGGGTGCAGGCGGTTTGTGGGATCCCGGCCATTTTTGGAGCAGGGCTCCTCGGCAGAGAGGATGGCTCTCCCCTGGGCAGCGGGAGGCGGGAGCCCCGCTTGGCGAGCGGACGGGGGGCAGAGGCGCGGGGCAGGGGCTCGGGGTGCGGCGGCCAGCAGGGGGCGCCGCAGGCCGCCTTTTGCGGCGCGGGCGGGGGCGCCCCTGGCGCCGGGGCGGGGGGGCGGTCGCGTCCCGGCCGCGGGGGCACGGGCCGGTGGGGGCGGCGCCCCGGGGCACTGCCGGTGTGCGAATTGTCCGCTGCCCAGACGGTGTTTCCCGTGCGCGGAGCTGGGTCTCAGGCGGCGCAGTGCGCGCTCCCTGCTCAGACCCTAAACCCGCCGTTACACACCGCATCGCGTCCGGGTTGCTCGGGAAGAAGCGCCTAACCCCAAACCCAAGAGAGCTTAGGATGTGAGATAAAAATGAGACGTACGTCTCGACAAGACAACAAGGTAGTAAGCCAGACTGCTATTGATCCCTGCATAGATCTGTCCTCTAATGCCTCATCACAGTGAAATGTGTGAAGCCCTCACAAAGTGTGAAATGCAACAACTGTACATTGAAGAAGAGAATGGAGATGCACAAATGTATGTTTTTGTCCTAAAGAGGAATCTTTTTGTAATTGCTAAGACAGAGGTGAAACAGGTAAACAGAAATGCATCTCTAAAGAAATCGGTAGACATTTTGGTAAATACAACAAAATGATTGGCAAGAGCTCCATATTTACACTGGGCGCAGGAAAAGGCAGGCTTAGGTGTTGTTTGTTTGTTTGTTTTTTAAGGCAGATGTCCGTATTTCACTGTGAAACTACCTCAGCAGAAGAGGCAGAATTTAGTAATGTCCCGTGTACTGCTGAGCATCCAGCCTAGATAGTAATACCCATTAACCATACTGTAGTGTTGTTCATAGCCCCTGTGGCTTGGAAATCAAGCTTAGATAGTCAAATCTGTGGACACTGCCACTCATTTTCACTTCTTTAGGCTAACCGTACTGAAGCAGTACACCACTGGAGCTTCTGGAGGTCCTGTCACAAGGCTTGTTTGTTTTACATGCCTGCCTGTCCGAAGTCTTCTGTTGAAACTCTTCCAAACACTAGTGTCTGATGGAGTAGGCAGGACTCAATGATCTTAAAGGTCTTTTCCAACCTGAATGATTCTGTGATTCTAATGTTGTGTCAGAATTCAGTTGCATCTGAAATTTAGGAATGAGGTGTACGAATATACTGATACTGGCTCTTCTCTTTTATCTTTGGATCTGGGAAGATGTAGCAATCAACCTGTGTCTGCATGGCCTTCTACTCCAGATCCAAACCCCAGTGCCACCTCTGACCCAAGGGTTGTTCAAAGCCTGGGTATCCATGGCTTTCTAATAACTCAGCATAACATATTTAAACATTCTGGTATCTGCCCTTGATTTTTCTTCAAGGACCAGACAAAACTAAGCACCAAAACCTCCCATCGTGAATCCTGAGACCAAGACTAGCCATAACTTTACTGATCATTGTAACACAGGGACATAGTGCTGCCCAGAAATTAAACACAAAGTGTTTGAGACTATCAGCCTTTTATTTTAACACTGAGGGCCTGGGAGAGTTCTGCAATGGACGTACGATGCTGCAGAGCCTCCTGTCCCAAACCCTAAACATGAGCTACTTGTGGCATCATTTATGGCTGAAGAACCTGTTGATTTCTGAACATTAACTATGAAAAATTCAAATTCTCTGAGGTGGGCTGCAGTCCTGCCACAGGCTGGACAGAATTCATCAGTTAACCTGACTGCACAGAACTTTATGTTTAATCTTAGTTTTAGTGCTCACTTTATATTGCTGGCACAGGTGATGTCCTAGAAATTCAGTCATGTCCAAAAGTTAATCGGAAGATGTTTAAATATGCTGATACTGATTTTACCACTTATCTTACCTCAAGCAATGATGCCGTTCCGGCTCCAGCGCTGATCATGGCTCAGTAACCCCATTCTGTCTGACAATTAAAAATGATACATTTTAATCTACTTATCCTCGAGCAGGTTTGGCAGAATTGAGCAGCAAAAATTGTTTAGAATAGCCTCATTTCTGGAATGCTAAGCTAGAGCCTAATTGTAATCCTAACTCTGCCTTGACTTCTGCCCAGAAACTTGCCATCGGTGGAAAATTAAGAATAAATATTTGACTGTAGTGACACCAACTTTCATTCAGTTTTGTGAGTCTTAAAGATTTAGAAAATTAATTTGCCCCTCTAATCTCTCTTGTCCCAGACTCTATCCCCAGCTCTAATCCCACTTTTGACCACAACTTAGAAACCCAGAATTTGACATTTTCAGCTTGTGGTATCAGACCTTGGCTTTCCTCTGCAGGTTTGACAGAGGTCAGTAATAAATTGGGCTTTTCAGATCCTGCCATCCCTAATTTTAACTCAAATCCCAAACATACCAGCATTATACACTATACTCTCATTGCCACCAGGCAATGTGAATCTACTTGTGCTAGATTTATCTTGCAGAATTTGGGAAACATCCAGTTCTCTGTCCACATCTCTTTAATCCTGTTCTGAACAAAACCACCAGCCTTTACTACAGACCAAACATTTCCCCCTTGCTTCAAAATTAGGAATAAGACATTCAAGTCTACTGACACCAGAGTGCTGTGTTTGCATGGTCAAGGGAGGGCCTTGCATCTGAGATATGACCCTGCTTAACCTGAGCTGTCTGAGTGTATTCAGTGATTTGGCTGTAGAGAACTGAAAATTCAGTGTTCCAGAAATAAGTGATCTCAGCCCTTGAGTGGTGAATAAATAACGTAATCTCCTGGTATTCAAGAGGAGCCATACGGATTTATGTTAGCTGATGAGTACCATTTGTTACATATAGATCTTTACGATAGAAAGTTCCTAATGCTGCTTTTCTATGAGGGCTAAAGGATCCCTGTGATTTTGTATCAGAGTGTGTGTAGAGCCTTGCTGGGCAACAATCGAGATTGATCTATAAACAACACATGCTGTTGGCTATATCCCTGTACCTCTGCTAGGCTCGTGGATGCTTTAATCTGACCAGAGGGTGTGAGCTGGCACATGGGAACAGCATCCGGAGAATGTGGTGGGAGTCATGGTGCTTGGAGGAGTTGATGGAATGACTGACAGTCTCTCTATTGTTAATTCAATATCAAATATAGTGGTATTGTCATGTCTGATCAGTTCCAGTGCTGCTAATTACATTTGTGGCACGAACGGCCATAGCAAGGAACTTGGGATGCTGGGGTTAGATTTTATGGAGGGCTCTTACTCTCTTGATTTTTGTGATTTTCATCTTTCTTGACCAAATGCCACCTGACATACATGAAATTTGTAATCATCTTGTTTGTACCAAAATACTGACCTAAGAAACTGAAGTGGACATTAATTTGCTTGTTCACTTTTGGGGAATGAAATGCCTTCGACTTTGTTTTCAAGTAGGCAGTCGGGCTTGAGTGCGGGAGGCTGTTGGTCACCAGTGTGTTCTGGATAGGGCAGCCCTGCGAGTAGCTGATGTTACTGGAAGGCAAAATAAAGGGAAATGCATGTTAAGTTGGAAAGACAGTGAAAGCCACAAATAACTATGTTCCTGCCTGATACTATGGATAGGTGTCTTTTACCAGTGATGCCTTAGTGTAACAATGCACTTTCCAAAGACTCGTGCTTATGCAGTGCTTGGAGAACATGCTTGGTATAGCCAACTCACCACCATGGCTGCTTTGATCCAACATTTTGTAGTCTTAACGTTGTGTTCATTTCACATTAATGGTGAGTAAGGCTGATTAGCTGCTGTTTTAACCGCAGGTAACTTGTCGTTATTGGCAGGAAACATGTTTCGTCTGCATAACAGTTCCATGTGAGCAGTGGGGAACATTTTCTATTAGCGTTTGTTGATGTGAAACGTGTTTCTTAGTGGAATTATGTTTGGGACTGGAAGAGAACTTGATTTTCATCCTTAAGTCCAATTAGAAAAACCGAATCGTGGAAAGGAACTCTGATTCTTTTCCTGCAATAGTATTTTCAATATTACTTGTAATGTATCAAAGATCGGTTTCTATCCTGCTATTTGCTATACACACAAAGCTACAGAAGCTAGAATCAACCATCTTAGTGCTGCCAAAAATATATAAATGTCAACTGCATACTCAAAGTGGGGCGGAGGAAGACAAGGACTAGTTCCAGAGGGGCTGTGTTGTACAGCAGGCTCTGGACGCCCTGTTTGGTGGGAGCTGGAGTTCCGTAGGGCCCCAGTGGGAGCTGAGGCAGGTGCAGATAAGCTGTGTGTGTCCTTTTCCAGTTCTGGCAGTGTAACATTCCTCCTCTTCTCTTATGTGCCAAGCAGTTCTGTTCATACCTTTTATTTTTCTTTTTTTCTTTATTTACTGTAATGACATCTACCAAAGCTCTGTGCAGCAAGGAGCATGGGTTTTGAAAGTGATAGTAGTTAACACTTGCTTTATTAAGAAATGTTTGGCTTCATTTCTCTGCTCACGCTTTCCAGATAGTGAAGGCTTGTGCATGGCTGTGTGTGTTTTATAAGAAGCTATATTTGGGTCAATATCTTTCTAAAATGCTGTCTGTATATAATAACAAATTACGTTACCCTTGTGGTGCCTGTCATCTTGAAGGATCTCAAAGCACACAGTCATCCTAAGTTATGAGAACAAATGCAATTATATGACTCTGTCATCAGTAAATACTGAGACTCTTCTTAAGAAATGTAGCTTCTCCTGGCCTAGAAGGTGGAAGTTTGCATCAGAATTACACAAATATTCCAGTGAGCAAGCAGAGAAGAATTCCCTGTTTGTTATAAATCAGAAAAGGAATTTAGGAAGATAGTTGCCTTGTGACTTAGTCATTCTGATGAAAAAATCTTCGCTAGCCCCAAGCTATAGAAATTATGCAAGGGCACGGCTTTATTACTTATTTGACAGAGGTGGCCTCTTGATTATTTGCAATCCAGAATTGGAATTGTTTCCAAGTATTCATTTATATGGGGGACCTCCTTGTGTTTAAGGGCCTTGCAGTCACAAAAAAAAAACATTCCCAGAGAGCTTTGAGTCCAAGTGTTACTTGGGGAAAAAGAACCTATTTCTGATTTTGCTGACTTAAATCAGGGAAGCCACCCACCACATTCACTGCTACAAGTCTCAGTATTATTTGTTATTCATATTGCTGGAATGCAAGGGATCCATGTTACCTATGAAGGCATCACTGTGCCAGGCAACATGCGAATGCAGAACAAATAAAAGATGAGTCCTTGCTTCAAAGCTCTAGCAGTCTAGAAAACCCAAAATAAAACAAAACAAACCTCACCAAAACAAAAACAGGCCAAAGCACCGTTCCACTCAAATTTGGAGAGAGTGAAGAGTTAAAGGACAAAAAGATGTGGAAAAATCTGAAATCATCTTCTCTTCAAATGGTCCCAAGTGTATGGGGAAGAAAGAGGAAAGGAGCCGCAAAACAAAGCAGAGAGAATCTGAAGCTTGGTCTGCCTTGTTTTTCAGTTTTTTTGTTTTGTTTTTTTCTTTTCCAAGATACGCTGGAGACTCTTTTATGCATTAGCACAGTGTTTGGGAATGAATATTTGTTCAGTGAGATATGACTCTACCACGGCAGAGCAGTGAAATATAGGATATTTTGCTTGTTGGCAGCAGATTTCTGGCTGTCTACGTTTTTATTAGTGGAGGTTTTTCTATATGAGTGTAGCTATTTATCTAGCAGGCAGGGCCAGCAGATAGAAAGTTGGAGAGAGCCAGCAGAGTCTTAAGCTATGTCAGTAGATAAAAACCCTTAAGGCGAAATATCTACAGGATTGGGCTAGGTGCCTGAATTAGGGGAAATGTTGTTACATTTTCCCAGTCACTTCAATATCCTGCAGTTGTTGCACTTCCACAAACCCAATTTAACGCAGCTGACATAATGCCATACCGAGGATGGGTTGTCAGTTACCAGTGTTCAGTCTTGGATCTTTTAATTCATGAGCTAGAAGATGGAGCTTTTTAGTAGTGGTTGTAACAGGCTGATGACCTTTATAGTATTTTGCCCAGTTACCACCAGAGATAGTCAGACAGTTACCCCAAGGGGCTTTGAATTACACCAGCATCTGGAGTTTGCTGGTCTGATCTGACTGCATGGTGACAATTGAGGTATAGGAATCCAAATAGGCAGCCTGAGTCTCTGGAGTAATAACTTGGGTGGGATTGTTGGGATTAAATCACACACTGGGCTGTTCTCAGAGGGAATTTTGCTTGAGTATAAACCGGACCAGGCCCCATGGGACCTGATCTTTAATTCATAATACTTTACAGGTGTGGTAAATGTTCTTGGAGGTAAACAGACCCTTTACTAGAGAGAGGAAGCAAAGACAAGGGTTACCAAGTGAAACAGCAGAGTCAGTAATCAGCTGTAGGACCCTTGTTTCCAAGTTCATTCCCTAAACCCTTGGTGTTTTGCTTGAATGGCTGCTGAGGACGAAGAAGAAAAGGCGGTCTTTGCTCTAGAGATTCAGGAAGAAACTGTAAGATAAAAGACAACTGGTTATGAGAAGAGGAAACAGCTTGGGGAATTTATGGAGACTGCCTGAAGTAGCCTTAGCAGCATAAATAAGTGGGACTAAGTTTTTTTGAAAATGTCATTATAAAGGACCTTGCAAGTGGGCATTGATGAAGACCAATGAAACAACCTGGGGCATTTATAAGGAGCGCTCTTCCTCCATAACAGGCAACCCAGGAGGAGGCACAAAGGCACTGATTTGGAGATCCAGCTATTAACAGCAAGTCTGTGAGTAGGGGCAGGTAAGAGGTGAGGCTTTCTTTTCTTGACCAAAATAAGAGACGTTAAGAGTACAGGTAGCTGTGGAAGTCCTTGAGAGGGAAGATAAGTAGCTTCTGATTGCTGTGTTACAGAAAGAAGCAGCAGTGGAGAGGTATGAAGAGAGGGCAGCGGTGCTAACAGGTCAGCTGTGCAGAAACATAACAGAAATGTACAGCAAGTTTCCAGGCCAGAGAGGTGATGGCTACACAGCTTAGTGGTTATGTGGAGTGGTTAGTTATATCTATGTCTTGGATCATCTAGAGGCCTTGCTTTTATCTCCTGTTTTTAGCTCCTCCTGTAATTTGGTATGATCTGCATAGTTGAGAGCTTGAAAAAGCAGCCAAACTACTATTAAAGTCAACTAAGTAGGGTCAAAGCCATCTTAAAAGGCCCTTCCATAGAAGCATATAATCAAACTATTTAGTCGGGGCGGGTGGGAAAACATACTAGTAAGCAAGTAAACATGCAGAACCCAAGATCTGCTACGTTTTAATATACTATACTTCTCAAGCAGGTTCTAGCATGCTCAGGTTACAGCCTCTGGCAAGGCTATAGGCTGTAGGAGAAGCATCGTTATTAAGCCCAGCTTGGGGAGATACTGGTTTCTGATCAAGTCCAGTGGGGCTACCATCACATGCAGTGACAGCAGAACAATAATCATTTGCAGAGCAGTTTGGATCCTCTGACAGAAACAGTGCAATAGTACAATTGTGTATCTATATTGCTTTAAATGATATTTTTCACTTCTCACCAGCCTTGATCTCATTTTACAAACATTATACAGCGTTCTCTTTAATTCTGGGATAAATACAGAGACATTCCTACCAGTCCAGACCAACTCCTATGCAGCTTGCCCTGTGACTAAAAGTAAGGTTTTGAAGAAACAGAAATACCAGCCTTTGTGTTGTCAGAATGTGATCAAATACTTCCATATATATATATATATGAGTCAAATGTATAGATATATTTCTGTAATTAGGTGATTTAAAGTATCTTTGTGTTTTATAATAGTGCAATCTGTGTGGTGTACTCCACATGATACTAAATAGCAAATAAATAGGCTTTTAGCACCAGAAGGTAGTTTATCTTGTATTTTAATACAGTTCTGTTTTCTTTATATTCCTTATTTTAAGGGTTTATTTTTTGGAACAGGATTTGTACTGTTTAGAAACTCAGACTTGGATTATTTAAGAAACAGACTTTTCTGAAACATCAGGTCCTCAATATATATTTATTTGATCAAATCCTGAAAATATTTTTTAAACGTATTTAGTTTGATTTCAGAATAATTGCCTAGATGTAGAAAACAAAACGCAGAAATAAATAGGTGCGGATCCAGAGCCCTTACTAATCAATATGACTGTTCTTTTTGACTTGTTTTCTTCATATCTATTTCCAGAGTTGTAAATATGAAGTATTTTTGTTTGAAGTATCCTACATGAATTCTGCAGTAAAATAATTTATCTTATGAGATTATAACTGTATCAATAATGGCAATTACAGTATTAATGGACAATTTTTTAAATGACAGCTTTCATTCACATCTAAAGCACTTCTGACATCAGCTGATCATTGAAATTCACCTTTCTTTGGGTAGAATAAAACAGCTGTATACCAGTGCACACCAATACAGAAACAACACAGAAATTGAACAGCAGGCAGTAAAAACTACCAAAGCTACTGAATTGTTCAGAGCCACTTAAGTGTTTAGATAACCTGGTTTGTGCTGGAGTGTGAAGAATCCAATGCTCCAGCAGCACGATCCTTGTGCAGTGTTCAAGGTCTGTAAAGCCCACAGATGGTCAAGTTTGCCATCGCAGATCAGAGCTTGCAAGACTTATCATGGTTATGTGGGACTGAGACTTGTGCAGAGTGAAGGCAGGTTTTGTACATAAGTCACTTGAAGAGGACTTGGACTGTTCTGCAACATGGACAAAAAATGCAGGGAATCATGGACTTGGCTTGCTATTAATGTTAAACATATGTATGAGCTCTTTTTTTGAACAGAAATGAGAATAAGCATGGACTTATATGAGTTTTCTGACTTGGGGTGCATGGCACATGTGTGTGGTGGTTACTTCATTGCTGTTGCTGAAGAGACTCTTGAACAGAAACTGCTAGTGTGACACCATGCCCAATCCAATACAGAAGCCGGCAGAAGGATTCCCACTGACAGCCCAGGATGTCTGAGCCAGTCTTCCGTTGTTATCACAGCATTTGCATTCTTGTTCTTCAACTCATGTTGAGGTGTGGGTGGGGTTTTTCTGGTGTGCTGTGTCCTTTTCCTCTTCCCCGTCTCTTCCCCGTCTCTTCCCCGTCTCTTCCCCGTCTCTTCCCCGTCTCTTCCCCGTCTCTTCCCCGTCTCTTCCCCGTCTCTTCCCCGTCTCTTCCTCGTCTCTTCCTCGTCTTTTTCCTTTTTTTCTTTTTCCTTTTTTTCTTTCCTTTCTCTTTTTTTTTTTTCTTTTTTAATGCAAGATCTTTTCCTGATTGCTTCTGTCCTTTTTCTCCATTCTTATTCTGTAAGTTTTTAGTAGTTTTGATAGCCTGTTTCTTAGTTTCTCCTGTAGATGTCTGATTCAGGGGACAGACTTTGTTTACCACAGCAGGGCTGGTGGCAAGTCTCCTGCTTTTCTCCTTTGGAGGGGAAGAACCATGGCATTGAAAGGTTATTCCATGTCAGAAGGATATGAAGATTCTGCTCTCAGCAACCCTACATCTGGTAAAGTCAGGGGAGTTGCCCTTCATTTATGGAGAGATCAAGGCTTGAGCCTTTTACAATAAGATTTGCCTAGGAATCAGTCTTTAACTTCAGCCGAGTACCTGAAATGTAAATTTTGTTCTAGCGAGGCAATAAATGTGGAGGAATGTGAATACCTTGGTGAGAATTTTCAGCTGGGTGTACCAGTGACTGTGCAGCTACGCTGGTGCCTGCTGAAGCCACAAAAATATACATGTCAATGTGAGACTGCAGCCTGTGAGCTGCGTGTAGCTGAGTGTGAGAATGCAGTGGTGAGAGTACGTGTACCTGCCCGCTTGATAGTGAGGACTGTCAGTACCTGTTTGGGGACTTCTCAGCATGGCTGTGTGTGGTGGGCAATGTGTAAATGGTAGGCATGTCTGTGTATCCATATCAGTGCACAAGCACCAGTGTGTAAACATGTAAGTGAGCACATATGTGAATGTGCACATTGTCATGGGAGAGAAGATAGCCATGAATGCATATGTGAGCGTGAGTGAGTTTTAACGTATCCATTAGTGCAGAACATATGAATAAATGTGAATGAATGTGTATGTCACCAGGTGGTCTTAGAGGTAGAGATCCTATTCCAGACACAGCCTCCGCTCTGTCCTGTCCATTTCTGTACATGTATTAGTTTTAAAGATGAAAAGCACCCCGGCTTGTCTTTAGCCTGGGCATCACCCCTGAGTGCACAGTTGCTATGTCAGCTCAGTGTGTTTGTGTGTTCTGTGAGAGACTTGGTAATTGTGAACGCTCCCTAAGAGAATCTCTGGGGCCAGGGGATACAATAGGCAAGGGTCTAGGGTCTGAAACTGTAGACTTTAATAAAGCCACTGACAGCAAATAAGAGCCTGACATGTGAGTCACATTACTGACAACAAGGGCTGCTTTGTAGTCTCATCTGCACCCCGATCGGGTCCCGTACAGTAACTGAAAGGACAGAACAAACTGCTGCTGCCTTCAATAAATACAACAGTGCCACAAAAGCAGCTGAACAGACCAACTTTGTGTGGCTTTGCTGCAGCTGAGCTACTCTCCTAGCTCTCTTCTTTGCTTCCCCCACCAGTGGCAATGACTGATGTTACCCTGTGAGAGTTGCTCGAGAGCCCTGGGTATGTGCTTGGCTCCATGGCAGTGATTACGTGCAGCCCAGAAACATCTCTCTTCCCTGCCACCTCTGTGCTCCCATCCTTCACAGCCCTTCTCCATCTCTGACCCCAGGGACTGGGAGAGCCCCCGGAGCCTCTGCCTCATAAGCCAGGTTACTAGGACCTCCTGCCCTCGCCTGGGCTAACCAGCACTGGGAGCTTAGCAAAGCCTTGCGTCAGGCTTACGAGCACATGTACTTGAAATGTCTGCGATCAGACTCCCACTGGAGTGGTCACGATAAAAACGCTGGACTTTCCAGCACAGTAACTTCAAGTTCTTTCAGACCCTTAGTGGTTGGTTGCCTCCCTAGCCCAGGTAGTATTAGAGGATGATGGTGTTTGCTATTTATCCAGATGTCACCTAGCAAAGTCAGATGCATTTTTTCATTGCTGCCCTTTGGGGCTTCTTGCTCTTCCCTCCCTTTGGGCCTCTCCTCTTTGGCCTGGAGACTTTCCTAGTGAAGCACTTTCACATGGGAATAGAAGCCTTGCAGATTGATTCCACTCCAACAAGAATTTGTGCCACTATTCTGTATTTCTCGGTGGTTTTGTGACCACCCTGTTTAGTTTGTCCCAATTGCCCTAGAGAAAGGGTCATTGCGGACCTGACAGCATGTGCTGTCAAGTATTGAAAGACTGGTATAAGCCCCGGGAAAGATTGCCGGGTTATGCATCAAAATATAAGCCTGTGGTTGCCAAAGGGGTGATGTTAAGTATCGTGATAATGTTGTCTATGCCAGTGCAAGTGTGCCTATGTTGTCTGTCTTGGCATGTAGGATGTCAGCCCACCTAGCAGAAGTTTGAATTCTTGTCTACCTGAAAAAAAGGAACATCAAGCTCAACAGTTTATGCCCAGCAGAATCTCTGCTTCCCTCTATGTCATGCAGTGCACACAGAGCTGAGTTCCTTGGAGGTTAGGGGATGTCCCCTGTGAGACCTGTGCCATTCACACTGTACTTCTGCAGTGTGTGATCGAGCTTGTAGACTGCCCTGTCAGTGTACATGTACACAGTCTAATTGACACTGGCTTCAGCCAAGAAGATCTCAGTCATAGTGATTTGTTCCTAAGGTATAAGCCTTACCAACCTTAAAGGTCAGATTTTCATCTGGCAACTAGTAAATTGCAGTTTACAGGGACAGAACATACTAGAGGTGAGATGCAGCAGATCTTTCCTTGGAAGGGAGATCAGATTTCAGACTAATCTAATTTCTGAGTATCTTTAGGGAACCCTACAAGACAATCTTCTGTCAAAAAAGCTCATTGTGACTTCACATCCCCTTCTGTTCAAGCAACCACTCTGGTTCCTTAAGCAAAGGAACGTACAGAACAGCATAAACCAAAGCAGCTAAAATAAATCAGCAAGTAGTAAGAAGCAATACATCATACAGAGATGTATGCAGAAAAGAGAGGAAGATTTCAGTGGTGTCACACAGAAAATGCCCAGATGCTATAGTGGTAGGCGTTGGTAGGTGATATTTATAGGAGCATCTTGTGATTATGTTTCGCAGAGCACTGTGATATTTCTGATAGTTTGATATGTGGACCTGCTAGAAATTTCTGTTCTCTCTGTATCAATAATATATAACAGATCAAATACCACTGATTTGAAATACCCTACGTAGTTGAGAAGCAGCACCAGAAATCTGTAGCAAATGTGATTTATGTTTTTCAGGGAAGTGTCTGGAACTTTTGAAAAGAAATTTAGAGCATCTTATGTCACTGTTAAAAGGAAATGCAGATTCCCCAAATCCTAGTCCAGTGCTTTGATCACATAACAAGCTTTCTATTCTGCTTTGCTTATGTTTTTGCAATACTGTGTACAAAGCTGGACAAAGCAATTGCTGGGGGTGCCTTATGGAAATGGATACGCTACCTTACAACTCTGGAATGCAAGAGCTTTGTATTTAAGGAAAGAAGCTGTTTTGAAAGTCTTTATCAGATGATACAGATAATCTGTGGAGTGCATACTATGGTATGCCTGTCAAAGCACAGGCACCACACAAACACGGAAGCAGCAGGAGAGTGCAGCTGAGGAGCAATGCAGTAGCTGGGCAGAAGCTCCTGGTGGGGACGGTGGCTAACAAGATGGCTAGGGAAGGAGGAATGGGTGGGAGAAGTGGGCTGGGATAGCTATGTGGCAACATGTCCTATATGTCATCTGCAACCTCGTGCTTCCTTTCTGCCTGGGAGAGCAGAGGACCGAGTCCTGAGACCTGGCACAGGCATGCCAGATTGTGTATTACCGCAGGTAGTAGGGAGCAACTCACTGCCCCAGCTGTTCCTGCACCAGGGAATGAGGGAGAAGAGCTTTAAATTCTTCTTGCTCTTCTTTGGAAAGGGTGCAGCTGGTAATTATTTGAATTGATGTTTCTGTTTCCATTTCTCTTTCTTTTCTCCCTTCATTGAAGAACTGGTTGGTTAGGTCATTTGAGTCATCATTTGTAGAGAAGCATAGCTCATTGAGTGCCCAAGTAGTTTAGTTTAATTTTCCCAGGTTTCTGAGTGGGTTCTCAAAGTGATCTTTACTAATGACCCTTAAAAATTGAACCTGGTTCTATATGTTGTTAAGCAAAGCCTGGCAGAAAGGCTATAACAAAATGCAGTGAAAAGCCAAGTGCAGATGTAAAAACCAGCAACAACAAAATCTTAAGTCTATCAAAACTTTGGAAAAGAAAAGGCTATGGAAAGCACTGGAAATTACTTTTACACTTTGCTGTGGTAAAGTTGAAGCCTTATTCAGTTCTCTCAGCTGGGATATTCTGAATGGAGAAAAGAAGTAGGGACTGCACCGGTAGCCCATGAAGCATGTGCTGTCTTAGCCTGTACAGCCTCATCTAGCATACCAGAAAGTAGAGGAAGGCACAGGATAGCCAGATTCAGGCTACCAATTTAAAGGTGAACGTATCAGTCTCTTTTCTTCCACCACGAAATGCTTATTTGCACACCAAAGACTCTTCACAAATAACTGGTGCTGAGGCTGAAAGTAGCCCGAGTTGGAATTTCATGTGTAACTTTCACTGACTTCTAGGAGAAGGTAGAGACCAACTCCTGCAGGCATTCTTGACAGTCGCAGCTTAGGCTCTCACGCTGAAGCTCCAGAGCATGCACTAAAGTCAAGAACTTTCCATTAGCACTTGTCAGCTCCTCTGTTCTTCTTGCTTTGTGATCTTAGCTTTTGCAGGCTCTAGACAAAATCTTGGAGATTTGAGAGTTAGAAGAATCTGGGCTTGCAAAGTCCCAGATCCTTAGCAGTTCTGACCAAATATATTTGTTCATTACGTTTGAGGTCCATTCTTTTTCAAGATAGCTTATTTAGGTCTAAGAGACTTTGGAAATGGGGAAAAAGAGGTAACCTTCTGGGAAAGAGAGTTTAGTCCTCAACTGTCAGCTGAAAGACTTTTGCCAGCTGAACAGGAGAAGCTCCTTCCAATAAAGCCAATCAAAAGCAATTTCCTTGCTGAAAGGTGGCCTACCTGAGACAGGGCAGCCCGCACCAGCTGCACGCCACTGCTGTCAGACCTGGCCAGGTCTGTCAATTAAGGGAACACAGAGCAATCTGTGAGCGCTGAAAGGGATCCCTTCAGAGCCCTCCCTGGCTGAGAGACAGGCCCATTGTCTACATGCATGTCTCACATAGTTTCAGAGCCCTGATAAGCAGGCATGCCATGAAAAACTGCATTATATGGTGAGCTCAGGAATACTTTGGCTGGGGGTAGATGAGGTGGGGGGGTGGGGAGAAGAGGTAACACTGCACCTTTGCATTGTGGGAGGTGGGGCAATGAAAGACGTCGCATTTGGTGGTCCCCCAATATAACCTTCTTTCTCACAAACTCTTGTTGAATGATGAAGTCGTCATTTCCTCTGCTTCCCCTCCTCCCCTCCATCCTTGTCCTTTCTTCTGGAGTTCAGAAATCAGCTGGGAAATTACTGCAGCACTAAGAAGATAAACAGCTTAACCACATTCAACTGCTGCCTTGCCACATGTTGAAAGTCCTTTTTCCTGGGAGTATGGACCACCATGGTCTATAAGTCTGTGGTTAGAGAAGAAGGAAGGCTTCAGATTTACACATTATAGAGACCATAGAGTAGGAAGGTAGATACAGCACCTAGGGGGAGGAATGAGTGGAATTCCATCACCAGCTGCTTACCAAGATTTACTTTCATCTTCCTCACCTTATAGCCTGGTGCCTAAGATCCCTTGGTACATACAGGCCCTTCATGCTTCCTGGCTACAGGCCCAGAAGGGCTTGTGCTCTTGGATGTGCACATCCTAGTTCGGAGCAGGATGCTCTCATAGACTCCACTGCTTGAGCTTGCGAGTACATCTAGGTGTTAGTACTTGCTAAAATGTCAGCATTACAAAGCGAATAAAACCGAACTCTGTTGCTTTTATGTTACCTTTCTAGGCCATTTTGAGAAGGTTCTAACAGAATTCTCTCTTCAAAATAGAATACCCACTATGTAAGACTAGCTTTCCATATGCTTGGAGGATATAGAAGCTGTATATTGTGTGATAGGGAGCAAGGGAATGTATACATGGGAGTGAGGAAGTCTGTTACTAATGCTGGAGCATATAGTTGGGAAGAACCAATGTGCTGTTAACAGTGAAACAAGTATCACCATCCAGAACATAAAGGATGGGTGGCAAGTGACCTTTCTGAACACTTTTTTTTTTTCTTCTGGCTGGGGACTCTATTTTCTGCACTCACTGCAAGCTGATAATCTTCATGTTTAATTTTAGTTAAAGGCACTCTAGATGTTCTCCATGCAGGATTTGAGCCAAAACTTGTTGTAGACCATGCCCACTTTTGACTGTCACAGATGTGTTGGACAAAAGCCATTTCTGATAAGTCAGTTAAATTCTGTGGACGTACCAAGGGACAAGTCTGGCCCATACACTTCAGTTTTCACATCCATTTTTCTGTGGTGCAGTGGACTGCCAAAGAGAGGATTTGATTTCTGATCACCCAGTCCTTAGTCTTCAGCAGACATACCCTTGTCAGGCTTTAGTGATTGCCTGCAGCTCACCCAGTGTACACTGGCACTCCAGGAGATGGCAGCTCCTGCTTTTTCCCAGTTGAGGGATATGTCTTGGCTCAGCACATTTGATAAGGAAAATTAATGAATTTGTCGTTGGATGGAAGCTCCTCTTTCATTTCTGACTTGCTGAGGCCCATGGAAACCCATGTTTCTTTTCATACTAAACAGAACTCCCATCATGGTTACCAAATTCTGCTGTCTATTTCCACACTCTTCACTGCACACCTGCACCATACTTAATAGTCCTGGGTGAGGTTATAGCGCTGACATAATATTTGACTGATTGTCAAAGATTTATTCTTCTTGTATTTATCCTTTATTAATTTTGTTTAGGTTTACATACTTAAACAGACCAGAGAGACTAGCTTTGCTTTGCTCTCTGTTCCTCAATTCTCCAAGTCAGAGACCTCACTAATGTTCATATTAATCCCCTAAAACCATATGGTTCCCCCTGCATCCTCACTTAGGTGCAATTCACTACTTTTCTCACCCCCAAACACAGACCCTTCTCTGAAGCACACAAGAAACCCCACAGCATCCACTCAGTCACACTGTGGGCTCTGGAAGGCACCTTGAAGAACCTGTAGTTTCCTTTTACTTGTCTCTCTTGGCATCTTTTTGGGCCTGTTGAATCTGAGTCATTCTTGATGAGGTAAAGAGAAGTTGAGGCAACCCACCAAACTGCCATTGCTTTTTTAAACAAAATGAACTGTCTCTTTGAGTAGCTTATATAAAGATAGTCCTAGCACAATCTTCACATTGCATTCTTACTTGCTTCAAGGAACCGCAAACTAATTAAGTAAAGATATTTAGCAGATTGTCATCAGGAGGCAAGTGAGCCACTCAGGGAGATGAATGGGGCAGTCTGTGCTTCTCAGAACTGTTGTTTCAATGTCTTGTCAAACTCACACATACTGATGGCTTCAGGAAGGATACGCATTCCATTTTTCCTATATGTTCAGGGTAGAGGTGAGCTGCTTCATTGTAAAATGGAAGCTGAAGTTGAAGAGCAGAAGGGGTAGTGTTAAAATGATCCTGGTGTATCTTGCTGTAATTTGGGCCTCACTTTTCAAGATACAGGAGCAAACTTCTTATGCTTGCTCTGCTGTTTG
Organism: Streptopelia decaocto; assembly: GCF_964273445.1. Classification (NCBI taxonomy): domain Eukaryota; kingdom Metazoa; phylum Chordata; class Aves; order Columbiformes; family Columbidae; genus Streptopelia; species Streptopelia decaocto. The sequence continues at coordinate 51,536,082 of NC_138659.1, forward strand.
TACTCCATTTGTAAGCCAGTGCTCCACGTTGGAGCTGTGTGTCACTAGCTTGGTGTAGCAGTCCTCGCCTGCTCTCAGTTTCTGCTGTGCTTCCGGGCAGGTGGGTTATGAGTGACTGGGGGGTTTTGGATGTCTCAGTCATGTACCTGAGGTATCTAAGGGGAAACGTTTTCCCTTTTACCACATATTGCAGAGTCTGTACAGTCCGCATGTGTGTGTCTGGCAGAAAGTGAACTGCTAGATGTCTGCTTCTTGGGGCCCCCGGGGACCTCTCTGTGGTTTGGAAAGGGAAGGCCTTTGATCTGTGGTTTGTGTGGGAGAGGCAGATGATGCTGCGGTTTGCAAACAGCCATGGGTCTTTCCTTCAAATAAAAATAATACTGTTGATCTGTGATAATGCAGGACATCACACGAGCAATTGGGAGTAGGCAGGATGATGCGGTTTGCTCTGCAAGGTGCACTTCACTGTGTTACGGTACATTTTAAAGAAAAGGTGACAACAGCCTTGGTTGTGTCTTTAAGCCACAAGCCTCCTTTAGGGGCAGCTGGGGATGGCCAAAAACCAGCAATAAAACCCCATGAGCTGAACATTTCCTTCTGCATCTCTCCAGGGCATGTAGCAGTGGTTCACCACAGGCAAAAGTGCTCCCCTTTCTTATATCAGCTTGTCTGTGGAAGGGATGTTTGTGGGCGTCTACCTCATTGGGGGTTATGTGGCACTGCCTGGTACAATTTTAGAGTTCAAAGGAGCGTGACTGCCATTATCCCTCATCACCCTGGAGGTTATGTTCAGCAGTTCGGGTGAGGACTGCTGAGAAAATGTGGAGTGTGAGCAGAAACTGCTGTGTGAATATTTGTGTCCATTTGGGGATGGTGGCACTCAGACAAAGCAGCTCTGAAGGAAAAGAGTAGGACTGTACTTTTGCCTCTGCAAATTTGGGAAGACTCTGATGTGCAAGAGTCCAGTGCTCAGAATATAAAATCCGCTGCACAGGACCAAACCAAAGATCTGTCTTCCATGTGATCCTATCTCCCTACAAAGGGAATATTTAAGAAAGTGACTAAGAACAGGATGGGTATATGGTGATCTCTCTGATACATAGCATCTAGCAATCAGAGTTGAGAGATTTCTTGAAATGGAGAACATATTTGGCTTGTAATAACTGCTAGTCTTCACTGGATTAATATCAGTCCCTCGGGCTTCCATGACACAGTTGCCTTGGGCAGCAGGTCTGGCAGTGTTTAAAGGGCTAGGAAGGAGAAGCTGTGTGTTGGCAGAGGAGGGACTAGTGCTGAGACCTGTACCAGTGTGAGTGCTGCCAGGCACAGCAATCTGAGAGATCACTGGCTGGGAAGGAATAAGAAGTGAAAACACGTAAATCAACTACATTCTAGATGCTCTAACTATGTCGGAGCAAAGCTATACAACTGCGGGACTGGAAGCAGGTAATTTATTGGCTATGGAGCAGGTTTTCCTTACAGGTGCCATTTTGGGTTTTGCCTAAATGCTTCAGAACCTGATCAATTTGCCTCTGATCTGTGAGTTTGTGGGGCTGGCCTCACGGCAGCTTGGAATGGCTCTGGGCAATATTCTGGCACTCTTCAACAGTGGTCTGTTGAACAGTGCTGCTGTAGCCCTTTCAGCAGTAGCCCATTCCCAACATGTTTCAGCACTGAGGGTATACCTGGTGTGGTCATTGGACATCCATTGCAGATGTGCAGGACACGCGGTCCTGCCCACACCCGAGGAACCAGACACTTCAGTGCCCCACGAGAGCTGATGGCTACAGCTTGTGTGGGAAAGGTCTGTTTTCTGGGTTTTAGTGCCTAAACCTGATGCCTCCTAGAGGCATTGTCACAGTTTATGAGGAATGGGGTTCTTAGAAGAACTTAGTACCACTTTGATTCTTCTTCTTTTGAAATCAATGGTGTGCTGTAAATTCCCACCCTTGAGGCTTATGCGTTTTAGTGGGAGTGGAGCCCTAAAATTTTTGAATGTGTTTTTTGTGAAATCCTTAATAGCTAGGTGACTCCTACTTATCATTGCTACTTTAGAGCTGCTGACATTTCCAAGGAACACTAGCAGGTCAGAAAGTCATCTTGGAGAAGCTGAGCTGCTTTACCACATTACGCTCACCTAGCCTGGTGCTTTATAACACTGTCTTTAATGATTTTCTCAGCTATTTTTCCTGGTACTGGCGTAAGGCTCACTGAGGTCTGTAATTCCCATGATTGCCCTTAGCACCTCTTTTAAAAGAAGTGCAGAGTGTTGGCTTTCCTCCAGCCTGGTGGAAGAGTGACTGCTTTTAATGATAAATTGAATATTTTTGTTAGTAACTTCTTTACACTTTGATTTCTTTAGAGTGTTTGCATAAATGCCATCTGGTCCTGGAGGTTTCTTACTATTTCAATTTTTAGGTTATGCTGTTATGTCTTTTTTCTTCCTTTTAAGTTTCTATCCATCTGTTTTCAAGATATCTGGCTTTGTCTGTCCTCTAATACTATTATTGCTATTTGTAGTTAGAGAGTTAGTGTAATGTGGTCAGGGTGCCCAGACCTCAGACTGGAGACCCCTTATGCTAAATATTTTACATATATCCGAATGAAAAACAGTTCTTACCTTGGGGGGCTTGTGGCCATTTTTTTTTAAGACAAATTGAGCCTGTGTTTTAATGGCAATGCCACATTTCCCAGACTCATCCTGTTTTCTGTACAGTTTGAAAAATCCCTATTCTTGGAGACTCATAGTAGAACATGCCTATAAAAGCATATAACCCCTTCGCAGTCTGGTATTTTTGATTGTGTCGGAGCAATAAGGCATCCAGAACTTCAACAGCCAATTCACATTGTTTAACAACCCACTGTCATTACTTGGGATAAACTCCTTACGTAGCTCCCGCCTCCTCTCCTCACCTCACTCCTGCTGTCAGCATCTTTCTGAATGGAGTCTGCTAAAAGAGAATGAGCCCTACCCTGTTCCCCTCCCTTCCCCGCTCCCAGCAGGCAGGCAATATGGCACAGTGCGGTCTCCAATGCCCCTTTAGTCACTTCTCTGCTGTTGGTGTCACAGGGCTAGTGTTTAAGCATTTTCACGCTGGATTTGAAATGAGATTATAGACTGGTCCACTCAATTGACTTAATGGATTTTAAGAGACTAGATCCTATTAATGCAGTCAGTGCCCCAGGGTGCCTCTCCTACTGCAGACAAGATAATCTGCCATGCAAATTAAATCCTGCCTCAAGATGCAGGGCCTGCTTAATGTGATCCATTACACAGTTTACTTGTTTATATCTAATATTGTAACAGGAATAGGCTTACAAGCAGCAGGACTCAACTGAATAGAAGAGTAAATTACCAGGAAAATGAGGTTTTAGAGTCTCTCTCTCTTCCTTTCTCTCAGTCTTTCCTATTTCTTCTTTCTCTCTCTTTCACTTGTGAAAACGCATTCCTCTTCTGCTTTTAGCATGTAGGGAACAATCAGCAAAAGTAATATGGCTGTGAGTGATGGATTCTGCTTTTGTTTACAAAGGTGTAAATTTGGAACTTATCCTGGAGAAGGAGCTCAAGAGGTTCAACAAAACCTTTTTGGAGAAGTAAACCTTTTTTTAGCTCTTATTGTTCAGTCTACATGGGGTTTTGGAACGAGGTACTCTGACTACCCCATTTGCTGCAGAAACTCTCATGGGAGAGATTTGTTCTCTACCTAATAAATTAATGAGAACAGGCATAGGTGGAAATGGTGGTCAGTAATACAGAGACTTGTCTGATTGTAGAACCAGGTATGAATTCTGGAAAAGAAAATTGGGGTATCCATTCAAACAGTTTAAATGAAAAGAGGCCAGAGTTCAAGGAGAAGTGGTTCAGCAAGGTCATAGGCTTCCAACAGAGAAGTGACTTGGGTCTTTGTAGGAATATGTGTCAAGGAAAGTGCTTCTATAAGCGATCCTTTCAAGAGCAGGAGGATGCATTATCTGATCTCTCACTCTTATGATACTGTAGCTTATATTAAGGATCTTGAGATAGGGGTCCACAAATTTAGGAACACTGACATTACATTGGAAGAGATACCTTTTCATATATGACAAAGTCAGTGGCTTGTCCTGGAATTCCTGGGATGAGGATGTGGAGAATCAAAATGATGGGGCAGGATCCACAGCATGAATAGCAAAGAGGAAATGGATGGAAAGGGCTGCTCGGCTGTTTCGAGTTGTAGGTGACTGGTACTAGGAATAGATGAGGGTCTGCTTCCCCTCGTGTTTTGTCCAGGTGTAAGCAAAGTCTTAACTTGCCTCCATAACTAAAGCAATTTCCTGGTAGGGGAATGAGGATGCCCTATAACGGCGGAATGCTCTGTGCAAGTAGAGAGTTGTATATCTTTGTACGAGCACAGTAAGAGTGCCGTGTGCAGGCATTGAAGCTGTGCTGCTCTAGCTGCACTAAGGGCTGTAGGCACAGTGACAAGATGGTCCTTCTTCACACTCCAGAGTGAAATGACTGGCTGTGACATAGGTATGTAGTCGTGCTGAGATCTGCATGATGCCTTTGTTGGATCCTGAGATCTATAGGGATTTCTGAGTGAAGGGAAAGTCAAAGGCAGGGGCACATGTGGAGCGATTCCTCAGGACTTGACACAGTCTCTAGCTGTAGAGGGGTCACTGTGTCTACAAAGCTGCTGTGTGGCCAGACGCAGAGCCTTTCCATTGCAAAGGAAGAAGGTAGGAGTGTCACGATATCTTATTGGATCCATCTTTATTTCTGCAGTGATGAGAAGCATCTCTGACAGGAGTCAAACAATAATCTGCAATTCTTGTCATTCACATGGACTTTCTGATTTATCATATGTAAACCAGTTATATCACCAAGCCTAACTTCTCAGTCTGTACCAGTGGGATCTTTTCAGTCTTGTCCATGGATGTACAGCCCCAGCACAGGGACTATGCTTTTGGTAATAACCAGAAATATGTATATTACAGCTAGGGCTGTACCAAGTGGTCGATGGCTGGGGGTTCATTACCAGTGGTGGCACAAAGAGGTAGGTGAGCACCAGGAGTGGTACCTGATGTTGGATGGTCCAGGCCTCGTAACAGATGCTGAGTTCAGAAAATGTCTCTGTGCCAGGGAACAACGCTACCTTGAACCAATGCTTTCACCATCTCTGCTGATGACACCTCATGCAGGAAGAGAAATAGGGGGAGGAGGGAAGGGAAGTGTTTTTTTAACTTAATTTAAAGCTTTTTATGAGATTTTCACAGCTGTGATCTTATCAGGGTTTGGCTATAGAAATTAAAGCTGCAATTATATTTTCCCCGTCCTGGAATGTAAAATAAAGTCTAGTGCAAAATGCATTAAAAATTGGAATGTAAAAGTGTAATTAATGTGGAGCAAAAAGCACATTGCGTCATTAACTTTTTTATTAATATTCTCACGCAGTGCAATTTCAAAGCTCGGTGCCACTCCATTTCCCCCAGTGAAATATCTCCCACTCTTTCATTGCTGCTACCTTTAACCTCATCTTTAATGGGATGACAGCAGCTTTCCTCTGGAATTACATCTCTGCTTATCCATCTGTCCCACTAGATCCTTTATCCTTCCGCTTGGGGTTCCTACCATGCTAGGACACAGTTCTATTCCCACTAAAAAAAGAGAGGGACAAACGCATGAGGCCTTTATTTGGCATCTGCAGAACAACAATGGAGATGCTTCCCTGTGTGGAAGGCGGCAAAGGGGCAGGAATCTTTGTGCTATTGAGCTGGAGGAGCAAGGCTTCATCTTTGAAGGGCATTGCAAGATGTCTTGCTTGCAACTCGCATCTCTAGACTTTGTGTATGTCTAGATCTGTTTCCTCTTGCTATATTAAGGCCTAATCCTGTAAGTTGTAGATGCCAGGCACCATCTGGGTACTGATTTAATTTCCCTTATTTTGTTGTCTCTGCCTGCAGCAAGTATTTTTCAGTTACTTCTGCCTGCTTTCCGTGAGATGTCAATCCAGGCTTTTTGCATGACCCCCATGGCGTTAATGGGAAGGCTAATATATAGTCCTTTTCAGCATGATTCATTTTCTGAATGTCAGCCAGTGCCACAGGAGGATGGATAGGGTGCCACAGGAGGATGGATAGGGCCAGAATCAACTCTTGCTGAAATCAGGGGTGGTTTGAGTGACAGAACTCTAGTCTAATATGTAGAAAGCAGACTAATAGGAATACTGCAGTGAAATCAAATGCTCAGCAGTCTTGGTGTGGTATGTACCCTGCATAGTTTTCCAAGAGGGGACAAGGGATAAAAATGATCTAGATTCACCTCTTAATTCTTTCTAATTTCCATGAGAGTCAATTTTTCTGGACTCCATTCAGCTCCAGAATGGGCAGACACCATTCAAACTTGTTTTATGAAGACCTCTAACGGCTTGTCTGTCACAGAGTGGAAGGTGATTTGTTCACTGGTTCCTAAACTTAGCTTCTAGCTTCCTCTCATTTAATTCTAATTTGATGCCAAATTACAATTTGGGATCTGAGTTTCAGTCACTACAATTGTTGCTAGGCTTGAAGTAGAAGCAAGACTTTGAGAGCTACCAGATATTTGCTTAGTTTCAAAATGGCTCTAAGAGGTTATCTGTCCACTCCATGTGCCATATGTATGCATTCATAGATGGTCCATGGTATCCATGGAATCCAAAGGATTCCACCAAAATTTCCTGGTGAAGATGGGATATAAGCAAAATCTAGACTGTATTGGGAAGGATGAGATGCTTACGGCATCTGATGATTTTATCAGATCCCTGATGGATGTTGTAGAAGGGGATTATCTGCTCATGTATCCATCTGTGTAGAATCCCAGAGCTCACAAGTTGTTTAGATCTTACTCTGGCCCTAGGAGGTAGTTGATGATTTACTTGTGTCTCACCTGAAGTATTTACAACATGACTGTGGCACTTTGATAGTTAGGTCATGACAAATAGAAATGAAGATGTATGAGTCATGTCAGGAAGAAGAGAAGAAATTTGGAGAAAGGAATTTGGGACTCTGCAAGACAACATGAGTGATTTGGATGTCCTTGGTCATGGACTCCCTAGCATCAGTAATGCGCAAAAGCAAAATAAAAGATAAACTTATCCGGAGAGCTTATAGTTAAAGTGCTCTGTCTGGGGAAAATTGCCTTTAAGTATGTGATCAATTCTTTACTGTTAACTGGGCTTTCTCCAAAGATCTGAAATAGCTAATAACAAAGAGAAGTTGTCCTTATTTGTCTGCCTGGGGTAGAATCCTAAAACCCACTGGGTATGAGCTGGTATTTGTTGTGATCTGCTGTTTGTCTGAAGAAGACATCTGATAGCGTCAATCAAACTTCCCATTTATTGATTTTTCAACTGCTTGCTTAACAAAACCAATGCACTTCACAATGCATTGCCAATACTATCAGCATTTTTGTGGGAGCTGTTGTTCCCATTTTGATTGAAATTATTATTGCAATTGCTTTGAAATTATAAAACTTTTCATTTAATGAAAACCATTTCCCTGGAAATCATACTGAGTTTCAGATTAATTATATATGTATTTCACACATCTGTGATTCTGAGGTTCTGTAGTATCAGTTTCATCATCCCTTTTCTTAAGGTTTTCTTCTGCATAAAATGTCAGGAGGTAAAATGAGAGCATTTGCCAGTGCTATCCACTAACAAAACAAAGTTAGATAATGGCCGGTGTCTGCCTCTTCACTCTTTTTCAATAGGTACTAGATTAGCTTGACGTTGTTTTCCAGCATCCTGGGACAGGACTGGACTGGAGTTGAGGAGGACTATATATTGTATATCTTGCCTGATACTTTACTGCATAGTGCTTGAATTATTGTAATCCAGGGGCATCAAACTCATTTTCACCTGGGGCCACATCAGCCTCGCGGCTGCCTTCAAAGGGCCGAATGTAATTTTAGGATTGTGTAAATGTAGCAGTAGTTACATTTATACAGCCCTACAATTACATTCGGCCCTTTGAAGGCAACCGTGAGGCTGATGTGGCTCTGGTGAAAATGCATTTGACACCCCTGTTGTAATCCCTCCTCAGTGAGTGCCAGCTACCTGTCAGATATTACTATGTCAGGTACACTAGGATTAGAAAAATTACTTATGGCATGCACATTTAGCTTTAGTACGTTCTCATAAAGCTAAGCTGGGGAAGTGGAAGTGTCTGTCTTGAAACACATAATACTTTTTCAAGACAGTTATGTTATTCCATATCATCCACATGAGCATTTCTGCTTGTAAGCTTTTTTTCTTTTTTTTTTTCCCCTTGGAATTCTGCTCACCCATGGCTGGCATAAAATAATCCAGAGACGCCCTTAAAATTTCTCAATTCCTAAATGACCAATACGATCCTGGCACTGTGAAGACAGAATAGCATCTTGGGCATCACCATGGTTAGAGAATCCCTTCTAGTCCTAGAAGTGCTCCAGCTTGAACTGTGCAAGTGGCTGGAAGCATCCTTTCCCAAACTCTGTGTTAATTATCTCAGTCAAAATGCAGTCTTTCCTCCTGGAAATCCTTGTCTAAAGTTTGAGACAAAGTTATTCATTTTATAACGAGATTGATATGCACACAATTAAGATCTGGACTTTCCTTGACTTGACTTGTGCTAGTAATAATAAATGCCCTGGAGATCGTGTCAGTGGTCAGTAGAACTCTTCATGGCTTTCATTTCAAAGTATGTCTTTATTTTTAAAGACTTGTGTGGGCAATGGCAAAATGGAATTATTGGTTAACAACGGAAAATACACAGTTGTATTGAAAAAAAGAGGGAAAAGAAGCAAAAGTGCAACCTGTTCCATTATCTCCTTGTTGCATCCATCTAGTTTCTGTTAGTGCCAAAGAGGCATATGCTGCTCCTTTCGATATGGAATGTTCTGCTGTAAAATGATGATGTCACTACTCTCTTTGAAACATCCACCGACAGATTAATTCTGTGCTTACTGTCCTAATGCCTAAAGGGGCATTTCCTTTAGCTCTTTTTAATTTCTCACTGCTTTTATTGAGGTTTTCATCCTATGTTCTTTGGGCAGTTCTGCAGAGTGGTGCTGTAGGGTTGCTGGTTAATACAGCTAGTTTGGGTGTGTATTCCTTGCACAGTTTACCCTTTCAAGGGATGTTGGTACCCCCTTTGTTTGTTGAGGGATGGATATTGATGGTGATTTCAACTTTATTGTGATTTACCTGCTTTTTTTTTTTTTTTTTTTTTTTTTTTTCCAGGAGGCTGTACTGTCTCTCTTAAATGGGATTTATATATTTCATGCCCATTCAGTCCAGCAGCTTTTGCTCTCTTCACAATTGCCTTGAGCCTTTGATCATTTTCTTCTGCTGTTTTACCCCAGCTTAAAATGCCATCTGTATCCATACCATCAACAGTTTGTTGTTCTAGTAACAACCCAAATGGCAATCTGCAGAAACAGCGTTTCTCTAAAGGAGTGTTCAGTCTGCACAAGTGAGAGCACTGTTTTTTGAATCCTACTGATGTATTCATTGTAGAAAAAGATTTGGCAACCTTTCTCCAATATTTTTCTTCTTACAGACAATGAAATATGTTCCTTTTTATGTTGTTAGTTACCTTTTAGCTCTGTAAATTAGTAAAAGACTCTTCATCTTTTTTGCAGAGTAGGGAAGTAGTTTCCTCATTTTGATGATTCTTCTGTTTACATTGTGATTCCCAGTTTATTTTAGCTTTTGATTTAGCAGTTGTAGAATCTGAGACAGCTTGGCTTTCTCACTTGTATTTCTTGCTGTGTTCTTTCTGTCTCCTTGTAATACATCTTCAACTCTTCTTTGGTAGTTTTGGTCTCCTGTCTCTCCAATGAATATAGTTGCTTGATGATACCTAGGATATAACATACATTTTTGTCCAGTATCAGATGCTTATTTTCCATGATATTACAATCAGTACTGAAAATTGTATGCCCTCCACTTGTGATGTTTCTGTATGTTCCTGCCTCAAATTACACCCCCCCCCGCTTCCTCCCAACCCTCCCTCTTATTCTGGCTTTTATAAGGAGGTATTTATGGTCATTTTGACAACGTATTTGCTTAAGCCCAGACATCCAGCTGAAGTTATTACATGTCTCAATTGTTCTCAAGCTCGTAATGCATTAATATTAAATGTCATGGTGTCCATACCATCTTGGAGGAGTTTGTTGCTCTGATGGTGCTCTCCTCTCCCTGCCTGTTGCTGGTGGCTGCTTTTTCTCCTGCAAGGTCTCATCCAGAGCCACACAATAGTAGTCTGGGCTTTGAGTAGGAACTGGGCATCACTTGCAGGAAAGCAGGGCTGATAGGGCTCATTACAGCAGCAGACTGATCATGCCTGTCTAACAACACAGCAAAACTCTTGCTTCTTGTACTGGGAAGCAGTGTTGACAGCCATTCACTCTTCTCTTTCCTTACCCTCATTGGAAATCAAACTTTTGGGCAGAGAGCAGTGTAGCTGCCCATGTTAGCTGACTACTACACCTCTGCTGACTGTCATACCCAGCAGACATAAAAGCTGTAAGGGGTCTTTCTGATGAGGGCAGTAGTTGAGTAGTTCTGGCAGACAGGCGGCCTCTTAGAAAAAAAGTAATCAAATGCTTATTAGATTAAAATGACCACCTTCAGATGCACTTGGGAGCAGATGGGAAGCTGGTACTGTACCCAGAGCACAGGTGGGCTGTACTTATGCCAGCTTGCTCTTCTAAGCAGGTGAATTGCTGTCTCTGGACTAGGTGAGGGTCTCCAGGGGTCTTTGAGGTGTTCCACTGTTTCTCTCCTAGCAGGAAGGAAATACAGCCATGCACACACAGTGCAAAGCTGCATTAACAGCAAGGCAGACGAATGCCTGTGTTCAGCCTAGAGCTGGCCTGAGCACATCGGTATTCTGTGCTTCCAGCAGAGCAGCTGAGCGTGGAGGACCTGATGCTGCCAGGAGCTGAGAACCTCCTTGGTAGTGCTGTGCATCTGTACTTCCTCAGCTGAGAGGTAAGGCAAGACCAGCAACGGATGGCTCTGGAAGAGAAGGAGCTCCTGTTTATTAGTGTGGGCTTGCTATGTAATTATTTGTGAAGTGCAGCTTTTAGGGCCTTATCCAAAATCCACTAGAACTGTAGGAATCTCTTGAGGATTTTAAAGTAGGTTTTTAGTTTTCCTCGTGCATGTGAGGATTTCCTGGGAGCAGCAGCGGTGGCTTTCCATGTTCCAGTGTGCCGAATGCCAGGGTAGCTCCAGTGTACAGTGGTCAGATGGCCTGGAGGTGTTAGATATAGCACTGTCAGTAGTGAATGCAACCAAGATAAACGGATACCTCATGGCCAAATCTCTGTGTAGCTAAACCTACCCACTGCCTAGGAAATACATAAACTTTTGAGGCCAAGTGCTGGCTTCTGAGCAAAACCTGTGCTCCAGATGCTTGAAAAATGCCTGGCCCCTGTTTTTCATTAGTAATGCAGGCATAATCCCTTCCCATTTACATCATGCTGAGAGACATATGCTCAGTTCCAGTAGCCTTGTGAATGAGGATGGGAGACTTAGAGGGTGAAGACAGATTTGTATTTTCCTCTTCTAACACTTCTTCCTCAAAAAACCCTCGAACTGATGAAATTACGTAAGGGAAAAAGAGGGATTCACAGAGAAGGAGCTGGCTGTCTTTACAGGCTGTACTGTGGACTGGGTTTTGTTTGGGAAGGAGGAAGGCTAAATGTCCCCACCCACCTGTCACATTCAGAACTACAAGGACAATTACTGACATGCTCCTTCCCCCAAAGATGAAGGACATCTGGAAAGGAAGGACACCCTGTTAGATCACTTCATAAAAAACGTAGCACTGAAGTTCTTTAAAACCATTAGCCAGAGACACTGCTAAGTGGTTGAAGATATTTTTCCCTGCTCAGCTGCCAACACCCTCTTAAACTCATGAGGTAGCCCTTGAGAACAGACTTGCTATGTTGACCTATTCTTGACTTGGGCATAGTTACCACCCTGTCTTCTCAGTGATCATCATGAAGGCCTAGTGCACCATCTGCGTGACCAGTAATGTGGATGAGAGAAAGCTGAGTTCAAAAAGTGGTACAAATGGGGGAATTATCTTTCCAAGGGCTTGAGATAAACTCTCGTGCTGGATCTTCTGTCTATTCTGGCTGAATCAGTAGAGCTCATAGCTTCTACCTTTTTGAAAGAAAGAGTTAAACTTTGCTGACATATAATCTCTTTGATATCTGTCTCTAGTTTCTTCAGAACAGCCTTAAAATTAAGGAATAAATTCAGTCCACAGCATGGGGAGCTTCTTATGGTTTCCTCCTGTGCTACACTTGCTAAGCATTTGCTAGAGAAGTAGGAACTTCAATCAGTGCCTTCACATTCTTCCAGAGAGCAAGATGGCAAAGGGGTCATTGGGTCAGTCTGCAGTCTGTCACAGCCACCACAGCTACCTAACCTTGAAATAGACTGTGATCCACTTGGAGACGTGGGGAAAAAGTAAAATGAAGCAGAGAGAAAGCTCAGCTGAGCAAAGAACTGGCATAGCTTGTTCTTCTATTGTGCCTCCTCTGTCCCAGCTGAGGGCAAACAGATAATACCCTCTGCTGACCACCACTTACGCTCTCATCTCTTTCTCTCCTCTCCCCTCTTCTGGTCCAATACTTTCTTCATTTTCCTGTATAGAAATGAACTTGGACAGAGTCCGAAGGCAAGAGAGTACACCTCATTCTCTAATGTAACCTACTTGATTATTCTGGGGTGGTTTCCTTTAAATCTGTACTGGAGTGCAGTGGAGGATCTGTCTGTGGCTAGACTACAAAACCAAGTCTCTGGTGAATGCAGACAGACAGAAAGAATGGAAGGAGAGAGTAAGAGAAAGAGGAAAGGAGGAAAAGGCACTGTGACCCCTGCACCGAAGCCTTGTGAGCGCGGCAGAGACTTCTGTGTGTTTGTGTGGAACGGGGACTGTTTAGATAAACAGATGGCAACAAATGGCATAAAATTATATACCCATAATGTCAGTTCATAACATTTTGTTCGACATACTTGATTTAATCGCTTAGCTGACGATTTTGCTTTTGGGCCCATATGGTGGCAAATGGCAAATGAACCCTCTTTACACAGCAACTCCAATCTGGCACTTTTATCACCGAGACTTAGGGAAGAATCTGGGAGGAGAGAGATGCAGATGGAAAATGAATGAGCAAGCAGGGTGGGGTGCATGTGTGGGAAGAGGATTTGAAGGTGCGGCCAGGGGAGTGTTCTTGGGAGACAGAATTGAGGGGAGGGGGGGATGAAATAGGGAAGGGAGGGCTAGCACAAAAGGAATCAGGTTCTGCTATTTTTGTGAGTATTTAAGAGGTGAAACAGGGCATTACTTAGCAGGGAGAATTTGAGAGAAAAACTGTGGAGGGAAAATACATAATAAATAAGGGAAATGGTGGTAAGGGAGAGAAGGTGTGCCGCCGATAGGCAAGGCGGAGATAGTAGCGGACTTTAGGAAGTGCATTCAAATCTAATGTACAAAGAGGGGAAAAAAGTGTGAAATCAAGAGAACAGATTGTTTGACTGGATTCTTCAAAGGGCCCAGGAAGAAAAGTAAAGGGGAGCATACCAGTTGAAACTGGGTTTCTCCTGTGTTGTTACCAGTATGGTAGTCCTCTGAGAAAGGGTATCTTGAGAAGGGCAACATGAAGATAATGACAAAGTTCCCATGGCAGATGACTTTATTGTCACCAAAACTGTGGTAGCATCTGGCATGACATTCTGGCTGTGAAACTGCTTTCTACAACCCAGCTTTTCCTAAAGCTAGGAGGAGGCTGGACATTCACTTTGGATGTTTTTTTAGCTAGAGTGGGATCTTGTGAAATGCTGAGGACCCGAAGTTTTCCTGGTAGTCAGTGGGCAGGGCAGCTCCCCCAGGCACATACAGCATAGCTCTGCGGTGGGGATCTTCCTCTGCGTGTGCCAAGGGGAGCACAGAAGAGGCAGCTTCCGCAGGATGCTGCCTTAGTGACTTGGACGTGGTTAGTCTGGAGGTGACATGATATGGTGCTGCCATGCTGAGGCCATATCTAAGCCTGGCAAGACTGAGAAGTTAGGAGAAGTCAGACAGCACTGAAAATTATGTTTCTCTTAACATCAAGCATCCTCATCACTTACAGTTTGGACAAAACAAACAAAATCCAAATAAACAAAACCAAACCACAAAGAAAAACAGCAACCAAAACACAAACAAACAACACCACCACCTTCCCCCTCCCCCCCTAACAACCAACCAAACAACCCCCTTCCCACACAAAAAAACCATCCACAACCACAAACACTTGCCAGAATCCCCAGTGAGTCCAAAGAACTGGTCAGTGAGGCTGGGGAAAATATATTTCCTATGATCCAAGATGTATGTGGCTAGTGAAATTTCATCACGACAAGACACACTGTCTCAGCATAAGAATACTAAGCAAAAGTCAGAACATCACAAAGAAATTTGTCATAATTTAGGCAAGCCCTTCAGGCTCTGGGTTTTTTTGTATTCTTTTCTGCGCACTGTTCAGTAGGGGAAGGCTGGTTCCTCTCATCTCACTGTGCTGATCAATCCAACAGTTGATGTGAATCTAATTTGCATTATACTCAGAGTGGTGAAGATTGCCATGATGAGTGCTAGCTGCTGGGGACTTCATAGCTCTTTTAGGAGAAAGTTGGATCCCTCTGACCTGGATCCCTCTCACCCACGTGTTGTATATCTCTAATTACTGGAAGTTTCAGCTATAGAAACTAAACTAGGTCCAAGTTTCCTCTAGGATGTCCTGTGCATGTGTCTGGGCATACTGAGCCCTCAGTTTCACTGTGTTTCTCCTGAACACTGCTGTAAGCAGCTGTGGTTGGGACATGCCCCCTGTGCAACTAGTTAGTTTGTGACCAGTACTGCTTGTTTGATTGAGGCTTACTGTAGTTAAGTCTAGATGTGGCTCAGGTCTATCAAAAGTTTGGGCTGTGTCTAATATTTGTGATACCTGCAGTCTCTTTCTGACAAAAATTACTGCTGTTCTTTCTTCCCACCTTTCTTTATTTTCCCAAGCAATGGAAGCTGTCTACCAAATAATGCAGCCCAGCAGACAACCAAGTGGTAACACTTGACTGTGCTGTTCCCTACCTTATGATCCCACTGACTGGTGGTGAGGGATGCTAGATGGGTCCCAAGTTGGCTGCCAGAATCCACAATGGAGACTTATAGGCTTCCAGGGTAAAGCTTGGGGGTTGGTCTCCCCACCTTCCCTCCCTATTCATAGCTCTTATTAGTTCAATTTCAAAGTCTCTGCTTCATGATGCTAGTTTGGCACAGCTCCCTCCTCCTTCTCCTCCCCCATTCACACCCCCCCGGGCTCTTTACAACTAAACAGTTTGTCCTTTTCCCTACGTTTGGGAGAATCTGGGAATGTAAGTGCTCCAATAACTCATGTCTGAGCTCTCATTTACCCCCTGCCGGCATGGGGATGCTGCACACCAGCCTCTCAGAATGCCAAATGAGTCGTGGCTGCCGCCTTGTCCCCCCGCGCTCCCTGAGGCCAGCGAGTGGGACCTTCAGCCTCGGCTGGGGCTGCCTGGAGGGGGCCAGCTGGGCATCCTCACCCGCTCCCCAGTGTGACAGATCAGGCAGGCCACTGGAACCGGGAGGTGCTGTGTGCAGGACAGGCAGCTCCCCTGTTTCGGCTTTTTGGATATAGCGAGGGAAGGGAGAAGGTTAGGTCCCAGAGCTTAAGAAAGAGGAGTTATGTAGCTTGGATCACAAGGAGTGGTTTCATGTAGGGAAATCCACCTTTTAACTGTGGCTCTGCCACTTTTGTGTCCCATTGTCCTGGCTCAGTCACTTAGCTTCTGCCTGTCTCAGATTCTCACTTTGTCTGAAAGACAGAAAAGCACTTTCCTACCATCCCCATGCAGCTGCAAGATTCATACTGAACTGGTGCAAAATGTTTTGAGATCCTTGGTTTGAGCAGAGCAGATTGTGATGAAAACTGGGATAAGAAAAGGGATCATCAGTTCCAGCCTTTGGAAAAGTGGGGCTGCTTCTCAAGATCGGGGCTTTGCAACTGATGGGCTGGGTATCTCCCAACCATACTTTAAAAACAGCTGAAGATGATTTAGGGTGCAATCCCACCACTTTCTAGGTGGGATCTATTTCTAAGCTGCAGAAGAAGTCTGGAAAGTTGAGGTGGGTTTTCCCTAATGCCCTCTCCCTCCTCTGGCTCTGACTACAGCTGCTCCTTTTCATTTGTGTGTTTTTTGCATTCATCTACTATTTGTTATCTTTGCTTCTCTCTTTCTGTAATGTGTCTCTTACCATTCTTTGAAGAATCTGGTGTCTTCCCAAAGTGTTTTTTTTCAGTAAAACTGGCACATATTTCACTACCCACCCAGCTCATGAGGCTCTGTAAGTCTGTGTAAGGGCTACTATTCCCATTTTGTAGAAGGGAGCACGGCACAAAGTGGTCTGGGGCCATCAGACTTCTCTGGTCCCAGGCCAGAGAAGAAATGATTTGCTATGCAGTTCTCACTGCAGTGAAGCTGGGAGCTTGTTGTGGTGTCACCAGCACCGGTAGGTGGGTAATCAGCTGGAATGGTATGTGGATGCCAGGCCTCCTTCCTTCATCATCCTGTGTTTGGGCTGGCTCCTTGACCAGGCTGGACACCGAACCATGTCTTGCCATGCAAAGGGATCATGGCGGCAGCAGGTGCTGACTCACTGATAGTGAACATTTTCTGTTGCAATGAGGTGTCTGGCTGGGATGTTCCGGTGGGGAGGGGGGTCTCCCAGAGCCGGGGTGCCGCCGGCTCTCCCTGGAGGCTTGGGAGAGAGCAGATCAGAGGCATCCACCCGTGGGGCCCTCGCTCCCGCTCCTCCCTGCACCTCTTCCAGGATGACCTCGGGAGCACAGGGTGCATCAGCCCGGCTTTGGAGCACCTCGGCCCCGGGCGCCTCCCCAGCCTCCTCCCACCCCGCGGCCCTGGCAGGCAGCGGGAAGCGCCGGGGATGAGAGCAGGTCCCTGGCGTCTCCTTTAGCTGCCATTGCAGCTAAATTAGAACAGAGGCCTGCGAATAAAGCACCCCCTCCCCGCTGCCAGAAGCTCTGCATTTCATTCAAGTGCCCACCGGGGAATTTGCCCATTTACTCTTGTTATTTGCATGATAAAGGCTGTTCTGCTGCCTTTTCTGCAGCCTGCCTTAAAAAGGCGGGGAAGTTGGAGGAGGCAGGCGGGCAGAGGAGCCAGCGGGGCCAGGGCACCCGGCCCGGAGCCGCCGACGGAGCCGCGCCCGCCGCCCCGCCGCTCGGCCCCGGGCGCGGAGGAGGGAGGGAGGCTCTCCAGACCAGGCTTTCGCTTTCCAGTTTTGTTCTTATTAGCGGCTCTGTGCGTTCCCTCCTCCGCTCCTCACAAAGAGGCTTATTCTGGCAGGGAAAAGTGCCCTCTGGGGTTTACTGAGAGAGAGAGGGAGGGGAAAGAGGGAGATAGACTGAGAATAGGCGCTGATCCTGGGCTGCATCCAAGCTGTTTTAGCTGGAACTAAGGATGGGAGTGAAAAGGTAGATGTAAACCTTTCTGGTTGCAGTCCACGACCCCGATCCTGGACTAATCAGCTGGAGCAGCTTCGAGGTTTTGCTGGTTTTGGCCTGGCTTCCTCTGCCTTGAGCTAACCTGGCTAATTTTGTTTCAGTGCAATTTCCTTGAAATAAACAGAAATAATCTGCAGTCATATGCCACTTTCAGTCCACTTTTCACCTTGGTTCTGATTTAAATTAAGAGCTCTATGTCCCCTCTGACTAAATAAAAGGTACTAAAATGAAAATACGACTTTTTTTTTTTCAATGACAACTGTTTCCAGTGGTGTGTATGTGGGGGAGCCCCAAAAGTCACATTCATAAGGTTTTGTTTTCATTCTTGTGCAGAATTTTGAGACCTAGAAAGCAGTCAGGGAATTATTTTTTTGCTAGTTTGATTTACATCCCCAAGTGGTTCTTTGCCAGGCAAGGGTGACTGGTGCTCAGCAGGGCCCTCTTCACGGTTTCCTGGCCTGATGAGGCTCCTGTGCCATTGATGGGGAATGGGTGACCACACACGAGCTGCAGTAGTGATGCTTTACCTCCGGGGCGTTCACGTTTGCCATGGGAATCTTCTGTTTGCCTGCTACGCTGGCATTGCACAGGCTTCACAGCTGTGGAGCTGTCTGTAGCTGGGCCCAGGTTATGTAGCTGCATCTGTAATAGTCTTTGTCTCCCTCAAATATCTGGTTGCAGCTAACATTTATACTTACGTCCCTGTCAGCAAGCACAACCAAAGCCCCAGCACTGCAGCCTCTGGAACGCTCCAGCTGTGTTGGCTGCAGCTGCTCTCAGTGTGTGCCCATCAGCTGTGAAGTTTGGGGGCTCAGCCTTTGTGAGAAACCATAAAGGTATAGAGTGGGTTAGAGAAAAATGCCCAGAGAGAGGAAGCCCTCTCCTGTCTTGAACGCTGGGCTGTGTAAGGTGGTCTGGGGTTTGGTTTGGTTTGGTTTGTGTTTTTTTTGAAGTGGCATTGATATGTACCGTGCATACAATAGTGTGTGAGGCTAAAGAAATGGTGGAAGTTTAAGTAGGCAAAAGCAGCAGTGGTGGGTGCTGTATGAGTGTACTAGCTGTGGTTTCATGAAGAGCTGGTGACAAAAGCTTGGAAGTCATCCCTATCTGTTGTGCTCCCCAGGTCTAGACAGAGTACTACATGATGGGGAAGTATGTATGGAATAGGATGTAGAACCTGTTATGACTGATATAGGACTGGGAGGATGTGCAGGAGAAAAGAGAGTATCTGGAGTCCTGTCATACGGATGCAGTAAAATCTCTGTGAAGATTCTAAGCAGTAAGTTTTTGTTTCTGTTGTATTCTCCTTTCCTTTTGTCCTTCCTTTCCATTGATGCTCCTTTTTCCCAGTGCACGTATCGGAGAGAAACCAACTGCCCAGAATGACAGGCCACAGCCCTCTGAGGATTTCTGATCTGTGCACGGGCTCTTTTTTAATAGACTTACACCTCATTTGGACTCTGAAGCCCATTGAAGAGGCCTTGAGGGCTGGCCAGCTGGGTACATCCCAGACCAGTGTGGTCTGCTGTTCTTTTCTCTACTTTAAGCAGATTTGAAGAGGGAGATGCAGATATATATGTGTGGATCTGCCTTCTGGACTTCAGGTAGAACTCTCCACTGAGGAAAAAGTTACTGGATCTCTAGGTTTTGCGTTTTCATTTTGACAATAACAGCGTTGGTGAAAAAAAAAAAAAAGTACTGCTGTGCATTGCAGCCTCCTAAATATTCTTGGAAATGTCTGGAGGTGGGTTCCAAAATATTGTTTTTACTGAATGTGGATGTTCTTGGTAGATATGGAGGGATTTACTGATACATAACTTCACAAGCAGCATTTGATCAGTGTTTCTACGTTTTCCAACAGACTGCACTGTCACTGCATCCGCAGTGAGCTCAAGAACCAGGATGCTGCTGGTATGTGGCCATGCTAGAACATGGAGTAGGACAATACAATTGCAGAGCCTGGCCCTGCTGCAGTTCCTGGCCACTGCTCAGGATGGGTTCCAGAAACAAAGCTCGACAAGCTTGCATTAAATCAGGGAAACAGGTTTGTGCAAGCATGTGGCAGGCTGCACAGCCAGGATTCTGGCATCCTAAGTGGGTTCTGGAGCCAGCAGTCTTGGAGCTTGTGGCAGCTCCTGGCTGGTGGCTGGGAAGGGATCCAGAATGAGGACATAGTAGCATCCTATTTTTTTCGGACTCGTGATCAACAAGTTCAGAAGGTCTGTTCTCATATCTGAACTTCCCTCTCTCTGAGAGACCTTTTGCATTTTCAGCATGGGTAATGATGCCAGCCCCATCCTCTCTTCTTACCTGCAAGGAATCAGACCTGCAGCCGTGCCTGTTGTCTGAGCCGCTGCTTCCCAGCTGCAGAGCTGTGCATCTCCTGTCAGTCTGGCAACTTCGGTGCTTATTGTCATTAGTAGTATTTCTGCTCTTTGGATTTGGTTTCCTGGTATGTTGATGCCGGTTCTGCATCTTAGAATAAACATTCCTTCTGAGGCTTGTAACTTATTTTCTGATGGTATTTGCTGCACTGTTGATCTAACGGAGGCATTCAGTTTAACAAGCAGCTCTTGACTAGCAGGCTTCTGGGAGTCCTGTTAGTCTTTTATGATGGCTTCCACCTTGTACTATTTGTAGATTTAAATTTGTTTGAGATGGCTAAGCAGGGGCTTTATTCACTCTGAAATGGCATGATTTACTTATTCGCCTCCCTTGGCATCAACAATGAAGAAGGCTGGACATACAGAGCTTGGCTGTGACTGCTTGCTGCACCTGAAAGGCACTGGGATAAAGATGACAGAGGGATGTGGTGGGCATGTTCAGTAGTATCTCTGGACAGGCTCAAATAGTCTGGCTGAGGAAGGCACTGCTGAGAGAATCAGGCAGGTCTGTCTGACTAGTGACATCCAGAAAGATGGAATCAGGATGCAGGGATTAAAACTGTGCAACTCCTGACACCTCAAGAGCAGGTTAGCTGTGGTCAGGATACTGTCTTCAGGTAAGGAGAAGCATTTATCTACTTGAGCACAGACTTCTTACATGATTCTGAAAAAGACACTAAAGTTAAGGTTTCTTTCACCTTGCTTTAGATGCCTGGTAGTCATCCCATTCTAGCATGCTTGCCTACAATAGATAAAGTTACCATCTGGATGTGTTTGTGCTCTCTCCTTTGTCTATGGAGGGGGCCTATATAGATGAGACTGTGGCTAGTTTTTATGTGGCAGAAACCTGGCGAGATGAGCCCCCCTGACTCATCTTCATATGTAAAGTGGAAATGGCAGTGTTGCATAGTGAGATTGCATGGTTGTGCAGTGAACAGCATAGTGTGCATTCTGCATTGGTGGAAGAGGCAGGAAAAGAGCAGAATGATGTGTCTATGGAGTAGTTTACCTGCCAGTGTGCCCGGCTCTTCTGGTATTTGGCCCTATGCAAGTGGAACGGTGTTTAGATTATTCTGATAAGCTTCACAAAAATCTTTTTAACATTATTTTCTTACAAAGCCAAGTTTATGTTGCTTAAGTTACATTATCCTCAGCTATCTGATGGCTTTTCCTGAATGATGGACAGTATGTTGCTAGACAAGGAAGAATAAAGTATTCCCATCCTCTCCTTGAGAAACAGTATCATAGATAGCTTGGCTGCTGTTTTATTAGAGGCCTCTGGACTATTCTTTTGCTTTTTCAGGTCTCCTCCTGAAGTTTTCACTGCCCAGATCTAACTATTCTGAGCTTCTGTTCTCTGTTTTTACCTGTTCAGATGGGAAATGGAAAAAAAGTAGAAAGAAACAAGAATGAAAGCACTTCTAAGAGTCTCTTCCTTACTACATCAAGAGGCCAAAGGTTATGCAAGGGGCGATTATGCTAAAGAGATTCTTTGCAAGTCCTCCAAAGCACGTGTTCTGCTTTTTATTACTGGTTTGAATTAAGATTGATTTTCCTGGGATTCCTGCTCTCCCCCTTGGGACCAGCTCCAAAAACCCTGAGGCTCAAGTGAAAATGGAAGGTGCTAATTAAAAGCACTATTTATCTCTCTTTGAAAATAGACCCCAAGAGTACATGGGGATTGGCAGGGTCCATTCCTGGAAATAAGCTGCTCTCCTGCTTGAAGTTGCAGGTGTTCAGTGCCACCAGGGCTGTTAAGAGCTGTATCTCAGTGACAGAGATATGTAAAATATTATCTGTGAGCTCTAGTTCTGTCCCAGCACAGACAGAGATTTGGGGCATGAAGCGTATAGGACCTTCAGCCTCTGTTGGGCAGGAATTGCAGGTACTGTCTGCATGTGTATCCAGGAAATTAGTGTATGTTATGTGGTCCCCACTGTACCTGATGTGTCAGAGTAGAACTGGGTGCTTTTATCCCTAAAGGTCTTGAATTCATCTTCGAGGGTATTGGCCAAGCGGGGCTGTCACACTCTGACTCCTTAGGACTGAGACCACCCTCTGTCTGTCTCCTCATTCTCCCTTTCTATTCCCCACCCCAACAAGCCCTTTAATAAATTGGGTTGGCACACAGTGTGGGGATGGAGCAGCCAGGGACTGATAACAGGGAGATGATCCAAAAACTTCTCCTTTGAACTCAATTGAGTACAACCAAAATGATCAGTTCACTTATTTCTCCATCAAGTAGGCCTGATCCAAACCACTAATCAGGACTATGTTGCTATCACTGCACAAAGAACATAACTTCAGGGCTGTATTAACTCCTCATTAGTAACAGGGCTGGGAAAGCTGCTATGTACTGTAGAAGATGTATGGGTAATTGATACAAATAGGAGCAAGAAGCCAAGTTCACATTTATTTTGCTTACTCTAAATCACATCATAGATACCTAATATTGATAGGTAAGAGGTTAGTGAAAAGGATTAAAGCAAGAAAGTCTATTTGTAGCCATTTAATGGGATGTTAAAAGTGGACTCTGAAAGTTAGGTATGAGAACCCCTCAAGAATCCATAAGGGATCTGCATGCCTACATACCTTTGGCTTTGCGGACATTTCCAGTCTGACCACAGACATGTGGAGTTGTTTGAATGAGGTGCTTCTATCTCATAGTTGTTCTCCGGGCTTTTATCCCTACCACACCACTTCCAACAGGCAGGTTATCCTCATTGTGCCAAGTTCTTAGTGCAGTCTCTTTCCTCTCATTATATGGCACCTAGAACAGATTTGGATTATTTTTTTGCAGCCAGAACTTAAAAATTCTGTCCCTGTGAGGTTCTCCACCCATTTAAAAGGGTTCAGAGAAAATATTATACATTAAAGGGAAAATATCATCCCTGATTTCTTGTTGCCTGCTTCTTACTGCGGGTGGCTAAATGCCTCCTGAAGCTGGTGATGGGGTAGGGAATATTTTGCTTCTTGTTACTGTGAATTCATGCCAATGAACAAAAGTTCCCAATTTCTGCAGCCCAACTGGTAAAATTCAAGAAATAAAGCCGGAAGATTAGTGTAGTTTTTGAGCCGTAAACACAACAAAATGAACACTTTTACTGACAGCCATAGAGGACAGACTAAGATATGCATGAACCAGTGAGACTGAGGGTCGTAGTGGTTTTCCAGGTCTGGGAGGGTCTACATTCTCTGTTCTTAAACTGCAAGCTGTTGCTTTAGTGACCAAAAACCTCCACAATGGCTGCCTTTCCATGTATCTCTTGTTGGTGACAGGAAAGAGTGTCAGCAGTTTGTTTTTTATAGTATCCCAGCAGCCAAAAGCAAATGACATCCTTTTGCCATTGCAAGAAAAAAAAGTTTGCTCTAGAAACTTTGCAAGCTGGGCAGAGAGGAAGAGATACCAAGTCCCTGGTGTCTATCACGGGATTAATGTCATTAGTCTCTCAAATACAAACGGCACCCTGCAAGTGAAACTGTGACACCAGATGCCTGATGTTGATTTCTGAGCTACAGCCACTGCTCTGGAGTGCTGGTGCCTGCATTTTCCAGGTCTCTGCTGGAAATGTCTGTAGCGTGCCCTGCACCAGCCCCATTGCTGCTTGGTTGATGAGTTCCCAGAATAAGGATGTGTTGTCTAGTAGTTTTACTAAGAGAGATCTGACTTTTTGTCTCATTGTCAGATTTCAAACTGGTCACCTTGTTTCATGAAGTTTATTTTCCCTACCAGAGAAGTAGGGATAAAGTTATTGTTACTCTCTTGGCAAAGATTTTTCTTGTCCTGCCTTCCAGGAGCCTTAGGGAGAGACAGGCACTGGCTGCAGGGAATGCACCACAGGGTCACCAACAGCCCAGATGACGTGGGCGGCATCCAGGAGACTTCCCTGGCTCATTCCAGCAGGGAGGCACAGGTGGCACCTCGGTAAACATTTCACAGCAACTTGGCACAGAGCATCACAGAAAAGCACTTGACTTGGGTGTGCTCCCTGCTGCGTGTGTCCAAGTCCCCTGTGCAGCACCTTTGGCTGTTAGAAAACAGATCTGGGTGGCATCAAGCAGCCAGGCAGGAGTGGTGAGGGCAGGCGGAGATGGGTGCAGGTGGAGTGCCCATGGGGCTGCCAGGCACCTCTCATTAGGATGCATTTATTCCATGATACTACAGCCGGCTGGTTCCTCTCTCAGTCTCTTTCTTTGCGAGGCTGTTGCATACAGAAGGTAGAGGCAGGGACTTGGGCTGGGTCCAAGCTCTGGTGCAGCTCTGCCTCTCCTCTCCTCGGTCTCTCGCTGTGCACAGAGCCGGGCCCCCCGCTGTGCCCTCGCCAGCTTTTACAGCCGCCCTGCCTGTCAGAACAAATGGCACGGCTCAGAAAATAAACTCATCTCATTTGTATGACAACACGGCCCCTCCGGTTAGAATGCTGCACCATTGCTTTTAACAAGGCTTTAAGCTGTTCAGTTCGGAGACTGTGTTACAGCCCCTGGTTTATTGATATACAAACCTCCTGTATAGTCATCCCAGGTGTGTTCCCTAGTGCCTAACCCAGACTATGATGTCCCCAGCGCTCCGTGCCCTGGCTAAGGCTGCCCAAGCTGAATGATGTCACTCTTCTTCCTCCATTGTAGTCCAGGGTCCTGCATCCCATGTGCTGCTCCCTATGTTGGGGAAAGAAAGGATGAAAAAAGACCTTTATTCCTAGATAGTGGAGGTGGCTGTGAATTTCTTGCTGAGCTATGTTGTGACTTGGTCAGTTGGTGCATAGGATGGTATCTGGATGTGGCTCTGGGATATGTATGTGTGTGTGAATGCAGGTACTTTCATTTCTGTCTCCCCCATTCTGTGAGTGTCTCTATGCATGTTGAGTTTGTGTGTTTCTCTCTGTCGTAAGCTGTGTGTGTTTGTCTTATTTCTGTGTGTTTGATGTGTTGGCTTTTAAACATGCTTCTGTCTGTGCCTGTCTTTATGCAGCCAATGATTGTGTGTACTTATGTCTCTCAGCTGTGTATGTGTATTCCAGTGAGCATGCTTTCATACAAATCTTGCTTACCAGGTCTCATTACATTGTGAGTTCCCCTTTGGTGTGACACGTTCCTACAGTTCATAGGCAGGTGATTGACTGTGTCCATTTTTTTTTATACAACGTGGAGAAGAGTGGCCCAAGAAGGGACCCTGGAGTTTTAGGTGAACCTAAAGGGTGTCTTGTAAATAAAGAAGAAAAAAAATACAAGAAGAGGGAAAATAAGCATTCATTATACAACTGGTGACATACAGCTCTTTCCAAAGCATGTCGTACTTTTATTCAAACGATAAACAGAGGATCTTATTCTCCTCTGTCAAGGTCGGTGGTAGTTTTTCCAGGGAAAATGGGTGCAGAATCACATATGTAGAACAAGAGTAACTGTATGTCAGAGATGCACGTGTGCCTGTAGATGGATCTATTATTCTCCCCTTTTCAGCAGCCTCACTACAGAATGCCTGTTTAAGGTTCCTCTGTGTCTTCCATGCCCTGTTTAACTTGTGCCAGATCAAATGTGTAACTATTTCGTCTTCTCATTAGTGCAAATACTTAGAATCGGGATGCCTGAATCCTTGCTTTGCCACTGGTTTTCTGTGTGACCTTGACAAATCATTGTGTGTTTATGCCCCTACTCCCTCATTTGCAGGAAGGGCAGCTGATAGTGGGTTGCCTTTCAGAGATGCCAAAGAGCTGGTATTGCTAACGTGTTTTGAGATCCCTGGATTAAAGTAGTACTGACAATCACAAAGTATTGATTCTTCAGTAATATTAACACTGCTGACAAACAAACAAACAATTCATCCTTAAGCATGGGATGGATTTCCCTTAGGTAATAGATGGAGATGTTAAAAGCAAAACACTGGCTGTCAGTAATGGATGGGGTCTAACAGGAGGATCTGGCTGAAGTGATCTGCCCTCTTGGTGGGACAATAGTCAGTGGCTGCTGCTCTGCCTGGTGAGCTGGGCTCTGTGAACTCAAGCTTCAGTCCCCGTTTGTTTGGCACAGGGTCAGAGGCTCCCTGTATGTATCTTTTAACGCCCGTGAGCAGGATTTCCATGGGGGAGAGCGAGTGCTGCTGGAGCACACAGCCATTTGTTAGCTGAGGGCTTGGGGTTTGCAGAGCTGTGTACATTCCTGCTGACGAGTGCATAGACAGAGGAGTAAACAATGCCCGGCAGATTTACTGCTGCAGCAAAAATAAACCATTTGTCAAAGACAGGATAACGCAGGGATGCCAACAACTTGAGGCCGCGCCACTGTGGGACATGATCTGGTTAGAGCTTGCAAACCAAGCGAGATAGGACAAAAGTTCCACTGGGGCTTGGCTTGGAGTCCGTTCAGAAACACTGCCTTTAGGGCTGCCAAGGAAAGTGCTGGGCAGCCAACAGGGGGTGCACAGAATATTTGTTTGCATAAAGTTAACAGATCCTGGCAAATACCAGACTAGGTAAAGAAGTCTAAGTGCTATGCTCTAAAGAGCTTCTGTCCTATAAATCAGCTGCTCCCAATTACAGTGCCAAAAGAAGGCTCTTTTCAATATAACGAAAGATGGTCTTGAGGCTTTGCTGGGTATTCTATGCTATTTTAAGAGTACTGTTCTCTGTGAACGGTACAGCAGCATTGATCAGATCATTTGTGGTAATTAAAAACCCCATGGCAAGTTTCATCAGGGCCAGGTGACAGGTCAGTTAATTATTTTTAGGAAGCAAAATTCCCTCTTCAGTTCTGAACATGTTTGATATCTCTTCCTCTCTACAGAATAAGTAACAGCAAAATTATGTTTTCCCAGGGATTATATGGTGTTTCCATTAATATTAATAGAATATTCTTCCTTTATATTTGGCCAAATTTTGGTGAATGGCAATATACAGAATACATTAATTACATGCTTGGTAAAATTTAGCAAAATTAGTAGAGTTATTTAACGTGGAAAATTGAAGCTGATTTTATGACAAAGGGAATGTGAATTTAACCTGAAGCATGACTTTTAATAGCAGGAATAAGTCCGTAAAGTAGAAACATTGGTAGAGATTTGCCTGGTGGGAAGTTAGATGCTAGTGTGTACCGAAATGTATCCTGAACTGGGGAATCCAATGCACCATTTGTCCTCCCCTTATGTATTTGTAATATTTTATATATAATTAAAGTGGCCCAATAGTGAAGGATATCATTTGTCCACTTAATTTTCATTGGAGTTAGTGACTCCCATGTTGGCAAATTAAAGGGAATGAGGCTCAGTGAAGGACCAGGCTGCTCCTAGAGAGTCAGGATGCCACAGAATACTGATGCAAGTCTCCCATTGCCCTAGAGCAGTGGGGAGGATGATCCCTCTTGCACGCCGGGTTGTGACTGGATGTAGGATAACATAGGGGGCTTTGGTACCAAGAGGACGTGGACCAAGAAGCTCATGCTCAGAGAAAAGCAGAAAATAGTCTGGTGTCAGCTGGCACTTGAAAGAGGAAGGATACATGCTTAGATCTCAGAGAGCCTTCCAACTCCCAACAGCAGGGAGGGGGCAAAGAGCAAACGTCCAAATGCTGAGTGCTAGGTTTAAGTTGATTGAGGAGATGGAGTGCATGGCTCTAAAGATCCATGCCTACCTGTTTTCCGTGACTGTAACAATTAATATGAATTAAGTGTTTAATGTGAAACTGCTCTTTTGTTTGTCATATCAGAAATCTAATGAATGAATCCCAGAGCTGTAGCTGAAGCTGTTACAAATGGATTTGGATTTGATAGTCTTCATGGGCTGGGCACAGTGCGTACCTGAAAGCTAGTGTCAAGAAGGTTATCTTGAGTTCTTGTACGACTGCAGAGCAAACACCATGGCATGTTCTGCTCTACATAGCAGAATTTGCTCACATTAAGCCCTTGGAGAGACTCTGACATGATGCATGCACCCATTTGTGTGCCCTGTCCAAGGAAGCCATGTTTATTGCTATAGCATCCCCTTTCTTCTGTAGGCAACCTACCATCTCTACCAAAAACAAGAAGGAAAGAAAGCCTAAAAGGGTGAAGAAGGATTTTCATTATGAAGTTAATTAGCTTCTGAGCCAAGCTGCACCTTTTCAAGAGGAGGAATTAGAGGGATTTAATTGCTTTATCAGCCTTCTCTTTGATTTTCAGCAATCAGGCCGATTCCATTTAATTTAACTGCCACAGATGAGAAGAAAATTGATGCACTCACCTGCCTCGGAGCAGAAAGAGAGTGAGAAAGAAAAGTTGGAGAAATTGGCAAATATAGTGTCTGCAGATTAATGAAAACCAACAGCATTTGCTCACAATTGGAAATGATGTGCCTGCCCTGAGGTGTTTGGAGCTCTGTGTGTGTGTGCTGCTGTGCATGGTGATGTGAGACCCATCTTAATGGTGGAGAATGGGGAAAAGGGGCTGGACCTGCCCTGGGGAAAGAGGGAAATATATTCGTGAGATGATCAGGGATCAACTAATGAATGGATGTGCAGGGGGGGTAGAGAAGAAAGGGGGCGGAAAGCAGCCAAAGCCTCATGCTAGCATATGGGCAGGCAGAGGTCAATGGGCTTGGTACGTTGTTCTCCTCTGCCAGGGACCTGCATCCTGCACTTGCTTGGGAAGAGGCTTGGTTCGTGTTCTTGGTAACTGTTTCTTTTGCTGAGGTACAGGGGAAGGGTTTGGAACTGCAGTGCAGGCTTTTAGTACGTATGTGCCTTTGCTGAAATGCTTTTCCTTCTGTCAGAATGAGACTTGCTGTTGCTCCCTTCCATGCTCTTAGAGATATTTAATGTGGAGGTGAATGGGGTGCAAAAACAATGTGTTGAGGAGGAAGAAGGAAATCAGAAGCAACGGGAATAGCAGAGGATGGTCGATGAGGAGAAAGTGGCCAGGAGGGAGCTGAGACCCATGCAATGAGAGCTGACTTCCTCAGGTGTGCCTTTGCAAAGGGTCTGCTGGGGTTTATCTGTGAAACCGAACAGCTGCCTGCAGCCATCTGTAGCCACAATAGCAGTCTGGAAAAGTTATCTGGTTTTCAGACCCTAGCTTTTCAAATATGACGAGTTCTGACCCAAGTCATTTTTGAAGATCATGACCCAAAATTATAATGTGACTGTACTGGAAAGGCTGATTTTCATTGGGAGGGCACTTGGTTTCTACATCACGTTGCTTTGGGAGTATGTTAGCAAATTTCTTAATCTTTGCAGACCCCCAGTTTGAGGAGGGCTGTTCCCTCACTTAAACAATGTCAGCCAAAGGTCTTGGTTGGGAAACAGCGCCCTTTGGTCTGTGCAGCAAAGGTGAGATGTCCTCCTGGGTCTCTGGCCAAGTCTTCGTGTGAGGGAAGGTGGTAAGAATGGGTGAATAAAAAAGCATTCAGAAGGATGGCACTTTATTTTAGCGGAGTCCACTCAAAAAAAAGAAACATCAGAAAAAAGAAAATCAGGAGAAGTGTTCAGTTTTAATAAAGAGCGTTTTGCACCAGAGAAGACTTTTGTACAGAAAACAGAAACTGACCGCTGAAATGTCTATTTCACTGAGATTTTGTTTCACAAAAATTTTTGTAGGGAAGATTCTGGGTATGGTTGACACTTAAAGTTTCACTCCTTTGAAAGTGAAAGGGCTTCTTCTCTTCAAGATAACCTTTGTTCAAAAATGTGTTTGATTCTATAATAATTAGAATCTAAGTTTTAGATTGTTCTTTAAATGAGAACACGTTTTGTTTCTATTTAATTGCAATAAAACATTTTGGTTGACCAAGATTTGTTTCTGTCAGGAAATGTATTCTATGACAGATTTCTTTTTGGGTGGATTATATCCAGTCCTAGGTTGAATTGAAATTGAAAGTTTTGAAATGGAATTGAAAGTTTTTTTAAAAAAATGGTAATTTTCAGTTTCTCCATAGATACCACAACTGGGGCTCTCTTTTCCCTGGGATTCTGAGTTCTGTTTTGGGCCTGCATATTTAATTTTAACAAACCTGTTATCAAATGGTACTTTCCCCATTGTTCAGATTTCATATTATCTTTGGTGCAACCTGACTATGAGAACAATCTTTAATTATTTGTAGAAGCCCACATTAAGGTTTGGTCAGATTAGCTGTGTTTAGATACTACTGGAATTGCATGTCAAGAAATGGCTTTTTCTCAGGTAAAAGAGGGAAGACGGGCAGGGGAAGGGACGGGACGGCTGGGACGATGCGGGGGGACTCTGCCAGGGGTGCATGGGAGCAGGAGCAGACCCGGGAACACAACCTGTGTCTCCAGGCACACGGGGAAGAGCTGAAGGCAATAGCCTGGGCTGCCTCTGCTGCAGAGCCGGTCTCTGGGCTCCTCACCAGTGGTCAGGCTGCAGCAGAAGCATTTAGAACTGACATCAACCCTGCAAGTCTGTTTGTAGGTTTTGTGAGCTGGAGTTGGCTCTTTGCTAGAATCCAACACCTTTAGGTACAGACTTAAAAAGGAGCAGCTTTGTGGGCTGTAATTAAGACTCTTGGAAGGCACTTTCTTTCTGATGATTCTCTCTGCTCACCCACAGCCGGTTAGATGAAGGGGTTAATAAGGTATTATTTCCCCACAAAAGCCCTGACGGTGCATTTCCTCACAGCTTGCCTGCCAGGCTTGGCCTAGCTCTGTGGATCAAAGGCTGGTTATCACTAATATTGAGCTGTTGTAACCTCTGTCCCCTTTGATTAAAGTGGTGCTGCTGTGAATTTCTCAGTTAATCATGCCTTGGCTCACAGGGTCAGCTTGCAACTTGGCAAGTTCAGAAAACTACAGCAGAGGAGAGAAAGGTAAAATGTATTATGCAAATACAATTATGATTGGGTCCAGCTCCACCCGGTTGAGGCCTCGTGCTGCTGGAGAGGCTGGAGAGAGAGGAATCAATAGCCCATCCTTTGACAGGAGCCTCTCAGTGAGGAAAGGGGAATGGAAAAGGAGACTCTCCTTTCTTCTCCCCTCAACTGCCCACACCACTGAGGAGTGCAGGCTTTTGGGGACTTTGAAGCCCCCAGCAAGGCATGGTGTGTTCAGAAGAGAATGTGACCTCCCATTTTTCCATCCCTGGGAACGATGATTTGTGGTTTTTCCTTGAACTACATTGAAATGAGAGCTCTGCCAATGGGTTAAGGACCGCTAACTCTGCTTTCCACTCCACATCACTTCGTAGAGCCTCAGGATGAGAGGAATCAGCAGGCATCAGGGCAATGTGGATCCAATTTCAAAGCACACAGTAAGACAGACAGGTGTGTAAGTCACGAGGTGTATGTGCAGGGCTAAAGATGAATGTTTGAGCCCCAGGAAGGCCATAGTATGGGATGTGAAAATTAACACAGTGACAGAGAATTAGGTTAGTGAACACAGTAACCTAACCCTGTTTTGAGGATGGTGAAGGAAAGGACTGCTGAGTAGAAAGAGATCAAGATTGTTGAGTGTCATTATGAAAATCACTCTTGCCAATTCTGTCTTCTGGTTTCCCTGTCTGCACTAGGGTGTGATGGCATTGCCCTGCCATATGGAGGTGGGTATGAGAGTTCCTCAGCACTCAAGGTATGGGTCAGGTTTTTTTAGGGAGGTACCCTATTCTTAGTAATACTTCAGTAGCCCCTAGAATTGGCTGTCAAGAAGTGGGCTATCTATAGTCATATGGTAAAGCCATATGTACATGCAGAGATTTTAATGGTGTATGAATACCAGTATAATGTACCAGTGAAGGTTTTCTACTGTGTTTGCAAACCTGAGCTTTGTACTTTCCTACTGAATCCAAGAGAAACAAGCTATGGCTATAACTTAGTTTTTGCCATTATTACTGCATCTTCAGGTGTGGTTTTGCCAGCCAGCAATTGGTGAAGGTTTAAGCCTCAGCTATCAGAATTGCTCCATGAGAGGTGTGCAACCTAGGAAGGGTCTGTGCAGAGATGTCGGGCCCACAACAGGTGTGGCAGAGGCACTCAGCCATGGATATGAACAGCTCAGCAGTGCAGCCAGGAGCAGAACTGTGCTCAGAGCTCCAGCTCCCCTGTGCCAAAATTCCTGTTTCTTCTGGCCCTGGCTGACTTTAGCAGTGGTTCTCAAATTCAAGAGGTTACCTACAGATAAAGCGCATTTGCTGTTCCACTGGCCTGGCAGAATCTTTCCTTACCAGTTCATATTCTGTCTGGATCCTAATCTAATTTGCTAAGTTGTCACACTCCTACTTTCCTTCCTACTCCTAGGGGAAAGGGGTGTGTTTTCATGCCCCTGCTGGAACCTGTTGAGCTGCCTGGCTGTGATGGCGAGAGGAGGGAAGGAAAGGAGTGAGGAGTTTCTGGGGGAACGGGTGTTCGGGAGGGCTGGTGAAGGTGGAGCAGAGGGATGTTTTGGCTCCAGCTGTGCTGCAGAGCAGATAGAACTGACCTGGGGAGCAGAGGTGAGGGGGGCAGGCAGTGCAGGGACACGTCTCTGCTGCTGCAGCACGGGTGGGAGCGCTAAGCACAGGGGGGAGTGGGGAATGCTGGAGGAAGAATGAGCACGGCGGGGCATTCTTGATCAGACCCGCTAATTAACTGCTTGCTCTTATTTTATTTACTCCAGTCTTCCTATTTTTGCATCATTTGTTTCCCTGTTCAAGTGAAACAGCGAGGAACTTTTTAAAATTTAAATTCAGAAGTGCTGGAACTGAGCTCCTGCTGAGGAGAAAGTCCTGGAGCTCTGCTCCTGATAGCTTTTGGGAACAGGTGGCAATATTTCATTGTCTCTCGCTCCCTTCCGAAGGCAGGTACCACTCTGCGCTGTTGGGGCACGTGGCTCTCGTTATGTTATCAAACCTCACAAGCATGGGAATGGAACCGCAATGCCTGCTGCTATTTGAAAGACCCCCAAGCTTGAATTTTAGTAGGTAACACATAGAGACATCTTCCTATCATGGGCTTTTCCTAACTTTACGTCTATTTTTCCCATGTGTGCTTCTGAGTCCTTTTACACTGGTTTGTTGTTTCAGGTTTCTAACGGAATTATTCTGGTGTGTGTTTGGTTTTTTTTGAGATTTTAAAGATGCTATCTGGATGGCTCAAAGGTGCAACATGGTCCTGAGCAGGATTTAATTAAAAATTACACATACATGCCCACAATCTCCTCTTAAATATATATATATATATGCTAAATTGCAGCTCTTTTGCTGAAGTGCTTTGGGAAGACAATGCAACACTGCTGTCCCCATTGCATGGATAAATAATGGCTGGTAGAAACAGTTTGTCCACGGTCATGGGAGAAGTTGGTACTAGAGTCAAGAGCTGAATAAGTGTTCCCGTTAGTCCATCTGCTGCATCACATGCCCCCTCCTACAGAAGGCAGGTTTTCCTCCAGCATCTGTTTCACGATCGTCTGAATCTCCCTTTAATTTCTTGATCAAGCCTCCAAGAGAGGAAACTGGCATTGTATTGTGAGCTGAGGTTTAACTGAGATTGCTCAGGTCCAGAGTGAGTGCCTTCTGTGATTCAGTAGAAGGACCAGGAGCTACACTGTCCTGGAGATAGTGATGAAACACCACAGTCAGTGAGACTGCTCCTCTGTCAGGACTCAGCAGGGATCTGTAGAACAGGATCTGCACCTTGAACTTCCCTTGTAAGCTGTGAGGTAGTGTACCTGTAAAAGGAAGGTGTGATGGGCCAGAACCAAAACTCTTCTGCATCTTACCACACACACCTTGTGTTTCCCCTGGCAATAGCGAGGACCTTCAGCCCAGATGAACTTTCCAGCATCCTTTCTGTGGTTTCCTTTGTAGATCTGGATCTTGATCTGTAAAGGAACAAAATCAAATTAGGCTCCCAGGTCCTTTTGAAATCTAGTGGAAACTGGGCATCTCTCACTCTTCACTTAGTTAAAAAATCCCTAGCAGTGACATACAGTGGGATCACCAGAGCAGGTTTCTTTGAAACACCAAGGGCCATATTTCTTCAATCATTAGTATCTGATATGTGCGCTACTGGATCCCCCAGTAGTGTTAATGCGATTGATTCAGCTGCAGGTACAGGTTCTGTTCCATGTGCTGGAGCACTCAGTAGGGTTTTTAGGCCTGCAATGTATTTATGCACTACAGGACATGCAGGAGAGTTATGCCTGGGCAAAGAGAAGTCATAGTGGGATGAGTCTGTGACTCAGGTTGTTACAGATTCTTTAGAAAAGTTATTCCTTTGAACAGTCCTTGCCGTAAAATACTGCACTCCAGAGTCTGCTCTGAGTCACATTCCAGATTTCCCCCTGTAACAGCCCAGTATCCCAAAGTTACAAAGGAGATAAATGTTAACCCACTTTAACTTAGGGGTCCAACATAAAAGCTTATTCCTTATTTATCACAGTTGATTCTGCCAGTAGTGCCCATCACTTGTAATATCCTGCTTTCTCTCTCCATATCTTCCTTCCTTCTTTCTTTCCCTCCTCCTTCTTCTTCTTGCTCTTCTTTTCCCTCCTTTCTTCCCCTCAGCCCTTTACTTCCCTGTGTGAGTTTGCTGCCTCTTGATTAAAATGTTGACTTTAACTTGGAATTAACCTGATTAATGTAATTGAAAGTAAAAGTCCGCTGCTCAGCACTTTGGGTGATGAGTGGAGATGGATTGAGAAAGAAAGCTTTCAGATTGAATACACTTCTCTCCTCTGGCTGTTAATTGCACCGTTTACTGGTACCTGACTCACTGACCGTCAGTGTTTAGTCCAGTTAATGATGATACACAGTCCATACTTTCCAGAGATAATTAAAAAACATTCCAGCAGACACTCTGCTGCAGAGAGTGCTCCTGTCTGTCGCAGTCAGCAGGTCTCAGGGGTTAGGGCTGTGGTCTGGGGGGGAGAGAAGGCTGTTCCCTGGGTGCCGACTTGGGCCGGCCTTGGTTGGGCAGGTGTTTTGAAGAGGAGATGGACAGCAACTTCTTCACATGTTGGCTTTAGTGTCTGTCTCCTGACTGTACGGCATTGTGTGTGGGTGAGCATGAAGGCTCTCTGGGGTTGGGGGCCTATTTTTGTGCTTCCAAAGCATTTTGGCTAAGACGTAGGATTTGTCAGTAGAGCTCTCTCCCCACAAAGTCATTTGAGCTTTTATCCATAAGGGTAACTCAGCACTGAGATCAGTGAGAATTAGGCATTTAAAGGCTTTGTGCATCTGGACATTGGTCTCTTGTGGCGTACTTTTACATCTGCAAAATAGGAATGCTTAGGCTTCCTTACAGATGGAGAACTCTCAAAGGACTGTGGACAGAGATTTAGAGAAAATGCCTTGGCTGCCATATCCCAGAGACTCCCATACACTGAACTGGTAGTCAAAAAGAATTTTCTCCAAATATAAGAATCCATTTGGCTTGGCAAGGGATGTGGTCAGAACTCTTATATTGCTGAAAGAAGTATTCAGGCAAAAGAAGCAATCTGTACCAATGCTGGCTTTAGTTAATATATTTGCTAATGACCTGAAAAAGGAATGAACAAAGGGAAGAGGAACTTGTAGGTGTGACAAAGGTAGCTCTGCTGATCAGAATGACAAAGAACTTGTGAGGGACCTGACAGCAGTGGATGAGTAGGTAACAGAAGGAATAGATTTACACATAGAAGGAATCCTGAAGTTGTCTACTCTGCCTTCCTGAGTAAGACACATATTGTACAGATGACGTTGAGACTGAGAACTCGCTGTTTCAGTTGGCACTTCATTCCAGTAGCTGATTGCTGTAAATTAAAACTGTGGACTATATTTTTCATCCAAATTTGTGTTCTAACTTCCAAGCCACTGATTCTTGTTAAGTCTTTTTCTGCTAGTTTAAGAAAGCCCTTTTATACCTTACGTTTCCTCACTGTTTGAATACTTCCATGTTAGACTCAGTGCCAAATAATTCACACCAAAAGCTATGATTTGATTTCCTGTGTGTCTTATGCTGTCAACTCAGGAAAAAAAAGCTAGGTGTCACTGTGACCAGCTCAACAAACACAAGTATTCAGCATGTCCTCATCCACCCTCTCTTGTCCTGCTGCCATTTCCCTTTACACAGGGGCTATGTGCAGTGACCTGACTATGAGCGGTGTTGAAGCTCCGGGGAAGAGGATGAGATTTTAATGAGAGAAATGGGTTAGTGTTTATATTACAGTAGCAATGAAAGGCTCTCATGAGATCAGAGCCCTTGTCATGATAGGTTTTGTGGTGTGTTTGTTTGTTTTGGGGTTTTTGTTTGTTTTTAAATAAAGGCAAGCAGATTATATCTTGAAGGCTTTATAATCCAAATGGTCTGGAATTTGGGAGGACTGTATCCTCACACACGGGGAGTCAAGATCTGGATTTTAAACACACAGAGGGAAGCAAAATGAGGACTGCAACCCTCACCTCTTGCCCCTTAGTCCAACACTGATATTGTAAGAGCCTCCTGCATTTTGGGTAATTTTTTAACTTGGTATTGCTGTGCAGAAAAAGAGTGAAACAGTGATTTCAATTTTTTTATTTATTTCCCCCCATATGTCCCTATCTCCTGTTCCCAAAAGACTAGGAGTCTGCATGTAGCCGTGGCATATTTCTATATATTGTACTGAAACTTTAGTAGTGATAAAAGTAAATGTTAGGGGCTACAAGGCTCTGTTCCTCTGAGCAGGTAACTCCTCTAGGGGTTTTTCAAGCATTTAAATCTGGCCCATTCCAGACACAGTATCTAGTCAGGCATTTGGTCAAGATGACTAACCAAAGCACCCAAAAATAATGAGTCCAAGAGAATGGTTTCTTGTCCTACTTCTCTATCTAAAGGCATGGGTTAGTGGTGTGGGTTTTGTTTGGTTTTAAGTAGAAATCTCTGGTAAATCCCAGCTAACAAACAAACAATAAAACAAAAAAAGCACAAAACTTTGGAGTTGAATGAAGGGCTGTGTCCTGGCTCTATTCCACAGCCCCCCCCTTTCAATTTTTGCTTCCCATTCCTCTATCTGCTTTATCCTTTGTTTCATGCTCTTTTCCATGGTTATCTTTGCTGAACCTTCTCACTTTGCTCTGTATTACATCTGCTTGTACCCTTCCCCAAGAGCCGCTAGGTCCTTTATCTTTGTCCATAGCCCCAGGCTGCCTTTACCAGCTTTACCCTCAGGGCCATCCCGTGGAGTATGGGAGTGCTTTTGCCTCCATTCAGCAGCAAAAAAAACCCAAACAAACAAACAAACAAACAAATCACAAAAAAACCAAACCAACAAACCTCCAAACAAAACTAAATAAACTAAGAAAAATACCCACAACAAAACAAAACCACAAGACTCAGAAGAGCAAAGGAACTTTGTCAGGGCTGCCATGCAGGCCTTTTGTACAGCTTGGTTTGACCAGCCCCTAGGACCAGGGGACTTGTGAAGGACCCATTCTCAGCTCCAAGCACAGGATGCAGAACTTAGTCTCTTAAGAGGCTGGGTAACCTTCCTATTCAGGGAGATTTTTTTCAGTGAAAATTTGTTCCCATCATATCAAAAGTGGTAAGACAAGAAGAGGGACCATTTCCTCATGGTGGGCTGGTCTCTGCCCTTGGATGACCTGTGCCTCTGGACCTGGAACACATGTGCACCTGGGGGCATAACTAGAAGCCTTGAGACCTGGTCTGCTGGCTGCTGGGTGAGTTCCCCAGGGACGGTGACCCGTCACAGTAGGGAGCAGCCCTGCTGTGGGTTGCCGTGGGGTTGGTCTCGGTGCTGCGGTGAGCCTTGGGCAGTGCCTGGCTGCGGCTGACCGGTGAGGCTTGCCGGGCAGTGTGCGGCAGGAGGCTGCTGCTGTGGGACCAGTTGTGCTGGCACCTGTGAGGAGCCCTGACTGGCTCGTGTTTGCTATTCCCTGCACACATACACAGGGAGCCTCGTGCACTAAGTGACATCAAGGCTCATTATTTTCATCAGATGCCACATTTGTAACCTGTTACCAAGTAAATTGTGATAAAATAGACTGGAGCAGCCCAGAGTCTGGCTCTTTGTGCTGAGATGGCTGCTGTGAGCATAGCAGGCAGGCACGGAGCCTTGCAGGACCGCTGGCTCCAGCTACTTAAAGGAGCAGGGAGCTCTCACAGCTAGTAGAGGGTCTAGGTCACAAGATGCTTATGATGCATTTTTTTTTTGCAGACACCGTGTGTTGGGATGAGGGTGAACTGTGGCCTTGCAATGGTCCCAGGAAGTAGGTCATTTACCTCCCTCTCCTTCTTGCTATTGGGGAAACTGAGTCACGGAGAAAGAGAAGTTACCCACTGTCACATAGTAAATCTACAGCTGTGTCTCTTAGGTCTGCATCCTGTGCTTGGAGCTGAGAATGGGTCCTTCACAAGTTACAATCCAAATGGCAGGGTGAACAGCAGTTTTCACATTTTCTTTCCCCCACGTTAGAGTCCAGATAATGTGCGTGACTCGCAGTGGCAGTGGAGAGCAGGATTCTCTCCAGAATGCTCTCCCCCGAGATTTCCAGTCTCGGTTTCTCACATACATGGAAATACCTTCTGTGGTTTTAAGGAACAAATGGGACCCTTAGTGGAGATCAGATCTTCCAGTGCTGTACATATTGGTGACTGAACTGCACCGCATAGCACACTTTATTTGACTTCCAAATAAATATGTTTTTACAGGATTAATAGATGCTGAACAGCACCTACAAAGATGCATCACATGTGAACAGTGTATGTTACTGGTGGTGCTGCAGTGGAACATACTGGAGGTGGTTATTATGATGGTTGTAAATACAGTGTTTCTTAGGAATTTTGATACATCAAAAAGTGTGCTGTGATCCAGAACAAGAATAGTTTTTGAGAAGTTTGACTAAACAGAATGAAGTCATTATAAGAGCAATGTAAATATTTCACTTTGGCAAAACCAAGGCGGTATGCTTTTTGGAGATTTTCTGTATTCTGATCTTTTACAAATAGAAGAAAACATTGAAGTGAAAATGTTTTCAATAAAAGTACAAACATTTATCATAAAATAAACTGATAATATTTGTTTCCACACTTTTAATTTAAAAATACCTCTGACATAGTGAAATTATGAAGTACTTTATTGAGATGAAAGGTACCTTGAGGGGAGAGGGAATGCGTGAGCATTTTTTCTAACTTTAGCTATATGCATCTGGGCTCTGGTTACTAGCTGACTAGCTCTTTACTGCAGCACTTCTTCAACACTTACTGATCCCTTATAAATATAATATAAATATAATCGCAGGCATGCTCGACTCTCTGCCCCAAAGGTCTTACAATTTAAATTGTCAGTGCAGAAGAAATATCTCCCTATTTCAAGAACTAGAGCATAACAGGATCAGTGATTTGCTCAAGGTGACATGGAAAGTATAAAAAAAGCCAGCTTGTTCCACTGTCCGGGTGAGATCCATCCTCCGAGTTACCCCTCATTTTGGGAGCCCTTTGTGATTTCGGAGCTGGCCGGCTGTACTGCCCCAGTGGCTGGCGGTGGCCAGTGGCTGGGACAGTGGTGTCCAGCCAGCTCTCCTGCAGCTGTCACTGCTCTTTGCTGACAGTTGCTGTAATCCATAGTGCCTGCTTTTATGGTGCTAATTAATCTCCTTTAATTAATGAAATCCTTCTACCTTGTGTTCCTCCCTTTCCTCTTCGCCTCTCTTCACCTTCCACAGCTGAAAGCTACAGTCCTCCTTGAGCAGGGGCTGATAAAATCTCCAGCCTTTAAATGTCTCTGTGTACTCGTCTGTGGCAGCACTGGTGGCTCCATCTGCTTTTCTCCTTTGGTGCAGTAGCAGCTTAATCTTCATGGCCTGTTATCTTTGAAGCACACTTGATTTCTCAAAAGAAAAACAGCTAAGCATTTTAGCACCCGCTGCTTTTCTTCATAGGCTGCTACATGTCATTGCTGTTTAATCATGGCCTGAGTTTGCAAACACTGTGTGTGTAGTGGTACTCTTTTGAATAGACTTATGGGCTTGATTGGGACAACACGTTCAAATAATATTGCGTGCCAGCATCTTTGCACTCCAGGACTGTTTACCTTCTTTAATTCCATCCCTTAACTCCTGCTCATAACCTTTTCTCTCTTCTCCTTGGGCCACAGAGTCTAATTCTTGTCCTTGTGCTTTGAAACTTGTCATTCTGTGATGGGTAAATCAAGGAGCAAAAAAAAGGCTTGGGAATTGCCAGACTGGATGTACCCAACCTGTCTGCCCCTGCTCTGAGTTATCATTTCTGGTATTCCTGAAAAAGCAAGGACCAGAGACCTGCTGCACAAGCAATGCACAACACAACAAAAATATAGTCCAGGTCCTGAAGGACATTCAGTTCGTCTTGGGACAAAGAGTCCATTTCTGGACTCATGGACACATGTCACTGCTTGGCTGAAAGGTGATAGAAAATTCTAGGGAGCAGAGCCATCAGCATTACAAGGAGAAGTTTCCATACCTCTGCACATTCAACTGCTAATCACAGCATATTTTTCCCTTTGCAACCTCTGCCAGACATGTTGCTCTCTTTGTTATGTTTTTTTTCATCAGTTTCTTTCACTCTCTCAATATTTAAGTTTACAAGTGCCTTTTCTCCAGCTCTAGTGGCTGATTTACATACAAAGGGTGATCAGCTGTGGGAAGAACAGTCTAGCGGATCAAATACTAAGTGACATTAAGTGGCATCTAAATGACATTACTTCGATTCTCTGCTGAGCTATGAGTTGCGGTGTGGCCATGCACACAGTAATTAATTCCTATGCCTCAGCTCCCCAGCTGTAAAATGGGCTTGGTTCTGAGTGCCTGGGAAGTCCTGTGTTAGTCTGAGGCCAAGGTGAGCAGCGCAGAGCTGAGAGACTGTGGTCTAGGATCCATTCAAACATGTCCTTAGAAAGCTGCTAGAAATGTAGTTACTGTGAGTGGGAAGAATTATATTGTTTCTTGTTTGTACGACAGAGACATGCTTTTACGACAAGAACTGCATAGGGAACCTCTAGTTATATTATTAATCCAGAATTGGTCTGTTAAAGTCAACGTGACTAAATTAATTTTCAACATATGTTCTCTATGTATTTGAACAAAATTAATTCATTGGTGTATCATCAAGTCACAGTTACACCAGAAACTATAAATGCTCTATGAAAGGCATATACCTTGTAGCTTTAAAGGACCAGATTATTTTCCTAGATTGGCTGGTGAAATCACACACAGTCCTGTTCAGGTCAGGGTGAACCCCGGCAGGCTGAATAAAGCCTGGCTCAAGATACGGAATTATCTGAAAAAGGAAAGGAGCAACAAGGAAACCACAGAGAATTAGTAAAAAGCTCTTGTCATCATCTTCTTTCATGGCTACATACAGGAGGTCTAACCCAACTTTGATACTGTCCCAACCCAAAAATAGACCCCAAGTGTCCCTTGCAGAGACCTTTGCCTCTGGATCAGAGTCAATTTCACCAAAGCAGTGATTTGGATGTACTGAACTTTTCTTCTCAAGGGGCAACTTCATCCGTTTTTTTAAAGGAGACATGTGGAGCAGCTTGTGCTCTCATGCCCCACCACTCTTCCCAAAGAGCAAATGAGCATCACTCACAGAGACTGGGGGGGCTGAGAGAGCTGTGGGGTCTCCACTGGTACCAAACACGTCACTGAGCTGACAATACAATGAGAGCTGGAAGGGCTGCTGGCCTAGGATCAGGTGTCAAGGAGAAGTGGCAGGAGGTGAGAAGTGCCAGGAATGCTGCTTCCCAGCTGGCTCTGGAAACAGTTTATGCCTGTGTCCGTCTGCACTCAGATCAAAACCTCCCTGAATTATTCAGGTGCTCTTTGAAAACTCTCATCGTGCAGAAGGTGAAGGCAGCTTGGCACTACCTGCTGGAAAACAAACACTCATTGTATGCTCCAGGGCCAAACCAAGGTTCCTCTGCTCACACAGTGACAGCAACTCCTGCCACCTTTATGGCAGGAGTTCTCTCTTCTTGTTACACCAGGTTCTCACATATAGGCCTTGAATGCGTAGCCTTCAGTCCTTACAGGTTTCAGTAGGTACTTTGCATCTAATTGGACCCATCCTTGCAGGCCTGCACCGAAGCATTGATAATGCCTTCCCCAGCATTTTGGGCATGTGGATATAGATACACCTAAGAAGAACTACTGTCAAACCCACCTGGATGGTGTTGAGTGTCTCCAGCTGTATCAATGGGTAGAACATTCACTTTAATCTAAAGGAATCACATAAGACAGCACAAACTTGAGATTTCTAGGAGGCTGAGGGCAGCGTGCACTCTTCTCTGCCGTGATGCTGCAACCACTCTGTTGAAGTGTAGTGGTCTGACAATTTCCCACTGGGAACTGATGACCTGTTGCATTCTAGCTTAGGCAGGTAAGTTGCCACATACTGCCAAGAGGTGATGTTTTGAGAAAAGCACATGCTTCAGAGAGGAAGGGATTATATGGAATGATGTCCACAACAGAGCTGCTGTGCAGGGACCTGCTGAGCTTGTCAGGCTGCAGAGTGAGCTCTTTGAGGACAAAGTATTGAAAAAATGTGTGACAGCAGAATAGAGGCACCAAGTAGGAACATTTAAAAATATTTATCTGTTGTTTTGATTATTTATAGTATCACTACAATATCTGAGTGACCTCAGCATTACTCGTGGTTTCTAGGCATTCATGGTTCTTGTTACAAAGAAGTTATAATCTAGTGAAAATTATGTTAATCGAGTGTTCAGTTCTGAATATTAGCTGTAACTTGAGAGAATTAGCTTGTAACATGATCCCCATTCTGAATATCAGAAATATGAGGGGTTTAAAGGCCAACAAATGACAATTGTATACCTAAGTTTCACTTTTAAAATTAATTGTTTTCCCTGACACTTTTCAGATGAAGCACAGGAATTGAATGAACAGGACTAACAGGGATCTCTGGGGTTATTGACTATGGGTTTTTTCCATGGAAAAATGACTGATTTTTTTTTCTGACTAATACTATATTGTAATGGTTACAAAAAGTGATGGGAGTCGTTACTAATTCTGCATGCATGCTAATACTCACACTGTAGGCAGTTACCTAAGAATCAGTGGTAAAAATTGCAGCAGACTGTACATCCTGCAGATCAGTTAAAACCATTTTTGCCCTTGTACATCACTCATTAGCTGGAAAAAAAAAAAAAAGATTATTTTCCTCTTCTCATGTGAAACTAAGGAACATAAAATATTTTTCATCTAAATTTCTCTACAAAATATTGGTTGCTAGAGAGAAATGAATGCTAAGAAGCGCACTTAAAGCCTGATTGAGAAACACCACTACAGTTGATCTTGGAAGGGATTTGTGAGGATCCCATGTGACTTAAATAGCCCTTTGTCAACTGAACTTCCTGATCAGGCTGTATCTTCCATAACAAACTAAGATTTATTCATTACTGGATAAGTACTGAGAGAGTGGAGTCATAAATAGAGA
This sequence comes from Streptopelia decaocto, assembly GCF_964273445.1. Taxonomy (NCBI): domain Eukaryota; kingdom Metazoa; phylum Chordata; class Aves; order Columbiformes; family Columbidae; genus Streptopelia; species Streptopelia decaocto. The sequence goes on from NC_138659.1 coordinate 51,579,418, forward strand.
TATAGATGAATTCATAAATACGGATTGTCATTGGATCAGATGTTTGTTTCTTGGCTTCTGTTGTTTGAGACAGGCTTTTTAGAGAGTGTTGGCTTTTGAGAACAGAATAGATATCTCCCCCGGCTTGTGTAAAACTTCCCTCTTTTAAGGAAACTGGCACAGTTATTCTGGTTTGTCAGCTGGCCTGTGGTTTTGTGGAGCTGTGATCTTGAATGGTTGCCTCTGGAATAGCGATGGATGCGGGAGAGTGTTCTAGGATATCCCTTTGAGGTGTCCTCGAAGTTTTTGAAGGATCTGGCTGGTAGCTCCAAATCAGGAGGATGTGTTTTGGAGTTTGCGGTATTAAACTAAATCTAATGTGCTGGAGGGTCTATCTGAACTGCTAGATCTATTCTCCCCTCTGTGTAATGTGACAGGCAGGGCAAGGATTTCTTGCCTTTTTAGAGCAGACCATGGTGGAGTTAGGAGCGGTAGAGGTGACAGCATTTTGCCATGATAGAACTTCAGTGATTCACTAGCTCAGACTTCTGCTGTGTTTTGTGTGTCCCCATTGTGCTGATAAGCATGGAGAGACAGGTGTGTATGTAGAGAGACATCTGCAGAAGAAACACACCTAAGCCGCATATTTGAATGCTCCCAATGGCTGGGAAGATCCAGACCAGGAATCCAGACTTTGAAGTATAGCTCTATGTCTCAAGGCACCAGAGTAAATAATGTGTGGTCTGGAAGCATTCTGACACTGCAGATCTTCACTGGACATCAGTAATGATGTGGAGAGGAAGGGATGTTTCTTCTTCACTAGGCCACTTGAATCAGCAGAGTTTCCAGTGGGAGGCCTGAACTCTGAAGCACCAGTGCAATATCACCACTCCTAGGATTTCTTTGTGTTCTTCAGCTTTTATATGGAAGATGAAGTTTTGGTTCTACTGACCCAATTGGAAAATATGCGTTATATTGGATTAAACCAGAATGCATCCCGTTGTTTTCCAACCAGATAAGAGATTGTGAAAAGCAACCTGTGCATCATTTTTAAATCTCTGCCATGTGGTACAGACATATTTCTGTCTCTTGTTTAAAGGTGGAGATGTATCTCAAGGCCTGGCTTGATGTTTTCTGTGAGGCAAGTGAGTGTATTCAATCTTAAAGCCACAGCAGTGGCCAGTATGGACAGCTGAGGGAATAGAGTAAGGAGCAGTGAGACACTATCGATCAGCAGGATGGGCAGTACTCATAATACATCAGCAGCCTAACTGCTGTCAGGTTTTTGCAAGCATCATGGCTAAGGAGAATTTGAAGGAGGATAATGAGGAAGCTTTGCAAATGAAATCTCCAGGCTCCCACCACCTCTGCTCCAGAGCTGGGCAGCAGTGGGATAATGATTTCCCTCCCACCTCTGGCTGTTCTCGTGTCCCTGCCCACCGCTGCCCGCTCTCTCTGAGGGCACAGGTGGTGATCTTGCAGACTTGCTCCTGGCCTGCGCTGCGGTAGGATGGCAGGAGACAGAGCCAGGAGAAGGCCTGGCTCTCTATCCCACATGCTGTGGGATCTCTTCCAGTGACAAGAAGTAAAGTTGATGAGTCGGTATTGAGACAGTGAAGTGACCCCCGTGCTGCTCCACATAATTAATAAATAAAGCACTGGGGGAGTTTTTGCCATGCCGGCTGCTATGACAGGGCTGTCTACGGTGCACTTAAGCATTAAATGACCAATTTCTGTCAGACTAACTTCCCAAGCCTCTCTCTCTCTTTCACACACACACAGAGCTAGCTTCCTCGCTCCCTGCACTTGGAGTTTTTCAGCAACTGATGGCTCCTGGTTCATTTCTGTGGAATTAATTGGTCCCTGAATGAATTCTGTTGACAGGGCAATTTATCATGTGTTTGGGTTGACAGTGTTGGATACCGGTAAAGGGGGGGAGTGGTGTGTGAGTGGGATGAGGGGAGATGGACAGGGTGGGGGTGGGTGGGAGGATGAAGAAGAGGAGGAGTAGAGGAAAGGGGAGGTGGAGGAGGAGATATTTAAAAAAAAATAAAATTAAAGAGGAAAAATTCTATTTCTCTTTGGCTCTCGCCAGTCCAACTCAGTGCAATGGAAAACACACAAGAGGCATGGGGAGAAGACAGGGGAAGGAAGGAAATGCCACTTGTCTCATGATGGGACTTCGGATGTTGCTTTTCTACAATTTGAACCATGGCTTGGGGACAAAAAAAAAAAAAAAAAAAATCAGTAAAAGCTAGTAGTTGTTGTGTGGTATCTGATGTGCAGCCAGAAGCCTCCATTTGTAGTGCCCACATCTCTACTTTTTCCTCATACCAAAGTGAGTGGGAAGCTGGGGACAAATCCGGTTAACCTTCAAATTGCTGATACGTGCCCATACATTTCAGTAGGTACTGAGTGGTGTGCAGCACCTTCCAATGCGTTGGTATCTGCCATTGTGTCTACTAGTCAGGGACATCCAAGAAGGAAGCACATATTCCAAAACAACATCAGTGATTTGGGTTCCCGGTTTCCCCTCAGTGTGGGTCAGAAAGGGGTGTGTGCCTCCTCCCCATGTGCCTTTGGCAATCTCAGGTTACATCATTGCATATTGTCCAAGATAGGGACAATGAGGGACTTCCCAATATAATCAAAATTACGTTACAATTACATTATCATTAAAATGTTGTGACCCTGGCTTATGGATTCAGTTTCTAGTCAGCGCAATCTAGATGATCATTTTAGTCCCTCTGGCTTCACAACTTTTAAATGAAGAAGTGTGGGTATTTGTGCATGTACTACAGCATGGGTTGTGTTAAAACCAACCAAAGCCAGAAATAAATTCACTTTGGATGAAATTAAAGTATTTGAATAAAGATTAAATAGATTTTTTAAATTATGTATTTTTCTAGGAATCTTTGAGTAAACTAAAGAGGTGTACTGAAGACTCAGTCAGAGGGAGGTATGTCTGTGAAACGTTTGTTGCATGCATGTGCAGAAGACAGACTCCATTACTGTCACCTTCACCTCTGTCTCCTCTCCCAGCCTTCCCTACACCTCACATGGGATGTTCCAAAATACTTAGTGCTGAGACCAGAGTTACCAGTAGCTTTCCCGCTGAACTCACTGGGAACAACATTAAGTCAGAGCTCAGCATTTCTGAAGTTGCCAGCCAGAGCCTTTCCTTATCTGCAGGCTAGTGGGACCTGCCTTTGTTCCTCAGGGCACTGTGGCTCAGTTTTACCATCATTCAGTCATCATCTTTGCCTTGGGATGAAAGGTTTCATCAATTCAGTTGACAAAACAAATGCCCATATAGTAAACAGCCTGGAGACAGAACTGAACTGGAGGGGCAGGCCCCAAACTAGGGGTGGTGAAACACGAGTGGTGCGGTGGTAGATGATCTCTCTGTTATTTTGTTCAGCCAGATATAATGAAAATGCAAATATAATGCTCATCTGGTAAAAATGGTGCAACTGAGCATCAGGAGACTGATTGTTTATGGTTGTTTATGGTGGTCTTTACATTGTTTTTACGCTGGGTTGGGTCAAACCACTAGCCTGCATCCTGCCTGAGAACATCTGAGCATCAGATGGAGCAGATGGGTGAGGAGATATAGGAAGCAGAGAGCTGGCACAACCGAAGGACTGAACTGCAGAGGATATAAGAGGAGACATTTTGTAGGACCCTCAGGTTTCCTGCCAGTTAAAAAACCAAATAAAGTTACTGCACTAAGAGCAAATGTACAGGAAAAGACAGCCATGCCAAGTCATACTGGGTAGAGGGAAGATTTATTTTCAAATACTTTTATTTTCCTTCTCTTAGTACAATCACTCCAAGGAAATGGTGCAGGCAGCGCCTTGTCAAGGCTTTTGTAACAGGCTTCCATTGTAGTTACTCAGGTAACTAACGCTGAGATTCATCTGTAGTGCAGGAGATCAAATCTAGAAATACTCTCCTTTTTTGATGATCAGATCCAAAATAACAGCTGTGACTTGAGATAGCAGGTTTAAGGAGAAAACATGAGTGTAGGAATTTTTAATGTGGGATCCTAAACTGTAAGTTGTTTGGGGTGAGGACTTGCTCTGTGCTGTAGTTTAAGACAACAAATACAAATATGTATGGGAACTAACATACACAAATTTACAATGGTGGCAACAATAACTGAGCAGTGATTTTTTTTCTGGATAGAAGTCATGCAAACAGGCAGAGCTTAATCAGAAAACCTGAGACACGTATGTGGTGCTTGGAAAGGACCAGTCTGAACTGGGGGTATTTGTGAAGGGAGAACCTGGTGGGTTACAATCCCACAGAACAGAAACACGATTGTGGCTAATGAGAAGGCGCTTGTATAGGAGTTGAGTGTATTTTTATAAAGACACAGAGGTAGGAAGTCTAATTACAGGTTATTTCTAAAGGGTTTTCTTCTAATTAAAAAGAAGATTAGTAGTATTTCAGTTTATTAATGTGGACCTGAATGAAGAACATAGAGTTTGGTAGCAAAGGCTTTGCTGCATAGCGTACAAAGATCTGACAAGCACCAGCATCTGTAAGTTGATAGTAGGCAAATTCAACCAGAAATAATGTGCGTATTTCCAACAGTGCAGGTAATCACCTGCTAGAGTATTTTAGCTAGGGCACTCGTACCTTTATACCAAATGTTCCTCAGAAACAGGTTCCTCTAGCTCAACCTCAGCTACTGGACCCACAGCAGGAATTAATTCAAAGCAGTGCTATGGGTGTCTCATATCAGAGGCCAGACAAGGTGATCACAGTGCACTAGGAGTCTCATCTGGGGTAGCTGTGGCAATGAACTTGAGAACAGCTATCTTAAAAGTCACTGCCTGATTCCACTTTCACTTACACACTGTTTACATGAGTGTAACTCTTTTGACTTCAGGCTTCTGACTGACAGTGGTGGATACAGAAGGCAAATTGAGCTTCTGAGAAAAATGGTTATGATCAGGCTGTCCTGAGCCAGCCAGGCGAACATGATGTAGGACACATTAATGGAGTAAATGGGCATATTTTCATTTATGTTACTGAACCTTTGGGACAGAAACACAAACATTTTTATAAGAACATTTTTATAAAAAATGTTCCTAAAAATTGAAGAGAAGGTAAAGCCTGAAACAATACAAATCCTTCTGTATTGTGAAATGAAGATGAAAAATCTCTTGTGGTTAAAAAGGCAATGATTCAAAACTGAAGTCTGCATAAAATACTGGAGATGAAATGGACCAGAAGCAGCTCCAAGCAGGTTGCATTTAGAACTAACCAGGATGCAACAGGTAGCTAGTGAAGACGGCAAGATAGACGACAATGTGCATCTGCTGCAGCAGTGGCTATGATTAGAAATGTAGGCCAGAGTTGCAGGCTGAGTTTCCTCACTTTTAATGCCAAATCTGTGGATTTAGGAGTATAGGATTTGTAAGACTGGGGCACGCTCATGTTTTATCTGGTCTACCATCCCTAGTAGCAGCCTCAACAGACTCTTAAGAGGAAGACAGAAGAATCGTACACTGAGTAGACATAGGAAGGATCTGCAGTTTGTTGAGAGCTCAAGTAATCTGCAAGCCAGCTTAATTCCAGAAATATTCATGTTTTTCCAGAGTGATCATTGAATGCTCTTAACTCTGGGTTTTTTTAATGTATAAAACTGTTCAGTCTTTTCTGAAATCTTGGTAACTCCCTGTGGTTACAAATTCAGTTGGTCAAAATACAAACTATTGGTGAAAAATTTTAATGAGCTTTGAATTTGCTACTTTGTAATCTAATCAAGTGTTCTCTTTTTCTTGTGTTCTTGTGACCTGCAGGGTCTGGCTCTGCTAAGGAAGCCTCTGTCTTGCCTTCCGGGGAGCGTTCAGGAGCCATTTTGATGAATTCCAATTAGTAGTCTTCCCAATACCAGGGGATGGGAACGTCAAAGAGTGCCCTGAGCAGCACAGCAACATACCACATGGAGCACAGATAAAGGTAAGAAAATGGCATAATTGCAAAACAGAACAGAAAATTCCTGGAGACATGAAAGGGATTTGAATTGGGAAGGATCTTTGAGTTAATGGTTCAGCTAAGATTTCTGCCTGAAGCCTAGAAGAACTTGATAAAGATTCTTATATACTTGGTGGAGAATGTACACAGTGAGTCATCTGGTATGGAAGTTTACAGAGAATTGTAAGCGGTCTGATCAGAACCAAGAGCTTTTTCTAGTCATGTGAGATTTGTAAGGAAGAATTGTTGTGGTTGCTTGAATATAAGAGGTCCCTCTGTGCCTACTGTGTGCTTGTGATTTCAGGTGAAGATGTGGGAAGTCTGTTGCTTCTATAGGTCCTAACAGAAGTGTTCTAAGACACAACACCAGTGCTGGTCTTGGGAGAGAAGCAGGAAACCTTGATATGTTGCTAGAGTTGGCACTAATCTGTATAGCAATTTGTATTTAACCAACTCTGTATATGGCTAGTAAAAGGAAATTCAGGGGACTAACCTCCCAGCCAAGTGGATACTCAGTCATGAGCAAAACTGACAGATTTTCACTGACATTTGCGGAGTCAATCTCTGTCTTTAACACAACACAAATAACTTGTATCAAGATGGTAACATTAACTGAGCTAGATGAGAGCTCTCCAATGAGTTTGAGGGACTTAACCTCAAGGTAGGTAAATATCCATCTGGCTGTAGGACTGAGAAAAGGTAGTGACCTTGGACAGAAAGGTAAAATCTCCTTGCTCAGGTTGAGAACCATAACTGATTGCATAAACAAGTTGGTTGCTGTCCCTATTGTGTATTGCAAACACTGGAGTCATGCTGGAATTCACAGCAGAAACTATTATCATGTGAGCAGTAGTCTACTACTATGGCAGCTCGGAGAGTAGCATGAAGGAGCTCATTTGCACCATGTTTATTGCAGGGACATGAAATCCTCCAAGGAGGAGGTATAGGTGATGTTCACAAAAAGGTGATGACTTGTGCTTTTATTTTCAGATTGTTTCCATCTCTCCTTCAAAAGACTGTTTTCTTCTCTCTTTGGCCTCTTCAGTCCGGGCTGTATTTAGGTGACTTGTTCAAGTATTTGAATAAGAGATGACTGAGAAAAATATTATACAATGGGGATAGATACAGAAACAATATTTGTTATTATTTTGGCCCTGCTAACTGAAACTAGAATCCTGCTATTTTTTTTTCAAGGTTGATCAGTTTAGGAGCAAGCCCAGACCAATGGCTAGCAGCATTAGGAAAAACCTTCTCCATCCTTGCTAGGCAAATGAGATGATCAGTGACTTACAGATTCACTGCAGTTTTGCCCCTTTGAAATTGGGTAATAAGATAAAGTGAGAGGACCTGCAATCACACTTGCGTCTGAGGAGAAGGAGCATAAGGAAATCTGCAGCTGTATGGTTTTTGTCAGTATATATCTCTTCCGCTAGCAGCACGGGGAGTTTCAAACTGAGAAGTTTCTGTTTTGGCAAATTAAGAGCATGAGAGCCCTTCTGCTGTTCTGGAGCATAAACCAAACTCAGTAGTAAGATTCCAGCTGGCTTTTGAGCCTTTTGGTTGGCCCTTTAATGTATGCTCTGATGCTCACTGTTATAGTACACAGATACATATTGCACGAAAAACACACATGCAGGTGTGTGTGCATATGTAGTCAAGGAATCCAGGTTTGACTTCTCTGTATTCTGAGTGGCTATGCAAGGGAAGAGACCCATCAAAGCCTTTGCTTTTCTTGTATTAAAACCCTTGTAGTTCAGAGATGACACAAATTTAGTACCTTTGCTGTTGTATGACTCACTCAGAAGAAAGGGCTCCAAAAGGCGTTGCCTCCTTTCCTTCCTGTCACCTTTGAACGGAATACAAAAGTAACGAAGCCCAGCCCTATGGTATAACCACATAAGCATCTGCCTTCCCCTGCCATATCCTTCACCACATGTCCCGAATGTTCCAGCATTTCTCTCTCTTCTGAGAGAACATGTGATATCTGTGCTCAGTCTCAGTTTGTGAAGACAAACAAGTCTCAGAGTCAATCAAAATGTTATTGATTTTCTGTTTTTGCTATATCAGCCAAGCAAAATACATATGAAGAGGTAAAACATATGAATAAACAAGCAATAATGGGTCAAAATAGGCAATCCATACTAAAAGATAAAAATAGAAACATACACAGGATAATATGGGAGATATCAGTAAAGACTGTGCCAGGTTTCCAGAGTCAAAGACTGTTCTGAGTTCCCTTTAGTTTTGTTTACACTCTCTCTCCTCTCCTTTTGGTGGGAACTTTTGTGGCACCTTGACCCCAAACAGGATTCTCTAGGAAGTCAGTAATGGCAGAGAAGTTGCCTCCGAGGAGAACAAATGTTTGACATCACCAGGATGCTTCCCAGGAATAGTACTTTGTGACCTTTAAAAAAAAAAATATGCTGTTTATAGTTTATTTTTGTGGTAGCTCTTTGAGACTGCTGGTCCGATCCAGGAGCCCACTATGTTAGCTGCTGTGCAAACACATGTCAATAAGAAAATTCCTGCTACAGAGACTAATTACCTTAATCTAGAGGGAGTGATCACCTGGTACAAACAGAAGGGGGAGCACAATGAAATAGTTGGAGCAGGGGGTATAATTTAAGTCCCTTCTGTTTTATAGTAAAACTCATAGCTGGGGAAGATTTTTGCTAATGAACTTAGAGAAGAGACTTTTCAGAGAAGGGCAAGGTAAAAATAAATAATTTAATTAAAGCTCAGGTCTGATTAGACACTGAAAAAATGATGGATAGATTTTCAGGGATCTTTAACAACTGTTGTTACAAAAATTTTGAAAATAGTTCAGTGTGTAGTGTACAGCTGAGTGTCCCAAACACATACCGAACTGTGTATATTTACATGCCTAGTTCACATTTGAACATTTTGAGAAACAGGTCACCACTGTAGAAATTGAGCCTTTGGAATATTCTGACAAAGGTGAAGCTAAATAACAAAAGATTATACAGGTCAGAATACTGGCCAGTTTCTTATGGTACTGGCCAGTGAATCTTCAAAGTAGAGTGCTGGGATGGGAATAAATTATGGAAGGAAATCTCCCTCCATTCCTGAGTGCATCTGCAACAAACACAGATGCTTATGAACCAGGAAAGTGCTGGGCTGTCGGTGATTTGGGAAAGTTGTGGTGTTTGGTTAGATCCCAGGTTAAATTTTTGAGAGCTGCTTTGGAGAATCTTGGCCAAGCATCTCCCTGTATTAATAGCTTTATGGCTGTTCTTTGGGCTGTTGGTGTGTGTCTGTGAGATACCTGTTAGCACTTTCTTTCTCCCATGTAATATTCTAAAGTTTCTCTTCTATTTTGTCACGGTATTTGCCAACTCATTTGCTTAGGCATTCTTTATGTTCTGTATGTATTCCTCTGCCAGAAAAGGATGCAGTAGGTAGAAAACCTGTGTTGAAGATTCATTGTTTTTTCTTTCATTTACTTTCTCAAGAATCCAGCAAAACTTTCAAGGTATGTCAGTGAGGTGGGTCTGAGCAGCCACCTCTTGCCTTTTCCCAGAACGTGATTGCTTCCCAGCATCCTTCTGCCAGGGCTAATTGGTGGCAGCCCCCTTTGCTTTTATTCATAGCTGCATAAAGGGCAGGAGGATCCGACGTGCTGGCATTGCTGGTGAGGTTTGTGTGTCACTCCCTTTCTGTCAATAATCAGGTGAGCAGCACTGAATGACTCACTTCCCCTGTCTAATGATAAGTAGGTTGGTCAGGACAGGAATGATGTCTTACTTTGTATAGTACAGAATGCACAGAGTCATCGTCTCGGTATCTCTAGGTGATGTTGTAATATGGTTTGTAATCAAAATACACAGGGACTGTAAGGATTCCTTCCATGTCTGTAGCCTGTGGCTATGCTACTTTGTGTATTTATTCAGTATCCCTTAACCTGTCTGCTATAAGCAATCTTTCAGCAGTCCTTTCAAGACCCCAAATGATGACGTACAGATTGTATTTTGACCTTATATGTGTAGCCCAGGAAATGTGTATATGAACGCTAACTAGCATCATCTGGTCAGTGTTTTACTAGATTCATGTCTCACATGAAAACTGGTACTTTGTATGCCCAGTTTGGCAAGTCTCAAACACACAGTAAGCAAGAATTGCTTTCCTCCACCTGCAAGAATAATGACATGAGCTTAAATGTCATAAAGAGGGGGTTTTGCTGTTTGTTTTTAAGCTCTTTGTCTCTTTTTTTTTTTTTTTTTTTTTCTTTTTGGCCTGTAATTGGAACTGGATGGTAGAACTAAATTAACTCACAAGTGTTTTAGGAAGGCTGAGATTTTCATCTTATGTACTCTGTAACTGAAGCAAAAGCACAAAACTTTCATGAGACTTGTGAGGTAACTGTGAGAATTAGTCATGCACCATATTCTGGTTTTGAGAGAGCTGGCTGGCTACTGCACTGCCAAGACAATTTCATTGATACCTGCAAACAATGTAAGTGACGTGATGGCAGAGTTCTTCTGAGCAAAATAAAGCAGAAAGAGAAAATGCAGGTGCCTGAGATGAGTTTTGTGATGGGATGCTCAAGAGGCAACATAAATCCATCATCAGGCAGCAGTTCTGTGGAAGAATAAGATTCTTCAATGGTTCAGTGGCAACCTAATGCAAATATGCAAATTACTACACTTTGAAAAATTAGGTTAAATTATCTTTTTGAATGCAAAAGAAACAATTAATTAAAATTTGGCACCCTTCTTTGGGGTAGACAGCAGAGTTCGGAATTTTCCAGTGAAAATGGGGCAAGTTGAGATGTCCCCTGAAGTCTGATCTCTCTGGGGGATCTTTCCCACAGGTATCACCAGCTCTTAAGTGCCCCAGCTCCTCTCAAGCACCATGGTGTGAGCTATTGCTTTTTGCTGTCATTTTTCTTCCTCTATTATGCCATTATAAAATATGCTTCCCTTGACACGCAAGGCCTCATTCAATCAGTCTGTGATCCCCTCCTTTCCTAGGAGAGAGGTAGAAATACCCTCTCTGCTTCTCCTCAGTGGGTGACCGGCTATGCAGAGAGATTTGGAAAGGGGTTTGGAATATATCCTCTCTCTTCTCTGTGGTATCATGGCTCAGACCCCAGAGCCCCAGGGATGTAACATGTCACATTTACCACTCCTACTACATCCTTTCAGCCGCCAGCAAACCTGTGTGCTTTAAGAAATCAAAGCTTTCACTTAAGATGTGAAAAAAGCACGTCCAGAACAAAAGGTGATGCCAGTTCCTTGCCTCTCACCAGAGCTGTGAGGAAAGAGCCAAGCCACAGATTGCGTTGGAAGTGAGGAGGGTAAACTCCCCCTTCCTCCTTCCCATCCGAGCCCCAACCCAGCCCCCAGTAAGGCTTCATCTCTCGGTGAATGGAGTCCCTCTGAGCACGATGCTGAGCCGGAGGAGTGACAGGTGCCTTCTGATATGCCTAAATGAGAAGAACCAATCGGAGGAGCCTGCCCAGCTTTTGTTGTCATCTGGCTTTGCTCACGAAAGATGAGTTTGATTGACAGATGCATCAAGGTTCACAGTTTATTGGTTTTTGCAAAAGAGCCAGATCTGCCAATTTAGACAGGGGAGTGACACAAAACTTTCCATCTAAATGGACTAATTTTACCACAGGGAATTCCCAGGCAGAGCGCGCCAAGGCAGGCGCAGTCCTGTTTTATTTTTTAACAAGGACTGAATGACAAATATAAACGACAGTTCTAGGCTGACGGAACATCAGCATTTGACACTTCACAGGGGAGCGGTGAAATAAACAATAGGCAGAGAAATTGAATTAGAATCAGATGAGAGTCAGCTAGAGAGGGAGAGGAGGGCCTGATTCTCTACCGAATCATTTATAAAAGAGCAAACTGAATACTAAGTAGGTACAACATGCTCACATCCTGGTTTATTAGCAAATTTAACCTACTAGTGTGTTACACTTGCGTGATGTAAATAGATCTCTAGACAAAGGTGAGTGTTGGGGGAGACCAATGCACAAGAAGTGGGAGCATACGAGGGTTTTCTGTTCGTGGTGGTGCAAACCTCTTGTGATAATCTTACCCTGTGTTACTAATAGACTCTACAAAGTTAAAGAGCAAAAAGTATCACAAGTTCCTTTGATTTCCCTCCTGTTCCCTCTGTCACACTGCCTGCAGGGTTCTGCCCAGCCTTCCTGTATTGGGGTGCTTGCTGACTTCTGGGTACCCAGCGTTGCAGCCTTGGCTCAATTCTTTTACGGCTATTTTTCTCTCTAGGACTTTTCAGTTTAAAACAGGCAATTCATGACATCTAAGGAGAAAAATTCTATGCAGAGTCTGTCTCTGACTTCTGAGTGTGGACCATGTCTGCTTGAGATAAAAGGTTGTCTCAGCTGATAGCATTAGCAAGATAATATTGTATTTCTACTCAGCTTTAACAGGGGGGTATAGGAGATATAAACTTTCCCAATGGGTTAGACAGCTAACTGTTAGCTAGACATTGCTTGGTAGAGATTTGGATTCCTGGATTTTATGTCATGCTTTGACATCCAAAGCATATCTAGAGAAAGCGATTTTCAATCTTTTTCAATTAGCAAATGGTAAGAACAAAAAACAATCAGCAGAAGAATAGCTGCCCGTATAGTGCATCTAGGTCCATAAACTCACTTTTGCAGTTACTTTAAAAGCATTTTCCTTAAAAACGGACTAGAGATTTTGAAAACATAAGTTAAAAACTACTGGTCTTAATGTTAGAGAAAGGGGCGTGAAAATAAGGGGCTTTGGATTGATTTTCTTGTTAATGATGATTTGACTTTCATATATGAGTCTGGCAAGTGCATATGTGGAAGCTGCCTTATTAGCTAGGCGCTATAACTAACCAATGCTCGTGTATTAAGGAGGTACCAAATGCAAGTTTGTAGTTAAAACTGCATTCTGATGGAGGCTGAGATGAAGAAAAAATACTTCCTTCTTGTGTACACAGAGGTACGATATCTGTGTGAAATTTCACAGTGTTCAGTCTTATACCCTTTGGGGTTTTGTATAGGTTTTGTTTGTCTTCCTTTCATAAGTGTTCAACAGGATGTGTTTGAAATTGGTCTCAGGCTGAAAGTCATTATGTTTGTAATATTTCATTGTTGGTGTGCCTCTTTAAAACAGAATGATTCATCTCCTTTTGAACACGTACAGGGGCAAAGCCAGCCTAATTCTGATGCAAATAATATGTTTTGAAAGGAGATAATTTAGAAGTGAAGCCATTTTTGTTATATTTCATAACAGAAAGCTTATCCTTCAGCAAAGACTAGTGCACAGTCTTTGGTGAAACCGTGGCCATGCATTGCGTTGCATCAAGATGGTCCCTCATGTTTGTTCCCCCAGGGACAGGAGCCACAGGCACTTTCAGCTGGTCAGCAATTACTCACAAACTCCAGAGGCAGAAAGTTAGGCTGCCTGTAGTAAAGATGGATGTTGCCTCTGTCCTGCAACCTGGTGTTCCTGTCAAAGTAGTAAAGGGGACTGTGGAGAGCAGCAGGAAACAATAAGGGCAAAGAAGGTCCTGTGAATGTGTGGGGAAAAGGAGTGTGCAGAGAAGCCAACAGTGCCTGAGCAGGGAATGTGGGGTGCAGGGTGGTCTCCCCAGTGTGTATGACAAGGAACATATGAGGGTTCAAACCTAAGAGGGTAGAGGGCAGAGAAGCAGGAAAGGGGATTACAGAGAATCCGTGTTTTCCATGTGAGGGACGATGCCAAGGGACAACATGCCTGGGGCAGGAAAACTGGCAAGACATTGAGAGGGATCTTGAAGGGAGGGGGTGAAGAGGTGAGAGGCAGGGTTTGCGAGAAGTGGCCAGGGCTGACCAGCGGGGATTCTCCTGCTATGGAGGTGAGGAACAGTGGACAAAGGTCCTCTCCAAGCAGCTGCTATGGAATGAAATTGCAGATAGAGTTTTGAGCCTGAAATGTTTAAACATACTTTGGATGGGCAGCTTCCACCAAAATGTCGTGCAGCAGGAGGCATGAAAAAAAACAAGTTTTTGACAAGCTTTGGTATCGCGCCAGCTCTGTCAGCCTTGCCAGGAGTTACAGGGCCATTTCCCGATCTTGTGACGTTTGAGCTGCATCTGAAAGCACTAGACCACGGTGTCCCTGCAATGTGACAAGGTGCTCACCTTCCACTAAAAGAAGTGAATTTCTGACTCTGGCAGTGAAAGAGGCATAATTAATAACGTAGCTATACATGTCTTGAGAACACTAAAATTAGAAGTCAAAGGTTACTTTGTTTTTACTTTATATACATGTATATAAATATACATATATACATATATACAAAATGGTATCTGGTGTGATATACATATTACATTATTTGTAGTCAATCTTGTGATTCTTTTGTGTACTTAGTTCTTGATTTCCAAGTATGAGGGGCTGGCAATACAGGCGGTAACAAACATTTGCTTGACTGCAGACAGCTCCTGAATCACCTAACTGTCCTGAGGTTATTCCCAGCTCTTTTTCTGCAGCAGACGAGAGTGTTTATAGTGCATATCTTCATTAACCACTGCTTGTTTAGTGAGCTGATCCTTCCCTTAATATCTTAAAGTATTTTCCTTTGGATACAAGCATCATTGTTTAGGTTTACTGTAGTTTTCAGGATCTATTTTTTCCTTTAAAAACTTGTGGTGCCATGTTTGCTGTTCTTCCATTTTTGCCATTCCTGAGGTCCTTACAGTTTTTCAATACTGATTATGCATCCATTGAATTAATCTGCTACCTCATTTAGTACCTTCAGATGTGTATTAATATTATCTTTACTTGCCTACACTACATTAAAGAACATATTTATGTTTAAAGAAGGTTGTCATAATCTCAGGATGTTTAAGCTTTTCTTTATTTTTTCTTGCCAAAGTAACCGTAAAGAGAATTTCTTTACTTAGTGTTGCATAATCTCTTACAATATCATTTTCCTCATTAGGAGACAGATTGTGGTGCCCTTTTTAGTTTTATCACACCACATTTTCACACTGAGAACTGCCATTGGTTATGCAGGATTATTAAAGGAACATAGCACAAATTGGAATGGTAGAAATAGTTCTTTCATGCAGGTATTTCTTTTTGCAAGATACATAAGTTCTTGGAAGTTGAAAGAGTTTTGCTATAGTTCTACTATCAGTTATGAGACTTAGCAGGAAGGTCAGAGTGCAGTTCTCTGTATTAAGTGTGATACAGATGAGATGATCATGCTGGCTTCTGCATCTTCCTTCTAAGATTATTTTATCAGGATGAATTTAGAGAAA
Source organism: Streptopelia decaocto (assembly GCF_964273445.1). Lineage (NCBI taxonomy): Eukaryota > Metazoa > Chordata > Aves > Columbiformes > Columbidae > Streptopelia > Streptopelia decaocto. The sequence goes on from NC_138659.1 coordinate 51,594,662, forward strand.
ATAAAATTTGCTTTCTTCTGGCACATCTGTCTGTTGATTTGTAGCCTTTCACTTCTGACAGCAAACGTACGTTAGTAATTTCCTTTTGTTTTGGTCAGTTTAACATCCAGGATCTCATTTGTTAGTCCAAGATTTGACTCTTATCACCTAAACTTTGGTAATCAAAGATAATTCTGATGCATAAATATTTCAGAATTTTGGAATCCAGTTTTGTTCCAATTTCGGGTACAAGCCTATCCCTGCATCACATCCCAGGTCTGTCTGTCTTACAGGCAGCGGACCCTGGAAACCTGGGGTCTCTGACTTCAAGATAGTTGCAAGGCAGTTTTGCTGCAGTGTTGTGAAAATGGAATTGCTTTTACAGACTGTTTGGATTTCAACAAATTGACTTTCACTCATGGAAAATGCCCCGTTGGAGGATTTTCAGCCTATTCTATTAATACTGCAAGGGAAAAATATTAACTGAAACAAAAGGAAATGTTTTAACTCTCTGATGAGCAAAAGCTTCATGAAAGCATTTGATTTCCTGGCAGCATTTCTGCACAGGCTTTCCTTAAGAGACACACCAGCAGAAAATGTGGCCCACTGGCTTTCATGAGCTGTTGTGAAAATGACTAAAAATTATCGAAGCAAAATTGATTTAGGCCAGCCTGACTCCTTGCTACATTTTTACTCCGCCTCTGTGACCTTAAACTGCATCTGACTTCCTGGAGAATTAATCCTTGACTGAGGAAAACTTGAGTGAATACCTCAGTATTTGGTATGTTTATAGCATACCTGGATATAATGCCTAGCTCTGTGTTAGGCAGAGGATGAATAGCTTGCAGAATGGCTTATTAATGACTTTGCATTTGTTTTTGCCCCCCCAGTTGACCAAGACAGATAGAGATTAAGAGACAGCAAGCTATAATAAAACATCCGGCTAACAGAATTCCTCCCGTGAGTAGCCGGGCTAAGACCTGAGAGCTGTCAGCCACCCTCCTTTTACTCAGACCTCGCACACAGCCCCCATAGGGCTCTGATGGAGCATCAGGGCTGGTAGTGGAAGAATTAAAATCCTCCTGGAGGCCCGCTGAGCGGGTGTTGCTCGTCCCTGCTTGGGGCTGTGAGGAAACAGGCATCGAGGGGAAAGGGACTGTGGGTTACGCCACATCTTTCTGATGTTGCGGCTACCTAACAGCATTTTGATTTTCTGAACTGCCGGGGGACACCTGATGCGTTATGGATCATTGGGAATCAATTGAGTGAGATCGATAAAAGAAGGATTCCTGCTGGCAGTGAATAGGAGTGGGGTGGTGGCTGAATTGCGCTGAAGGGTGTTTGCAACCATATGCAGTGCCTTCCATCACGTGGTGTGGCGGTTGTTAGCAATCATGGTGGTGTTCACATGGTGCCAGAAGGGTGCTAGGTGCAAGAAATGTAACACCCTAGAGACCTCAAGGGGAATCCACTGGAGAGAGAAGCACTGAGGGGGAGAGAGAGAGAGAAGGAGAGGGAAGAGAAACAAGCCAGAAGCCACAAAAATAACATTAAAAAAAAAAAATTTGTTTTATTTCTCATATGCACAAAAAGATAAAATAAAAGAGCCAAACAGAACTGAAGCGATGAGGAAAAGCCAAGAGTGGCTGCAGCAGCCTAGAATGGACATGACCCTGCACCTGGCACTGGCCCCTTCCCCTCCACAGTCCCATGTCCGGCTTAGCCTGGAGAGCATCAGCAGGGCTGCTTACAGCTGGCTTTGTCGTCAGTTCTGTAATTGTCATTGTTTGATCCCTCCTTCCTGCTTTGCAAGTTTGCCACCATCCTGGGCCCAGCCAAGGAGCACACTGTGGTGTTTGTGGGGTCCCTCAGAAGCCCTCACTCTGTCAGTGCCAAAGAGGGCATCTATGATTCTTATTTATTTTCCCTTTTTCTCAGGGACAAAAGGGTGGTTTTTTTCCAGCAGTTCAGCAAACCAGAAATTCCTTTAGGAAAATGTTTATGTGCATATATAATTACACACTCAAGAGGAGAAAGGAGTGCAGGCGTTTTTGTTTTCCTTTTGTTGTTTAACATCCTCACATTCATGTTGTGATTAATTCTGAAGTCTTACTCTGAATTTCAATCATCGCTACCGATGGGTCAGAAAGCATGCAGGCTTCTCCCTGTTTCCACAGCAGGGCTTGTTGCCACCAGCCCTCCCCAACAGATTTACAAGTTGCAAGGGTGTCAGCTTTAATGCATCTGACCCATGCAACACTCCCCCCATCTTGCCCCGTGTCCCGTTGGGCCAAAAGGACATGGGACCTGCAGAGAACAGGACTCAGTTTTAAATGCCATGGTCCCTATTGCTTCCAGTGAAGCATGGCATTTGAGAACTCATGGGATTCTTCCCTCATGAAAAAATGGTGACAAAAGGAGATCCAGTCACACAACATTTCTGCTTGGTCCGTTAGATAAAGCAAACGTAGCAGCAGAGCTATGAATGATAGGAGAAGAAGGAAGTGAAGGAAGAGCTAAGGAAGAAGAATAAAGAAACAAAGAATGATTTGTGAGAAAAAGGAGAAGAGAGAAATGTAATGGAAACTTTAATTATTATTCAGAATAATACTTAAGACTTTGATAGAATTTTCTTTCCAGGATCTCAAAGCACTGAGCCGGTGCTAATTAATTCAGCCGTGCAACCCCCCTGAGAATGAGGAACTATTGTTATCCCCATCTTATAGAAGATTGGAATTGAGGCATAGGGGGGAAATTGGACTCGACAAAGGTTCTCTAGGGCCATGAGAAGAACTGGGGAGTTTGGGGTCCCAGATACCTGCTCTGATATCAATAATGCTGTTCCCTCTCTGTATAGAAAGTGCATTGGGAATGAAGAATAATAGAAGAGAAGGTTAGAAATGGAATGGAAAGAGAGTGTGAGAAAGAAATTAGAGAAATGGAAGAGACAAGAGAATGTAAGAGAGAGATGTGAATCAGAGACTTAGCTGGATTTTGCATAGTGATTTCTTCTCCAATCCTTTTTCACTTTTTCCTGTAAAACTTTTTAAAGAATCATGAAAAAAAAAAACAAAACACCTATAACAAAGCAACTGTTGACCTGTTGGGAAAGGGGTCCTTCCAAGGTTTGGCTGTTCCCTCAGGTTCTGGATTTGTGCTGTGCTTTATTGAACACATCGTTTTGTTTTCAGTGAGCACAACGAGACTTGCACAGTACAGACAGCGTGTTCCTTATCTACAGGATGAAACGAGGCTGTTTTAATAACTACCATGATGAAGATGGAGATGAACTTATATACAAGAGGAGTTGCCTTCACATTACACACATTATCTTCCTACAAAGCAGCAATTGTTTTTGCAAATAACATAATATTAAATAATTGGTAGAATTTTTGCGTTTCCTGCATAGTCCAGTCTAATGGAATCTATATGAATATTGATGGTTTTCTTCTGCATAATATCACCACATAATTCCCCGTGTCAGCTACTAGACTTTAGCTATAATACTCCTTTACAATGCATCCACCAACTGTAAATCAAAACAACCAACACAAGAAACTCTTTGGCAAATGTAATTCAGTACATTCGCATGGGGGTCTACAGATGGTGGTGGAAGAGGATTAGACTGCCCAGTCTTTTGCATAATTCTGCTTTCCTTTTAATTTTCCTGGTCAAACTGCATGCCATACTTATGAACTTTCCAGACCAGTCCAATGCCTGGTGGAAATCCTCTTTTATCAGTGGAGTTACACCAACAATGGATTTGGCCCTCTGAGGGTCAAATCAAGCCAGCCATGTGTAAGCCAACTAAATCCTGCTTTCATACCCTAGCTCGTGTCTCAAGTTTAGTGAAATACCATTATAGAAATAAGCATTTCTGAGCTGCTAGCTTCTCTTGAGGTGGCCCCTGGGCTGCAGGTTGCCATGTATGAGGCGTGACAGTCTCCTTTTCTCTTGCCTCCTCAGGAAGTTCTCCTTGCTGCTCCTGTGATTCACTGCGTGTGCCCCGACCACCTGCTGAGTGAAACTGGGTGGTGCACAAGCAGAGCAAATGCTGTACTGGGAGACTGAAAGGGAGACTTTGCTAACAGGGTCCAACATCTATCTGGTGTCTGTCAAGGAAAACAGAAGGAGTGGTAAAAGTAAATTTTTGGAAATTACTCAGAATTTTCTTCTCATATAGAATGAGACAAGATAATGGGCCAAATTCTAGTCCTGTTGACAGTGTAACAACTCTGCTATTTGCAGCAGGTTACTCGGAGGTGAGACGTGCAGAATGACACTTTTAATAGATCAGGAGTAACCTTTGACTTTATTCTGTACAGGAACAGATTTTACTTCTACATCTTCTATGTAAACATCCCTCCAAATTCCGTTACCATTTGGGCACCCCATTAAAGAAGACACAGACCTGTAATCAGCTAGAGCCATGCAAGGGCTAAAAGTGTCGGGTGAAAGGGGCCTTTGGGATCAACACAGCTGTTTACTGATGATGGATTTCATACATACAAGTTAAACTTGGAGACAGAATAACGAGTCCACAACATCCCCTCTGAGGCTTGGAACTTTGGATTTTATACATAATGTTGGCTGTACAGATTGCTCCGCTGTTCACTTTTACGCCCTTTAAGGGTTTGATTTTCAATCTTGGTTTTTTCCATGGACAGTAGCCCACGAGTTTTATCTGAAACCTCTCTAAAACAACAAGGATCTACTTTGGCAGACTTGATGCCCTAGGGACAGGCTATAGCTGCCTTCATGTTTTCTTTGAGTATTTTTTAGGAAGTGTCAGTGCAAGGTACAGTTTATGAGTTTGCTGACGATACAGGAGTAATAAGCATTTCTATTGACAGTTAGTCTTTTGCAGAACAGTGTTTGCCAGTCACTTGGGAACAAAAAAGAGCAGAGAATCCCTAGAGAATCATCAAGTGAGCATTTGGGATAAGGGGTAGATATTAGGGTGCACAATATAGGACTGAAGATGAAAAGATGGGCTGTATGTTGGGACTGGCTAGTAGGATGCAGGCATATGGATTTGAATGGAGGCCTATAGATTAGTAAGTATATGAGCAGATGGACTGGGAATTGACAGGGGCCCATATAGCAAGGCTATAGTGGTTAGGAAATTAGGTGTCAGGCACAGATGATGAGGTTGTTGTCACTGGCAATGGGGATCTGGAGAATGGGTGTTGGGCACATCTAAAATTGTGAAAGTTGGGGTGTGGGTGAACTGAAGTCATCACAGGTACAGGGATTAAGGTAAAAGGAGCAGAGGCTAAGGACTAGGGAACCAAGCAATAATCCCAGCCAATCCTGAATTTGTCCATCTCAGTCTCAGCTGTCCAGGGGGCAATCAGATGGGCCCACATGAAGCCCCACACTTTCCACCACACAGCGCAGTTAGAGCGCAGCTGGGCTTGTTTTCTTTGTTTGCCAACCAGTGACATGGAAAAGCGTTTGTTGACTCAGAGTGCTTTTTTGTCGACTGATGTGTTTGGTAACTTTGTCAGATGTGACTTGTCCACACTGCTCCCCAGAGACAGGATTTGGGAAAGGGGGAGGAGGCGACAGGGGTGGAGCTGGCATCCAATCCTCTCCAATACCACCATCCCATTGTAGTGCAAAACAGAAAGGAAACAAAACCCTGGAGTGAAAGAGGAGCATCAAACGTCAGAGGAACTCGTCTGCCATTCAGGTGGCGGGGAGGGATGGGACTTGGAGTTTTATTTTTGTAGGGTTTTTAAATTATTATTTTGGTTTTTTTGTTGCTTTTGTTTGCTTGGGTTTTTTAGAAAATTGGGGATTTGTTCTTTTTTTTTTTTTTTCTTTTTACAGACCTTCATGACAAAGCATAAAAACACCGTTATATTTATATATCTATTTATATATTTCTTCATTTCGTCGGTTGGTTTGTAAATGTTGCTCCATCCTCCTGTCTGAGCTGATTGTGTGTCACAGAATTTGTGGGTGTATGTGTGAGGTTCCTCCCGACTCTGGCTTGCAAAGTCACCATGCGTGATATGCAGCCAACTATGGGGGAAGCCACGCTGGAGGGTGGGGATGAGGTGCACAGAGAACCCCTCGTGGGGTGCAGATAGTTACTTGGTCCTTTTCTTCATTGCCAGATGGGCCAGGTCTCTGTACTGCCATCTCTGCTCTAGTCAGACTGTTCCCTCTGTCCTGGGAAACAGGGTGAGCATCACAGATTATGTGTGTTGAGGAGTCCACCACAGAAGAGCGTATCTTTGGGGAACAGTGTTTCATGAGCGGCATTCTCCCCCGCTTCCCCCGGCCCTTACCGCTCCCAGAAGAAGGGCGTCCTGTAAGGCAATGGTTGCCAGCTGCATTGCTTCCCAGTCACCCTCAAGTCCTGGAAGCCAAGGGGACTTTGTGTGGCGCGGTAGGGGGCTCCTGCAAGAGAAGCCACTTGGCCACGGGTTCTTCCCGGCGTGGAGGGAGCGGTTGGGGCAGGGGGAGGGCGAGGACGGGGGGTCTCAGTCTGGTGCGGTGAGCGCTTGGTCCGGTGCCTTCGTGGTGAAGAGAAAGGAACTGGACTGTTGGGAGGAACGGAGAAGGTCTCTTCACCCTTCCCAGGGATGGAGGGAGGTGATCAGACAGGTACAATGTGGAGGCCTAAGCTGTCGCCCTGCAGTTTCATGTGGTTTCCATGGTAACTAGTGGCGGTCATAGGCAGCGGCAGCAGTGGGAGGTGCGGAGCCCCGGGATGTGGCACTATAATAATAAGGGGAACCTGAAAGTTAACACAGGAGAAGAATGGACTGGTTGAAAGGACAAACAGTAAAAAAAAAAATAAAATAAAAAAAATCAAACGAAGAAAGGAAACAAAGGAGAACTGAAAAGGAAAGGAAGAAAGAAAAGGAAAGGAACCAAAAGAACAAACTTGGGGAATCAGCTCTTAATGGGATTAGGAAACGGCAATCAGTGGAAGCCAACCAAGGGCTGTGTGTCAGTGGAAAGATATTAATGTGGTCTCTAGCTCTTAGGCCCCTCTGTGGGAAGGCAATTGTTTTGCTCCTTGTGACCATCAGGAAGTTGCCAAGAGGGAAACCTGTGAGTATTCCCGCAGAAATACGCCACACCTGTTCCACGGCCACCAGGAAAGTGTCAGGGCCAGATGTTCTGAGCATACCTGACAAGGTATAGTGGCCCACTTTTAAAACCAGGAGGGGAGAAATGAAACTAAATTATGATATTTTATTATTTGAGATTTTGGTCACATTTGGCATGAAAGCTCTCTAGGTGGTTATTGAATGTGTGTTAAATAGTGATTGATTATTAAGATCACATTTACTGAGGTTTAACAACACTGGAATAAAATGTGCCTCTATTATCTAGTTGTTAAACCTCAGTAAATACATTGGTAATAATCACAGCTGATTTATTTTACATATAATCTCTTCCTATTACCTTGCAAAGAAATATTGTGTTAGAAGATATGGTCTTATGTGGGAGGTTTATTCTCCTTTGAAAAAAACTTGACTTTCTGGGCATATTAGAGTCACTGGTGATGGATATATCCCTGCAAGAAAACTCTGCTGGCTATTGTAAACCTAGTGATGCAGCCTGTCTCCCACTCTGAACACTGGTCTGATAGGAAGAACAACTGTGAGATTTCCAGATCCTCAGGAACTGACTGTGGGTTTAACTTCGGAAAGGAGTGAAACCTCATCTGGATTTTTAGAAGACCTTGAATGGATGATGATCACAGCCTGAGAGAGTACCAGAACCTGAATTTTACTTCTGATCTCATCTGGAATGAACTGTGGATGCAGGACATGGAGAAGACAGAGTTGAACTGAAATTCTGAACCATCTCATGGAAGAGAAGTCGGCTTCAGAACAGATACAAAACAGACGTGAAGTATATATCCATCTAGACACTGGACTGGAGAGTCAGGAAAAAGGCCTCTCACCTGGCCAAATACTTGAAAGCCCTCTTCAGAAACAAACAAAAATAAATAAATACATAAATTAAAAAAGAGTGACAAACAGAAGGAGCGCGAGGCTGGGGGTGTGCTGTGGGAAAGAGGTACTCACTTAGTAACGCAGGGTTGCTGAACCGCCAGGCCTCGTTGTAGGTTGTGTACTGAGGGTGGCTGTAGGGATTCCCTGAGAACTCGCTCCCTGGAAGAAAGCAAGGGAGGTGTGAAATGCAGTTAGGAATGAAGAATTACTTTTATTATTCCATCAAGCTAGTGTTCGTGTCAAATTTGTATGCAGCAGGAAAACTAGCGTATCTAGCTTCCTTGCCCAGCTGGGACTGTGCCCTTCGGGACACTGTAGTGTTTGCTCAGTGCAGTGTTGCTTACCCATACAATTAAAAATTATAAGATTGACCTCTTCAGAATCAAGAAATTAGTTTAACATAATGAAATTCCGTAATACAAATAAATAATTAAACTGGTTTGTTTTTTGTTGCCTTCTGACTTCTGATTCTCAGGTTGCAGCAGGATTGCATATGCGAGCTTTTTCTGCAATTAACTGTCAGCTTTCTTTTAAATAAAAATCTAAGGTTCTCCAGTTGTGTCAAGACATCAGGCATGGGAACTTCATGGGACGAACTCACAGTAAACTCTTTGGAACCAGCAGTGCTGCTGGTGGTGATATGTATTGCTAACTTTTGTTTGTAGGGTACTGAGGGTGATGATGTATTTGTGGAGGAGAGTATCATTTGTTATTGGATATGTTCTGAGGGTGGACTTAAATATAAAACAAAATGGAAAACATATTAATCACTTTCTCTATATGATGTTGTTAGTCAGAAAAGTGATTCATATATGATGAACCCCACCTTTATGCTTAGTTAGTGAGTTACAGAAAAAACTTGCTGTATTCTAGTTCCAGAAAATAATTTTCTAATGATTAGTGCTTTAGGTGCTATTCTGAATCTAAAAGACAAGCTGGGCTACAGCTCCCTTTATCACATTCAGTAAAATGAGCCCAACCAAAAATACTTGTGAGCTTTGTGATCTAATAAGATTCCAAGATTTGAAAGTTGTAGAGTCTTCTTAAATATTCAGTTTTATTGTGCATAAGGAGCTGAGTCTCCTTGTTTTATAGAAGGCTGTGCAGGGCTAGGGGAATTATATTTGGTTATTGAGGAGGTATGGTGCTGCATTCAAAATAAATAAATCTCCCCAAACTTAAAGGTACGTAATTCTGTTAAGTAAAAACATGCCGTTATCTGATCATAAGCTGAATTTAATGCAATATCAACAGGCTGGGGACAATTAGTACCATCTGAAAGATATCATGTGCTTAAAAGACAGTGAAAGAAGTGTGATCGTTAACTTCTGCTCAGCCCTGAGGTGGGGCTGGATTTGCTACAGCAGAAGTGTTGGGAAAGCACCTGGGGTTCCTGCTAGATACCATGGAATATGGAAATAAGGCAATGCAAGATGCGCTGGATGCCTGTGATACAATTACCAAAGAAATGTCAATTAATTATACTGTAATCTCTGAAAATCTCCCCTCACTGGAGACTTAAAGCCAAAACCACAGAGTCTCTAGATGGCGGAAATGAAGACTGTTGAAGTCAAGGGCTTTGCACTGGTTTAAACTTGAGGAGAATTTGTCCAGACAGGTTTTTTTTGAAGATAGGGTAATAACCAAAATAGTCAGTACAAAAATGTATATGTATCAAAAACAATCACCATCCAAAGGTATTTAAGTCACAGTAGTTTTTAGTTTTAGCATAAAGCCTCATTTTGTGTGACAGACCTTATTATTACATACTGTTTTAATGATAACTTGGCACGTTTCCATATCTAGAAACATTTTGCACTGAAAATCCTGACAGCTAGCTGGGAAGGAATAGGTAAAACCTGCTAAGGTGACCAAGATGCTGTGGGGTAGGGCACAGAGGCAAAAAGCAATGCATAGTCCAGATTAATCTCTACTGAAGTGACCTATCTGTGGGATATACTGGAGTGAGCTTGCCAAAGAAGGAAAAAACTATATAGATGGGATTTTCTGTTTTGAAATGCCTCATATAAACATCATTTGTCTGCATGGGGAGAAGTTCTGGTATCTCAAGGCTTCTTTCTCAGCCTCTTCTGAGTTGCCACCCTAAACTGTTTACAGCATTCCTAAAGCACGGGTTAAGTAGAGAGTAGGGAGAAAGAGCCCCAGCTCTGGAGCGCTGGGGAGGAGGGAGGGCAGCCACTGGAAACAGTGTTTATTGACGAGGAGTGAAAGCATGCATGCAGCAGGATAATGAGCTTTTGAGCTCAACTGTGACCAAGAGGAACTGAGCTATCGCCTTCCCCGATCACTAATGAAACAAGTGTAATTTCCTCATCAACATTGGATTCTGTTTAACGACTCCCTGCCGTTGCCATCACCAGCCCTCCTGTGCATAAACCGCAGTTCCCTTCAGTGGGTGCTCACTTCACCAAAACAGTGCAGAAACTTGATGGCGTTTCTGGGAGAGAGGACGAATTGAGGCAGGGATCAAAGGTGCTGTGTTACCTGTGTAGGAAACAGCTCTCAGACATATAGGTTAAGTATAGGACGATACCTGATTCATGCTTCTTTGAGTGACTAACCCCTGCTTTTTCAGGTGTGTGCTCAGGGACTACTGGCTTTCATCCATGTCCACAGCCTGGGACCTGAAGTTACAGGCGAGGGCGAATGCAGGATATGTTTCTTACCACATCATCCGCAGACATCTCAAAGATATCTGCATGCATGACTGACCATGTTGCATGGATGTCCTGCTACTGGAGACAACTCTTCTCTAGGCCGTACAAGTAGAAGTCTAGTGAGAGGTTGTCATGGATAGAACAGATCAGCTTTGGTTAGCACTAGTCAAATAATCTTCTCAGAAACAGTTTTCCATTGGAAAATGCTGTCTCATCAAAATGAAAATGTTTGCATGAGCTTGTCAGTTTCAATGGTGTTTCGGAAGGAAAAGTTCTGAAATGACTGCAAATTGAAACAAAGTATTATGTTTCAACTTTCTTGTTTTGTTTCATTTTGCCTTTCTCATCTCATTTAATTTCCTTTCAACTCTTTCATTATTTTAGTATGTCTTGACATCTAGAACATGTTGACATTATTGAAATGTTTCATCCTGATGTTTGCAAATTGAACCATTTCAAGATTCTGACTCCTCATTCCAATGCAAGATGAAAACAAATGTCAAAAAACCAGATAATTTCATGGGCTTGAAATTCTGCTTTCTGACCAGTTCTAATTTTAGCTCCGCACCTTTATTTAGAGAAGACAGAGCCTCTTTTTCATATTCACTCACATCTAGACAATAAAGTTTGTTTGCATGTTAGTATGTTTCTTAAAGATACTCTCTGAGTGGTCATCTTGCTGGCTTCTTGTTTCCAATGTAGTAACAGCACTGGTCCTTCATCTTTTTTGGCCGAGGAGCATGTAACAAACCATTGGCGACATAATATTTGTTTTCTCTCTTCAACCTGGACTCCTAACAGAGGTTGCAAGCAAGCACAGAGGATAGATCTCAGGAGACCTATATTCTGTGCAATCTGTGCTCTGGGAACCTTTACAAACAGTATTTCTTGGTATCTGTATTTAAGTCTTGGCATGTTTAGTCTTCTAATACAGAAACCATGAGGCATGAAGTGAGCCTAGCAGGTGGCAGGTTCAGAACAAATAAGGGAGGTAGTTTTCACTGAATATGTAGTTAAGCTACAGAACTTCTTGCCATAGGTTGCTACAGATGTTAAAGGCTTATAGGGGTTCAAGAGACACTGTTTAAGTTTGTAGAGAAGAAACCTATCAGGGTGTTTAATATTAAAAAGAAAGATACTAAGTCTGGCTTAGGAAGCCTCTGACCTGCAACTTGTTGGAGTCTGGGAGATCTTTTGAGAAAGTACCGATACATGCTTGCTCTGTTTTTATGCCCCTTGCCCGGCATTCACTTTTGGCCCCTGGCAGAGAGTAGTGGCTGCAGAGATCTGCAGTGTGACGAAGGCCAAAGCCAAGTCTCATGTTCCTTCCCAGGAAGCCTCTTTATCTCCATCTTGTTGGCTTGAGTCACATTAGAAAACAGGAATAGAAGGGCTGCCAGGCCGGGCCTGACCAGTGAGGTATGACTGAAACAGTCGGAACTTGATGCTCTGTGGAAAGATGCGATACCTACTTCAGGATGCCCAAGTAGGCCACCAGAAAAACTTCCTTTAATTGAATGTTGACATCAGATTTAATGTGAAGATATCCATTTGAGTTTGATAATCTTTTTTTCTTTGAAGCATAACTCAACCTTTTTTATTTATCATCCCAGTTCTTTTATTTTTGAGGGTTTTTGTGTGTTTTTGAGGGCACTGCTGTCTTGTGGATAAATAGCCTCCACATCAAGGAGCTGAAATACCCTCTTCTTGTATAAGTGACCCCTGTGATTAGGGGTCTTAAAATTCTTGTCCCAGTTTAGATGCTGCTATCATCATTGTGATGAGGATGCTAAACTTACATAGCAGTCACTGAACTATGGAGAAGCTGAGAACAGTCAGAAGTTGAGAAGAGCCTGCTTTATAGAAGTACGTATTCAAAGAGCCAGCTATTTTTGTGTTCTTAACCATTTCTATATGCCATGACCTTCTATAAGTTTTGACCTATAACTAACTTAAATGTTGGCAACTTGGTCTACCTACTGTTACTGTGGGGGGGCTTTTAATTGATTTATATTGCCTTGGCGCTTCTCTGATTCTGGAGCCAAACCGTCCCCCTGAAATACTCAGTGTAGAAGGAAATGCCTTAAAATTTGCCAACTCCACATCACTCTAAAAATTCAGCCAACTGATCAACCATGTCAAGGGACTAAACTGGGGAGATAGGGGACCAATCCACTGTCTTTTCCTGATATGGAGGTCAATCACATCATCTTCACAACATAGCCTGACATTTTGTTGTGCCTTAGGATCATTAGTGGTAGGTAGCTTGTTAGCTCTGGAACGTGACTACAGGTATTAGCCAGTACTTCATGGTATATATATAAGCAATGATTTGTCATTTAAAGATGTTAAGAGTCTGACCTGCAAACATTTCCTATCAGTGATGTTTTCACTGTCCTCTCTGCAGTGTATGTTCATTTAACTGGTTGTTCTGAGATTTGAATGAGGCTTAAGTTAGGTGTTTCATATCATGGTGATTTAAGAGCTTTCTGTCCTCAGCTTTCTGCCGCATCTGTTCTGGACTCATGCCTCCAGTAGCAGAGGTTACAGGATGGACTGTGTACCTGCTCATTAGCCATTGTGACCCAGGGAAGTAACATAAACAGAAATCAGTGCCAGACAAAGTTCTGAGCTACCATGGCTGAGAAACAAAAATCCTTCCTCTTCTTTTATCTGCTGGGGATAACGGTCATCAGAGGAGTAGGGAATAGAGCCTGAGGCAACAAACTCTTCAGTTGCTCTATGGTAAATGGTCCTCTCTACTCCATAAACACTGGGAGAATCCATATGCCAAGAGAAGGTATTTCTCCGAAGGCATTGGGTAGCAAAGAAACAGTTTGCCTTTGGACGTAGGATTAGGCAGATAGTTTCTTGGCTTGGAGGCACTGTCTTACAAACAGGAGATGGGTAAGTATTTGGCTGTTGAAAGTGAACGTTTAGTTTCTCTTGAAATGCTGTTAATCATTGCTGAACTCTTAGCTAGTTTAGGCTGTGATTGGTAGGTCTCTGAAAACTGCAGGTATTAAATTATCATTGATGATTTTCAGTTTGATGCCCTGGCTTTAGACAGAAGTTGTTACCCAAAGTTAGCGGGTAGCTGAATATCCTGAGCCATGAGCAGTACATAATAATCTGTATGGGTCATTTGAAAATAATTACATTAGTTAATGAACACTAAGGTTAATTAATGACTAATTAATTGCCACAGGTTATACATAGCTAGTTGCCCGTAGCAGCATTGAACCAGTTACTAGAGAGAGATATGTTACAAAAAGCATTGTTAGCTACATTAGTTTTAGGCACCTGATGATTTCTTTATTAAAAGAATAGGCCTTACTATCAGCGAAGCAATAGCAAAACCAACTGTGAAAGCTCTTACAATGCTAGTATACCATTCAAACGTGTGCACCATTACTGAGTCTGGAGGCTGACTTACCAGGAACCATTCCTGCAAGAGTTGAGGTTGGATAGCTGCCTTGTCCAGTTGGGGGAACATGGGGTGGGTAGCCAGGCAAGGTGGTGCTTGCCATATCACGACCTGGAAATGGAAAGAATCAGGACAGGTGATCAACAGCGACAAGACCTTTCAATATTGATTTGATATCACCTTTTGTCCCACTGTCACATGACTAGCAGCTTGATAGGCAAGTGCTGTGCAGCCTTCTCTTACATAAGTGCTGTCCATCCACTGAAAATTTTGGGGGAAGATTGTGGCACTTTTGATCTCACACTGTACAGATGGATGTTAAAACGTAGCTTTGTGAGGCTGGAAATAATTCGGTTTGTTTAACTGTAGATTTTGAATCTATTTTAGCTAAATCAAGATAGCCTTGAGCTGCATGGAGAATGGCAGCATATTCACTGCCAGAGTTGCTGAGCTCCTGTCTACATGCAGTGGATGCAGATCCAAAACTGTGGTGATGTTGCTTTAGGGTATGATCAATGTGCAAGGCATTGGAGAGTGATCCCAGGGTTTTCTATGCCTGTCTCTCTTCCCACCTCTGCTGTTTACCTGCTGATAATTTTAGGCAAGTCACTTCACCTCTCTGTGCCTCTTTTTATGCTGCAAACTCTTTGGTGCAAGGGCACACTCTTAGTAAATTTGCACAGTGGTTAGCCTGAGATCAATACTTGTTGGACTCCCTCCAGGTGCTAGTGTAATTAATACATATAATCATAGGATCATGCGAATTAGTTTGAGTCCCACTTCATTTCTATTACAGGTGCAAGTTTTTGTTAGTAACACTTAAAGTTGTGATATCTTTTATCCAGCAAAGAAGTAGAGAGGGGTGTGGACTGGGTGGATGATTGCAGTTTATTTTTCATCTCTTAGGAAGTGCAGCTGGAGGCTTTTTGGCTGATGCCAGAGGCATTTCCTCATTTGGACTGGTTAGCCTGAAAATGGGCCAGCCAGAAGGGCATTTGCTGTTAGTGCTTATTGCATTTAAATGAACTAAAATCATCTCAGAAGCTGCTGGGAATTTCAAGCCAAAACCAAAAAAAAAAAAAAAAAGGCTAAATAAATTAAGATAATCTTTCCCCCACAGCTGCTGGGAGTTTACAGCTCAGCCTCCAACGCTGCCTACTGAGATCTCAGTCTGTTCCAAGCATCTAAGTCTTTCATGTTCCCTAGGTGAACTGTGGTTCACCAAGAATTTTGTGCCATTTGTTGTTCCTTTGTTAAATTTTATCTCTCCTGTCTGTTGTAACTGGCGGGCCGGAGTCTGATTCACCTTTAGAAGTGACAGGTTAAGTGTGGCCCATGGACACCACTGGAGTCACTGTAACTATGCTGGGATATGCCAGTGAAAGAAGGATAAGAGTTGGTTTAGGTCTACTAGTGGCAGAACAATAACTGATAAAGCGGGTCCTGGAACAAGCATGAACCTTGCCTGGGAAATTAGGAATAAATTATAGTTACACAGCAAAGCAAAAACTAATCAACATGGAGCATTAACCTGAAAGGAGGAAGTTTATCTGGGATGAGGTAGGCTAGACCGGTGTCATTGCTTTCACAGGTCTTGACTAAAAATTACTGAGGTGATTTACTCAAGAAAAAAGAAATGTAAGTTCATTCTTTCTCCTTGAAGAGGTTCATGATCAGTGCCTGATGTTCCTAGCTCACCTCATCTTAGATAATGGCACAGAACTACCGGACAATGGCTGAGCCGTTTTCCAGCCACTCCCCAGTATTGATAAAAATAAATATGTAATGCCTCAGGGATTTATATTCTCTGGTATTCTACTTTTTATCACCATCATTCCTTTAGTGATTTGTAGCTGTGCGTTAAGCTGTATGATTAACACCTACTAGATGTAGTTCTTTTTTTCCTCACGTTCTTTTAAGCCAAGAAAGTTTTATTCTTAAAATTAATGTTCTTTTGGTTTCATTTATTGACTAGCCTGAGAAATAACAACAGAAGATGAGTGAGAAAACAGTGTCACTGAAAAGTTAGAGAGAACATTATGTAGCAGCAGGCAAAATTAATTCATTTTGACACTTCCATTCAGGTGGGAACACATACACACTCACTCTGCTATCCGATCTATGCACATATGCCCCTGTGTTTTTATTCAGACATGAGCATTCAGAGGCTGATGTTCAAAACTCAGTGTGGAAAATTCATCGGGAAGTGATCATCTGTCAAAATCCCAATCTTGAAAAAGAAGATAACAAACAAGTACAGTATCAGCAACATGAATACGAGTCCCACAGAGAGACTCTTAAAATGCTGTTACGTACAAGCAGGCCCCTTCCATTACCTCCCCTCATTACCAACAGGTAGACAGCATTATTAAATTACTGAATTCCGGGGCTATGGCAAAGCTAGCACCTGTCCTGCTCATAACATGCTTCCAACTCCAGTTATTCTCCCTTCTTGAAGAGCCTTCTAAGTGATGAACAGCACCTTCATCACTGTGGTACTGAGCTTTTGAACTCTTTGTCTCATTTTTAATTCTCCATAAGGGTCTTAAGGCAAGTGCCTCTCCTGAAACACAGTGCCTTCTAGGCTAGAGTGTGGTCACCATCCCCAGAGAGATGTATTGTTGGAGAGAGTCTGTCAGGAGACTCCTTGTCTTAGGAAGTGTCCAAAGCTCAGAGGCTCTTACTGGCTGCAGTAAGATTGGAGCAAGACAGTGTTGTAAACACAAAAGTCTTCTCTACTGTTACTTGCCACTTTCCTACAGGGAGGTTTAGACAAGGTCTCCTGACAAGACAAAAGGAGGATGTTAGGTCAAAAGAGAAAAATAATATAGGAACATGAAGGAGGCAGAGGTAAGATGTGTTTCTTGAACATTTGGAACTGTGGTCTGCACTAAGACTTTGTTCTGGAAAAGCTCAAATTACGTTATTTGACAGCGGAGTGACAGCAGCCTCAGCAGTCACCTAAATTGATACCTGTTGTTTCATCCGAGCCACGCCTGAGCTTCTGCAGCAATGTTGCTTCAGTCACCTTGCACAGGAGTTTCCCCTAGTACCTACCTGAAACTTCTCCTTCCCCCCGTTCAGCCTGCTGCTCCTAAGTGCTGCCATCTTCTGCAACCTATTTTCCCACTTCTATCCTTCCCTTAAAGGCCACCTACCTCAGGTCCGTATTCCTTTGGCTGTAAGACATAGTGTCTCACCCACCCTTCCTGGTCTTGACATTCAGACGTGATGCCCTGTTTCTTAACTACTTGGTCTGCTGTGTGAAGGCACCAGCTGACATTGACACTGCCAAACCAGGCGACTCAAATATTGCTCACAACATAGCTATGTAGGCACTGACTGCCTACATACTTATCCAACTCAGTAGTTTGTACGACCCATGCTGAACGACCCTGTCAGTCCTAGAGCTGGCCCGGTTATTCAAACTGCTATCACCCACCTTAGGCCAGCACACAGGACCCTTGCTGGGTCTTACAGTACTCAGGGGCATTATGGATGTTGAGGCAACACAGGATTTTGCTGTACAAGTGTTTCTATACTAAGTCCCAGACCCATCCAACTGGGATACCCTGTCATTTCTAGGTAGTTACAGCTTCTTTTCCCATTTTATTCTACAAGATGAAAGACAGGCATGAAATCTTTTTGTGACTCTCCACGGAGCTGAGAACACATGCTGCATACACAGAACTGGAACATGGTTGCTCTGGTTCCCACTTGCACTCAAAGAGCTTGCAGCATTTACTGGTCTCCCCGTCTGGTGAAACTGAACCCCTTGCCTGCAGCATTCCCACTGAGTTTGTGGCCAAGGCCAGTTACCTGCTATCAGAGGCTGGCTGCTGGACTGCCCAAAGTGGGCACCATGATGAAGGAAGGCACTGTAGCAAGGCGTGGACACATCGTCTGAAAGGGCCATGTGGAAGGGCTGAAGATCAGCCTGCCCAGAGCCGACCGGCGTGGTGGGAGTGAAAGGGGTGAGAGAGGCTCCATGAGGCTCTTGCTTTATACTGAGGGGAGAGGAGAGGTTTTCTGTGGTAGGGTAAGGGATGGACACAGACAGACACAGGGAACAGGGGAAGGAAGAGGAGGGTGGGGAAGGGAGGAGAGGAAGAACAAAATGGGTAAATGAAAATGGAGTGGTTAAAATCTACAGGGAAATTAATTTAAAAACAAAAATAAAAATAAAAAGGTTAGAAGTAGATCAGAGGAGCCAGTGCTGAGACAACAGCAGTAACTGCACCCGGGGGCTGGGCTCTGACTGCAGGGGCAGCGGGAGATGGGGGGAGTGGAGTGCGGTGGCAGGTGGGAGGAATGGGATGCAGGACAAGGAGAGGTGAGGAAGGGGACATGCAGGAGAGGGAGGACAGGAAGAAGCGTAGGGTTGGGAAGGAGAAGAATGCTCTGAAGCTTCTGTACTCTCTTTCCTGCTGCTTCCTCTCGCTGGCTGAGGGTGCATGAAGATGCTACACTTACACAGTTTGGCCCAGGGAATTATACCACTTTGTCTCTCCAAACCCAAGGTAACCTTCCCCAGGAGAGCAGCGTGGTTATTAAGCATCTGTTAAACAGGATGCTTGGCGTAATGGCCAAAGCTTCTCAAGCCAAACTCTGTACAAGCTTTGACAAAAAAGGCACAGCTGAAGTTTGAAGCGGTTAAAATAAAAATGGGACTGTGCAATTAATAGGTGGACAGACAGATAGACCAATCAATTGATCTTGTTCACAGTGGCACACTTTGGAGTTTTAACCATAAAAGCAGTCAGTACTGACTGTTGTTCCAAGAGTATAGTGTTGCCAGACAGATGCCTTGACAGAGAGATATAACGGAGGAAAGGAAATGTGGGAGACTTATAAAAGGTCTTATTTTGATCGTTGTTTGCATTGGGCCTCCATTTCTGATGTGCAGATTTGCATAGGCACAATAGATACAGCTTTGCAACTGCTCCTAACTTGGCTGCCAGGCAAGAGGTTTGGGAATTGGAGGACTCTGTAACCTAAAGCACCGGTACTCCAGAATACCCACTGTTGTTGGGTCAGCAGTAATAGAGTCCTATATTTGAACATCTGAAAGAGAAGTATGGATGATGTGATCAGATCCAATCCAAATCATATAGCAAACCATCCACCCTCAGGTAAACAAATTAAAGCCAATAAATGAAAGCCATCTCTCTGCTGTGATGGCAAGTGTTGCCAATAGCCTATGAAATAAGTTAGTTCTGATGCTTTTGATTTATACAGAGAAATATAAATGTGACATATAATGAGGTCATAAATCTGACTTCATTAATGTAGAACTGGCTTAATTAACTCTAGGCACCTTATTGTGAGGCTGCAATGCTCACCTAGACAATAAAGGGCTGGGCAGTTTCTATCTGTGAATGCTGTTTATCCTGAGGCATTTGTTTCCTAAAGGTTTGCGACCTGGCAGAAATGATAGTTTGCCATCTGTGTTCTTTTCCAAGTACCTCTAAGCTGGATGGTCAGTAAACGTCTCTGATCACTGGGACTCCTTTGTGGCAAAGACATATGTTTATGTTTCAGTTGACTGGGAAGGATCAGTCCCGGCCAAAAGGTGCACAGTTCCTCTTTATTTAGTTTACTTATGTGAAGTCTCCAGTATGCTGAGTGAGGATTGTAATTTCTTCTCCCTTTTTGCTATAGGAAGGTCTGTTTGGTGAGGATATGGGAAACAGAGGCTGGACTATCTGGTTCTTGTTGCACGGTTAATTAAAGTCAGCAGAGTAGGCAGCACATTAGAACCTACTTTCTGCTTTTTACAACTATTTAGTATCCTAAAATCTTACCAGTGAGTGTGCCAGTGCTGGTCTCTGTAGATGGAGAACTCCCAAAGCTATTTTGCTCCTGCTTTCTTTGTCATCAGGTGGCAAGAAGTGCACAGATTTACCTTCAGGACAGATAGGCAGATTCACCACCAGCAGTCTGGGAGTGCTGAAGCCTTTATCCAAATAACGTTGATACTAGATAATTTGGATTAATAGATCTATCTGCACGCAGAAGGCTCAAAGTTCCCCTGGCTCTCAGGGGCTGCAAATGAAGTGATATTTTTCAAGGAAGCCATTTGACAGTCATACCTAAATAAGCCAGGGATGCTTTGGTCCTGGGCATTTTCTAGGCTACTTTTTCAGCTCTCCATGATGTGCAAGAGAGAGCAGGTGTGGGGAGCTACTGGGGAGGAAGGGGCAGAGAAGTAGATGGACATGGGAAGCGTGGGTGGGCAGAAGCAAGAGGTGCTATGGGCAGAGGTTAATCCTGTTTGCACAGCCCCCAGGCATGGTGGGTTTCCTAGTCCCTCCCCTGCTTTATTTCTCTTTTAAAGCATGGAATTTTCAGCTATAATCCTTCCTAAACCACAGCATTTTTCAGGTGCTCTGTGTAAGTGAAACCATAATCTCTGGTAAAACAGACCGCTTAAGCTGCTGTAGCATTAGGCCAATCTGATCCAGCCCCTGGATTTCCGCTCTGCCCAGCCACCACCGAGAGGATTTCAGCCTGAAAGACTATCTAAAGCCCTTGCAATGGCAACAACTGTGCTAGGCCTTGCCTTGCAAAGCTGAGAAGGGTTAAGGGACCAGGAGCTATTTGTCCCGGTGCTTTGAGGCTGTTAAAGCCGCTGTCAGACTCACCGTGGAGATGAGCCCAGCCCTTTCTTGAACACATCAAGGCTTATGAAGAAAAATTCCTTGCACCTTCCAGAGGCAGCATCACTTACTCAGTGCAGGGGAATAAAGAAGTCAACAGCAACATGGCAAAGAGACTAGGACACAATAACACTAAACACTCTTCTCTCTAAGAGTAGTGGAGAGGAGGCGAGGATAAGGTCAGACAGTGAATGATTGCACAACCGAAACTCAGACTTTTTATGTGTCTATCTGTCTATCCCTCTACGCTCTGCAACTGCACAGATATAACTTATATTCCATGTATCTTTACTGGTGGCTGGCATTCACCAATTTTTACTCCTTTGTTGTCCAACACTCCTCTGACTAAAAGCACCTGAATTCTGTCTCTGATATAACTCCTGCCACTGCTATGCTGGAATAATTGCCCCAGCAATGAATTATAGCTCCAAAGTCTGTCAGTGTAGATGAGATCAGCTGATCTATCTATCTATCTATCTATCTATCCATCCATCCATCCATCCATCCATCCACCTGTGAATGGCACAGTCCCATTTTTCATTTTAACCACCTCAAACTTCAGCTGCACCTTTTTTATTTTCACATCTGATTTTCTCCATTCTCTAATTCTTTCGTATTTGTGATGGAGAACTTGCCCCTTCTTATCCCAAGTCCTGCTAGTGCTGGTGAGCTGTGGAGCAGTGCCGTACTGGCTCGTCTGTGTCTTGGGGGTATCCCTCAGAAAGGCTGCATCAGGCGACCCCAAGGTATCTGTCAGTGAATGTCCTTAGGCTGGAATACCAACCTGTAGTGAAATTGGGGGTGGAATGAGTTTGAAACCACCCCAAAGCAGCAGAAATCTATTCCTGCCCCAGGCTCCTTTCGTCTTCTAAATGGCAAATGATATCCTTGTTTATAAGCAACAATGTCATGGTGGGGGAAATTTGAAAGGGTCAGCAGGGTGGGATTAGAGATGGAAATATAGCAGAGGACTACATATTTTTTGCATCCCCTGCTCCTCTCTTTTCAACTGTACTTGCTGAGTTATGGCTGTTTTTCTTCCTTTCTAACCCTCTCCTCTGTTATCCAGCGGAGAGCTAGAACTGGTGATCTCTGGCTTAAATTCCCCCTGCGAATTAAGGGATTTTAGCCAGACAGGGTGAGAGGAAGATTCACAGCTTTGGGTTCCTACAGAGACTCATCTCAGCTTTTATCGTGCTCTCTGCTGCTGAAGGGAAGTAGGGGTGTTTGCAGGACTAGATAAACTGCTTGTTTTTCATTGCTGGCTTCCTGGAGGATAAGCTACCTGCATCCAGTGCTCCTTTTCAGTAAACAAATAATATCAAGATGGCACATCCCTGCATAAAGGATGGTTTGTACACAGCCAGTTAACAACGCTGCTCACCCTCTTGACAATCTTTAGTGTTCTTCATCATTTCCTGGGGTCTCTATCAAATATTTATATGACCCCAGCACTGCACTCTTTAGAACAGATACCCTTACAGCATCCCTTAGGGATCGCTCTTTTGTCTGTAAGGAACTGCTGCCAGAGAAGATGTACTCAAGTTTGTGTAGGAACCCTGTGCCAAAGCTGAATGTTATCTCAGTAGAGTTCATATCCTTGTCCCCTTTCTTGAGTCCCAGCCCATCAGGTTGGGCAATTACTTCTGCCTTAAAGTGTATTAAAGTATGCCTTGGTGGGTTGAGACTTGAATGTTGCCCCTTAAACAAGATGCTTTTGAAATATATACTTGGAAATGTAACTAGAACATGTTAGTTTTTCACACAGTTCTCATTATAGGTATCTTCAAGATTTCATCACAGTTATATTCTGCTGATTGTAAGATAGGGTAGATCTTCCTGGGTAGCCGATAGCAATACTAAACCTGCGAAGAAGGGCCAAAGATTGCTGTAAGCTCTCCAGTTCTCTGAAAGACCGCAGTGGGCAATTTCAACTGTAAAAGCAGCTGGCCTGATTAAATCCAGTACAGCTGATGGGCATAAAAAGTTATTAACACCTGCTGACAGGTATTGCTTAACTCAGATATAAAGCATAGTCTTTGCTGTCAGTGGGAAAATATCTACATCACAAAAATTTCATCACAGACATACTTGTTGGAACTTTCATTTAGCCTCAAAAGGAAAGGCAAAAACTGAATTGTTGGAAAGACAATATAACTATTTTATCTTAAAACGTCCCTTTTTGTCCAGCAGCATAGAGTGTGGTAGCCTGACATACTGTCCCCTTGCTGAGGGAAATCGGACTGGGAATGCCAATTCACTGCTATTGTAATTACACGACATTATCGTCATTCACTGCTATTGTTCACTTAAAAGCTAATTTAAGGAATGTGAGACATTATTTCTTTTGGGCCCATCAATTTCTGGGTTCCTCACTTGAACATGATTTTCAAGCCCATGAGCCACCTTCTTCAGCATCATAAAGTTATTTTCAGTGGAACTTCCATTGTGTGTATGGAAATTGTTATGTGATTCCTCTCCTTCCTGCTACTCCTATCTGTGCCAGGGATCATTCATCTGACCATCCATCACTCTTAGCCATTTGGTCCTACAGAAGACTAGTAACACCTTTTGCCTTTCCAAATTCCTTGACTAGATAAGAAGATACTATCTCTTCTTAGGGATGGGAAACAGTTGATGAAATGTGGAGGTCCTGTGGACTTCTATTTTTGCCAAATTGCTCATCTTAAATAGAGGAGAAGCTTGCTCACAGAAAATACCTCCTTCATTTTCATGAGGCAGGATAGTAACAATCTTGCAGCAGCCACATGAATGATTGTCACATTCCCTTTTCAGGGCATTGGGGCATCCAGGGATGTTCCCAACAGCCTGACTGCTGGTGGCAGCGGCCAGGGTGCTGTGCCGCAGGGCATGGGTCTGTGTATGTGGGATCTGCTGTCACCAAAGCCAATCTGGGGCCCCTAGCAGTTTGTTGAAGAGGTTTTCTTAAGTCAGCTCAGTCAAGCCCTGACCATGGCTATTGCTCCCTGGTGTCAGAGACTAAAGTAGATTGGAGCAAGGCAGGAAATTTTCACCAGTACGAACAAGGAAAAGGGGAAGGAAGTGCTCCTCCCCTCAGAGTAATGATGTAAGCACAACTTATAATGGTCAGTTTTAATAATGATTTAAAACAACAAGCTGTATCAACTTGTTTTACATTTCTAAAAGGTTGAATTTTATAGCTGGTAACAAATATTTTGTCAAATACAAAATTTACCCTAAATTTGGTTATTTCAATTTTTGCGAAGTAGATGAACTGCATCTGTGCACATTTATTTAAGCAATTATGTTGTTTAATATAATTTGTCTTTACGTATTATTATATGAGAAAACAGTGAACGATGAGTCCATATTATTATTTTATTAGATTATTAACTTTTTACTTGTGATCTGTGTCAAGTTATATTTGGATGGAAATTAGAGTTAAAATAAAAACACTATTTGTAATTATTCATGCTAATTAAATAAAATGACCTCAGGTTCCCTGACTTCCTAAATATACTAGAACAGGAAAAACAAGCTAAGCAGGTTTTGCGTTAAAAATTACTTATTAAATGAAGGAAAAAATATATATAAGGAGGAAATGGAGCTGATTTTAGAACCTGATTTTAGAACTAATAGATCTGATCCTTTCACCCCAAACTTAATTCACTCACCAATAGAGGAAAACAAACTTTTTCAAATCCTAGTTTGTTTCTTAGTTTTGAATGACCTGGTTATTGAACTGAACAAAATTCTCTTCAGTTCGCTCACTATGCTGAAACAAAGGAAATAATATCTTTTCATCTGGCAGGAGGCTGAAGTTCTCAAAAGATAGTTTATCATTTCAGAAGAACTTCAGATCCAGGTGTCCAGCCAGTGATTTCTCTGTGCTTAGCATCACAAATATCTTGAAAACTTTCACAGAAATCAGATGCTGTTTAAGTACTGGTTTTGTATATCTTTCAGACATAGTAAGTAGACATAATGTAAGTAATTATATATATATATATATATATATATTTTTTTTTTTTTTCTGAAACACATTCATGCGTGAATTTGAAAAATTAACTTAAACTGAAAAAAAATCTAACCCCATGCCAGGGAGTGGAGGTCTGGTGGAAAGTGAGATTGATGGGTTTTGTGCTTTTTTGATGCCTTTGACACATCTTGAGTTGTCATCAGGATTTCTCACTGTGGATGATACCTTGTTGCTTTAGGGAAAAATGTATTTCCCAGAGAAAAGAAAACATTTTCTATACAGGACCTGGTAGCTGTTTTGGTGGGTGATGACAATTTTAAAAGTTACCTGTTCCTGTTAAGAGGTGCCAAGCATGGCACAGAAGTGCTCAGAACAGAAACCTCCGCACAGAAAGAGAAGGGGACTCGTCGTCCCACTTCAGTCAACAGCAGAAGTTGCTGAAGTGATTTTTTTTTACCCTGTTTTTCTTGGGCTTGTCTTTTCTCTGCACTGTTTGTAGTGGGCTGGCAAACAAGTCTATTTAGTTAAAACTACTGGGATTCAATTAAGGGAAGTTTTTCTTTACCTTTGCTGTAATTTTACAATCCCTCTAGTAGGTAAACCCTCCCCTTTAGTAGTCTGTTAATAAGCAAGTTTCAAGCCATACATGAAAAGCCCATTGTGTTTTATTTTGCATAGTGCTGCCTCTCTTTTGGGTAACTTCTGGGCTAGACAATTGAGTTGGAAAGGGCTCTGCTCCCATACTATGAATCTAAGTCCCTGGAACTCAGAACGTAGTTTGAAGACACACCACTTCTTTCATGCATTCTTATTCCCAAAGATGTGACTTTTGATGGCGCTTAAAGAAAGATCTTAACCTTTGCTCTCAAAGGATTCAAAGCTTCTGTGAGCAACCTTGTGCTTTTAAAATACTCCTGTTGCTAGTGCCAAAATCTTGAGGTTCTCCTCCGCTCACGTTTTGGGTGTTAGCTACTGAGTACCTTCCAAAATCAGACCTGTGGAAACTACTGAATAAAAGAAAGCTATCGAGGTTCTCTGTGTTTCCTTAGCCCTGTACAGTTTTGTACTCATCTGTCTGAGCTGTTTGCCTTCAATAGAAATAATTGAAGTAGAACATCTCTGAACAACAGAATTCTTGTCCTGGTGTTCAACTGCATGTACATGCCTTATCTTGGTATGTTCAAGCTTGGATCTTTGCTTCTAGGAAATCTGATGTGTGTCCAAAGATATTGTCCAAGAAACTGTCAGGGACCTATGCCAATCTAGCTCCGATGGCCACGTGGCATGGAGGCAAGATGTAGCTGGCCCACTGGCCTGTGTGTGAAGGAGGAGCTGAGGTGGTGTTCTCAGACAGCTTTTAAGAGCTTTCTCTCTCTGATACTTCATAAGGAAGTGGCAAAATTCTGCACTGTCTGTTCTATATGAAGAACAGCAGGACCATGTTTCCTAGCCCGGTGCTCAGCTCACCATGAAGTGTCAGCTCATTCATGGAAATTCCTTGCAGGTACTTAATGGGAAGAAATAAGGGTGACCTGTCTGCTCCATAGTAAGCAAATGTTTTTCTTTACTTCGTTTAGGAGATGTGAATAATAAACAGACCATCTAAGATGCACTAGATAGAATAATTGTCTGAAAGGTGGTGTTTGGTATTGGCAGTACTGAGCAAGGCTGTGCTGTATGTAACTGTGGTGCTAAGTGGTGCCTTTGGATAGATGCCCAGAACTTTGGGAAAGGGCTTCCTCACGTTGGGAATGTTTTGCAGCATTTCTAGCTCTTCAATTCCAAGAAGCTCACAGATGGACAGAGGGACAGCAACATCTGTACTTGACAGTCTCACTACATTCCAAGATTTTAGGTAGCTACATATGGCTGAGGTTTTGATGGCTTTTGGAGGTGTATATTCTCAGGATGGTGTGAGCTGAAAGAGCTTGCTAAAGCAAGCTAGTTGTGACCCATGGAGAGCAGGACTTTCTCTGAAATCTTCAGAAGGGCAAGATTCCAATGCCAGACAGCTTTGGTCTGGAAAGATCTAGTGATAATGCCTTTTGTTTGGGAAGACTGAGCTGGGGAGACTTTCCTGTCAAATGAAGCTAAATCTTATATGCTGAAGTGACTGCACACAGAGTTTGTACCCTGCTTGGGTGGTTTTATTTCACGTTAGTTCCAGATATCACCTGGGTTCACAGCCTGCCCTGGACAAGAGCAAAGAGGCATTTCAAAGATGACAGTGTTGCCACAGAACAGGCAGCCGACAATTCAATACTTGCTATTACTCCAATATCCTTTCTTGGAAGAGGGATCTGGGTGACATCAAAGACATCTGCATGCTCCCAGCCTCCTCCTTAATCTCCTGGCCAGGGCAGATGAGAGGCAGCACTGAGTTCCTCACCTCTCTGGTCCTTCCTGAGAGCATTGCCCAGCCCCACAGCAAATATATAATGAATCATTCATCTTTAATAGATTATGCAAATTGAGGACATCAGATCAATGAAGATCAATAACTGCAACCATTTAATTGCCAGCAAAAACATTTTACGAATGAGCATTATCTGAAGTCCTTTCTTGGGTAATGGCACCATTAATCCAAACATTGGATCCTGGCCTAAGTGCAGAGGAAAAATTCTCTGCCCCTCTTCCCCTGTTGCCTTTCAGGGTGTTGAGGGTTTTTTTTTCCCTTTTCGTTTCCAGTTTCTGAGTTTCCCCATCATTACCACCAGTGAACAGCTCCCAACACTAATAGTTCTGCTTTTGTTACTCTGTGCTGATTGAAATGTCGCATACAGATTGAGATGTTAGTGCTAAGTTGCCACCTGGGAATGTCAAGCTGGGTCTGAAATGAACTTTTCTCACTCTTGGATCCAGATGGATCAGATGGGGATGTTCTCGAGCTGAGATGGGAGTGTTGCAGGGAATAGAGTGAGGATGGCACAGGGTGGGGGAGACATGACGATTTTCCGCCTCAACCCACAGCCACTTCTGTGAGGCCAAATCTGTCTCCTGCCATCCCCTTGTGAGAGTCATGTCCAAAGCTTGTGCAGCATCCCCAGCCTTTGGGAATTCTGCTTTCATATTAACAGGCTGGAATGCATCCTCTTCACTTAGGCAGAAAGACTAAAAAGAATTATTTTAATGGCCCATTTGAACCTTAAACTCTGATTTTAGGCACCTCACCTTTACATCCAGCTATGGGGATCTGCCTCCCATGAAGGAGGGACAGTACTGCTCTCCTACTGGCTTTGCCCTCCAAAGACAGGAAAGTGTTTCCTGTAAGAAATGCAGATCTGCTAAATGGTAGGTGGACACTGGCTGAGTTTTCTTTTCCATATGCAAATACAATGAAAGATGGAACAATTTTGCCACAACTGAGCCATTTTTTTCTGGCCGGCTAAGAAACTGCATGGCTACAAAGATGCTGGATCAAGCCTGATAGCAGTAAAAGCCATGAAAAAAATCTCAGGATGTCACGCCTTCTAGACACACTCTAAACATGCAGTTCACCTCCCCATGGTTCTCCACAACATTTTGCAGACCTCACCCTGGATATCCTCTGTATTTGAGGTAACTGTTACTAATCCTGCCCCGGTCCCAAAGTTCCTGGTAGCCCAAAGTTGTGTACAACAATATGCCTTTGCTCAGTGTTTACTGAACAAGCGATGACTGTCTGCCTCAGCCACGAGCTGCTTTGACCTCCGAGGCTGTTTGCAGGGGCTTCTGCAGGAAAGCATGGAGATACAACCTCCAGTGCAGCTGCTGCAGAAATTGCCTCCTACTTCTGTGAATCTCGATTCCTTTACTGTCTTGCATTTGCTCTCATTTCCTACTCTCCCCGACACTCCTGAGGTTAATGTGCCCACACATGAGGGAAGGGGGAAAGCTGTGAACAAATTTATTTTGCCAGCTGCTGTTAGAGACTCATGGGCTTAAGGAAGAGGGGGTTTAGCTGTCACAGTTCAGCAGAGCTCAGTATTTAGATTGCAAATGCCCCTTCCAAATGCCAGAGCTGAATAAAGCTTAAATTATTATTTCTCTCCAAGAAAACCAAGTGGGTCATGGGTCAGCCACGACCTTCCTGTTCTCAGACACAAAGAAAAAAATCACAGTGTGTATTTGGACATATTTGTCCTCCACCAACATCCAACCCTAAGCCCCATCTGAGCACACAAGTTCCTGATCCACACCTGGGCTTGCCTGTCTGATTCACACCTGGGCACCTCTAGATGTACCCAAAACTGCCAGTACTCTGGATTTCAAGCTTCTCTTGAGCCCTTACGTCCTCCACATTCTTTCTGTCTCTTTCCATGTTTGCCACAGAGGGATCTCTTGCATTAGCAGAAAAAGCAGAAGCTAATGGTGATGAGGGAAATAAATAAAAAGCTTGGTTCTGCTGTTTGGTCAAGCAGCTTACCGGTCACCACAGGGTACGTCTGGGGTCCTGACACATTTGTCCCCAGGTCTGGGTTAGCAGAAGTGGATAGACTTGATTTGACTTCATCGAGACCAGGGGTCAGAGCTGGGAGGGAGTACTCATTACCCTGGGGAAGAGAGGAGAAAGACAGCTCGCTATTGATGCGCCAGGAGAAAGGGAAGGGTGTACAGATGAGGGGGAGGAAGAGGAGAGATGCAAACCCCTGCACAGATGGAGGAAGAGGAGGAGGAGGAGCATACGGAGAAGATGAAGTGACAAGAGGGTTGCGGGGTGGGGGCGGTTTCCTAGGATGAGCTATCCCACCCGCCTCTGCGCCACTGGGAAGGGGAAGCGGGATGAGGGATCTGGCCCATTATCTGTGGTGTGACTGAGCCTTCGTTCGGTGTGATAGGGATGGGGATGGCTGCCTGTGCCACCCCAGGGGAGAAGACATGGGAAATCCACCTCCCCTCCTCTTGGCTGAGATGTTTGCCCTGGTGACAAGGACAGCTGGGCAGAGGGCTGCAATGACGTGACTGGGACAGGTGGGCTGCAGGAAGCAGACAGTGCTGGCCCAGAGTAGCCAGGCTCTCTGCTGGGTCCTCTGCCTCCCCTCTGCTGCTACCTCTGTCCTCGCTCTTTAAAAACAAACAAAGAAGCTTCATCCCCTGCCTCTGTCACTCTGTGCACTGGGGTATGAAATTGGGGAGGGGGGAGGCACATGGCTAACAGAAGGGTGGGAGGGGGAGAGCCATTGAATCTGAAAGGGTGTCCTGTCCGAAAGGCTCTGGTAATTGCCTTTTTATTGTGGCAGCCTCCGGACCAGATGCGGGAGCTGGAGAAACCAGGAAGGCTACAAAACAGCAGGAAAAGTTGCTCTGATTAATATTACGTTAAATTAAAACTGATTTTCTGCTCTTTCTGCTCTGTTTTTTTTTTTTCCATGCGCTTCCCCAACCCCCTCCCCACATCTCCCCCACTCTAGCGGGCTCCCCACACGCTGCCCCCTCCCCGCCCCTGTCCCTGCTTGGCTAGGACTGCCTAGTCATTTCCAATTCCTTCTCGTATTGATCTTCCTGTAGAAATCAGTTTTGTAATTAGCTGCAAATTAGGCCTTCTACTGGGGGTGAGCCTGCCCCCTGATTTATCACCAGAGTAATTCGCTGTGATCGGAGAGAAATTAAAATGAACTCAATTAGGCTTCGGATTTGCTTTATGGGCCCTGCTCAGAGTTTCAGGGGGAAAAATGACTGTGCTGGTGCTTAATAGTCTAATGAAAGTAAATAAAGGTTATTCATTGTAATAAACCCAGGGACTCTGGGATGAAGGGAGTCCACAGCCAGCCTCTCCTTCTCTTCCTTTGTTGGTTTATGGCTTGGGGCGGTTTAAAAAGACTTTTGATTTTCATTTTATTAAGACAAACAGCTTTTGGGATAAAAGGCCGGGGAAGCAGGGGGGTAAGGGAAAGGGGGGCAGAGCTACGTAAGTGCGGAAAACTAGGTTGGAGATGGGAGTCAAGTCTTCAGCTTTGGACCATGATGGAAAATGCTCCGTTAAAGCCTAACCCTGTGTCTCGCTGGTCACTGCTGTGATCTGAGGGTGCAGGAGTTTCCATGCAATGCTGTGTGCCAGTGAACGTGTACGGCAGTGTTTGTGTGTGCATGGCAAAAACGTGCCGCGTACCTGCAGGTTTGTGTGCAGAGGGAGAGGCAGACATGGGGATTTAGGGAGAACACCATGTGCATGTTCATGAGAGGAGGTAGAGCTTGTGTATATGTGTGCATCAACGTGGTGATGTATTTACAACTAGAAAATGTTGTGACAGGTAAATGTGATGTATGTGCAGTAACAAGTCAGTGGGAGAATAGTGAGTGAAGAAGGGGAGAGTAATTTTGGTGAGGGAATCTCCCTGCCATCATTCTGTGGGTCCCCATTACCAGGCCAGACCCTCACCTGCTCAGATTTGATGTGCTCTGATGTTTGAAAGACGTCAGGGTAAGAAGGACGCTCAAAAACTCGATCTAAAGCTTCCAGCTGCTGCTGGGTGAAAGTGTCGCCACGAAGGTGCTTCCGCAAAGTGTCCACGCTGCTCTGGGAATCTCCATTGGGAACTGAGCCCTCGGATACATCTGCAGGGCACAGACAGAGAAAACAGGGAGTTAGCACCACCCTGGCTCGGATCAGCAAGGGATGTGGGACAAGGATGGAGTGGGAAAGAGTGGGGCCCTCCGCCTCCACCCAGGGAGCTGTGTCCCTCCTGCAGGACAGGGAGGCTGCGGGGACCCAAGGGGAGCCCCCTCCTGTCTGCTGGGGCAGCCGGGCTGCTCCCATGGCCTCGGTGGGACTCTCCTCCCTGGGATGAGTGAGGCTGTGAAGAATGGTGCTCAGCTCAGAGATGAGTTTCGGTTCCGCTGATTTTCAGTGTTAAAAATTGCCAAATCTCCATTGCTGAGCATAAAATGGGAGCAAAACACAGCGATTAGCATCACTAGGAGGCTACTGGAGAGGCAGCTCACAGAGAAACCAGAGTGTTGAGGATGGACCTGTACTGGAGAGGGCTGAGGAAGCCTGGAATGAAGAAAGGGCTCTCTTACAGCTTGGAAGGGAGTAAGCCTCTCTTGGAGCTCCCCAGTCCCAATAGCAGTTATAGCTTTCTTGTAATTTCCTTCTCATCTGATCTTGTCCTGTTATACCCCAGATGTGTCTTTCATCCCCCTTAGATAACAGGAATGATCCTGTTTCTTATTCCATGTTTCACCAGGGACAAGTCTCTCCCTGTGGAGCATCTGTTCCATCCTAAATACATTGGTTTCTGTTAAGAGCTCTGTCCCATTCTCCTACATGTAGCTTGTGATTTATCACAACCCATAACTCTGTTATAAAACTCCCTCCAAAATGAGAAGAATCTTTGTCAGTGCCCCTTCCTATCCAAAATGAATTATTGTATTACAAAACCTAGTCCTACTCAGTGGGAATCGACCTTCCTGGTATTCCTTTGTTCTTACTAGGAAAAAAAAGGGCTTATTTTTCTGGTAGAAGCATCCCCGGAAGTGCATCTCTGTCCCTGTAATATCCCTCTGGCAGTCCGGTCTCACTGCACTGCCTCCTGCTGTGTTCCAGGTGTGTCTTTCTCTGTTGTGCTTTCCCACGTCTCTTACAGCCCACTCATTCCCTTAGAGGTGAGTCCATTATAAATGCCCTGCCTCATCCAAACTGAATCGTTGTCTGTGATAAACCATCTTATCACCCACCTGTTTTGGTTTTGTGTTGGGTGTGGTGGTTTGGTTTTTGTTTTTTTTTCCCCTGTTATCTCCCAAGTCAAATGAGGTGCATTTATCTCAGTTATAACCCCTTTTTATTTGAAGTGAGTTTCCTGCTATTAGCATCTGTCACATCCAAGGTGAGTCTGTCTGCTATAACCTCCTGTCCCAGCTGAAGTGAATCTTCCTTTGTCATAATCTCTCATCTCATCTCAGGCAAGTCTGCTCATTATAATCTTCTCCAACTGTGCTGAGTATCTTTCTGCTGTCACCTTTTAGCCTAACTTTGGTGAGACTGGCCATAATCCTGTCTCATCCATGCTCATATACCTCCATACCTGAATCTCCACCTACTGTGCTCCATCAGGCACAAGTCTGATGGTGTGATAATCACCCCGTCTAGCCTAAGATCAGGTTCTCCCTCTTGTGCTGCAATTACCTCCCTGCTTATTCACTTCTGTTCCTCATACTTCAGCCTTCTTGGTGGCTTCCAATCTGTGAAATTCAGAAACTTACTGCCTGTCAAGAAACTGGTTGAGTGATCTGTATAGACCTTTTCCCTCCCCTGTGCAATTGCGAGGTGGTCGTGGGCAGCCGATGCTCCCGGGAGCCTGGAGTGGCATTCACTGTGCAACAGCCACAACCGTGACAGTCCGCAGCTTCATCTTTTAGTTCATGAATGGTGCCAAGATGAGTATTTTCCTGGCACAGTTAATGCCCAACTGGTGGCCTAGAGTTATAACTGCGCCTGCTGCCTTCTGGCTATGAGATATATCCGTTTATAGGTGATTATACGATATGATATAATCAATAGTACATTATATACAGTAACGTAGTACAGTACCACTTGCAAGACCATAGAAAGTATTACATATTGATTTGTCCCAGCCAGCAGCCTTCCCTTGAGTAGCCTCTTCTCTCTTTTTTTTTCACTCCTAGCCAGAGCAGGGCTGTTTACTGGCACTGATCCCTGGCATTTTCTCCTCTCCTCAGGCTTATTTGCACAAGGGAAAATTCTCAAGTTCCTGAAAGCTGGAGTTCATGACACATTTGACTACGAGAAAATAAAGCAAAGATCAGGCTTGGTGGACTGCACACTGCAGTTTTTGTGTTCTAGATGGACTAGGCTGTTATTACAGGGGGTGGCTCTCAGGAGAACTAGGGTAACTCAAGGCTCATGCTTCCAGTTCCAGTAGGTACTTCTGTCTGGTCCTCCCTGTAGAAAACTGGCACACAGCTCCTGGGTCCAAGCTTGGGGAAAAAAAACCAATGTGTGTTCCTGTATCAGCATTTGTCTCAATCTGTCTGCAGCCTGTGAAGCTGTTTGCCTTTCAGGATTTTTCCACATGTGTCAGTCAGTGTGTGTGACTGTGCACACCAGGATGCTAATACACATGGGTGCTTTTGCTGGAGATCATTATTCTGGTATTCTTTAGATTCTGCATCACTGTACATGTCTGAGCAGCCATTTGTCTGTGGCAACTGGTTTAGGCTGTATTTGATTTTCAAGGATGGCAGCCCTACACTATGTGTGGTGTTTGGTGTGAGTGGACAGGTGTTCATGTATATGGTAAAACTTCCATTGATTGTCATTAAACTGGATTTTACCCTTAGTGAGTTGCCCTGCATGGTTGCACAGATTAGTGCACACATGCACATGTGTTTGTAATTCGTGTCTGCCTGCAGACACACGTCTCCCATGTGTGCACAGGCCATGCCTTTGTGTGAAGCGGCT
The DNA here is from genome assembly GCF_964273445.1 of Streptopelia decaocto. Taxonomy (NCBI): domain Eukaryota; kingdom Metazoa; phylum Chordata; class Aves; order Columbiformes; family Columbidae; genus Streptopelia; species Streptopelia decaocto. The sequence continues at coordinate 51,628,751 of NC_138659.1, forward strand.
GAAACCACAGCTTTCCCAAGTCACTGTAGGAGTCTCTTTTCCTTCATTTATTCAGAGGCCCTTCAGATCTTGACAAATCTGTCACTCTAAATTTGCGAGAGATTATGGTGCTCTCTCCCTAGCATGGAGAGAGGTGATATATGATATCTGCTGCCCCTATTGATTGCCTGATCTGGTGGCAGAGGGCTGGCGAAATGAACTTGAAATGAACATCATGCCTCAACTCATTGTGCGTATAATACACTACTTAATCCCACATTTTTCAGCCGCTATGGAATTCAATTGATCAATCATGTCCCTCTGATAGTACTGTTTTAGGGGTTATTGCTGCTCTGCTCACTGACCTTTTTATTTATTTATTTATTTGTGTCAGCGTGTGTGTGTGTGTGCGCTCACGTAACTGCGTATATGCATTTAGGAAACTCAGGACCAGCTGATAAGAAAGGACCTGCATAATCAGTGGAAAATGAAAGAAAAGGATGATGGGAGGAAAAAGGGAAGGAACAGGGTTAGATAAGAAATCAGAATGATCAAAGCAAGCAAATAGATAGGGAGAGGTGGAAAAGTTGTAAGGAGAAAGGCAATGCTTTAGCTGAGGTGGGAGTTGTGGACATGGGGCACAGAGAGGCACTCTGCCATGGCCTAGGCTTTAAATCTACAAAAGAAAACAAACTTTAGACAGAGGCCTGTAGGCTACCTGCAGGTGGACTTTGTGTAGACAGCTTGCAGTACGATTGGACTTAATAATGGTAAGGCACCCAAATCCCAAACGTCACAGAGCAATAATATGAGCTGTGCATATGGATTTTACTTTTGAAGCAGAGAAGGTTTCACAGAGATGATCCTGAAAGACAGATTTATATGTTTTGTGTTGATAATGCTGAGACATTCACCGTCATGGATCATTATATTTTCTTCAAAACCAAAAGACTGTAAATCCCCTGTGTTTGTTTTCTGATGTCAAAACCCATAGAGGATGGGTTTTCATTTTTTCCCTGAAACTGCGAGGGACAGACACTTATACCTGGTCTTAGATCAAAGTTGCAATTCTCACCTAAGTGTATGACTCTGTGAATTCAACTAAGCCTCAAATATTGTAAAACACGAAGTATGGGAGCTGAAAACTGCATGGATATGAGCAAAAGTGGCAGTAAGGAGCAGAGAGGACTTTGGGGAAGAGATGGGGACCATCGGAAGACTGTGGGTGAAAGTGAAGGGAGGGCTCATGGGGAAAATTTGGGTTGGGAAAGACAAGCAGATCTCATGAAGAATGGCAATGTGGTGGGCAACAGTCACTTCAACTGATGGAGAACAGTTCAAGGAGTAAAAACTTAAGGGATGGAGGTTTGCCAAGAAAGCAGCTCTTGGAAGGGGCACTGTGGTGAAGCAAGGCTTCAGCTGCAGGGTGAGTCTGGGGATGCCACCTCGGTAACTGCGCCAGCTGTGCCTGTAGGAAGCATCACCGCCTTTCCCAGTTCCCTTTCTGCTGGCGGTAGAAACTCTGTGGTACTGTGACACAGGGACACCTCTCTCTTAAATAAGAAGGATCTTAACAAACAGCTTGAGAGGTGAACCATGGCCCCGGTCACTGTGTCCCTCACAAGAGCGCACAGTTGCTGTCAGCCTGATCAGGACTGGCCTTGCACATGTGACAGGAAACATCTCTCCTCTCGAGGGGCTGCCGAGGCAGCGCACACAGCCACTGTTCAGCATAAACCTTCGACACAAGACACAGAAATGCTCCACGGGTATCACAGAAGTATCCTGACAGATAACAAGGAAATGCTGTGCGGAGGACACAGGAACAACCTTAACTACATCTGACACAGGGAATATGCCCATTAAATAGCTCCAAAACAAAGAGACATTCCCAGGTCTGGAAGTCACAAAGACACCATCATGTACAAGTAGCATAAAGCAGAGTAATGCAGTTACTTGGCTGGCTACTGGTGACACAGAGCACCCTTGCGCAGGGTGGGAAGGGGCCATCTCAACAAATAATTCAGAAGTATTGCTGACAGAGGAAGACCTTTACGCACAGAAACACGTAGGAAGGTCATGAGAAGCTGTGCAGCTGGCACACAAACACGAAGATACTGTTTCCTTTTGGGGCGGGGGCTATTACCCCATGACAAGTCTGCCTGAGGGCCCCCCCGATCTCAGCTGGAGCTTCGCAGCATTACCAATAAAAATCGCAGTCATCATAAAAGTGAATGTGACTGGCATGAGAACTGCCAGCCAGGTGACACAGCAGAACCCATCTAATTGTCAAAGCCTCCAAGGGAAACGCATCTGTCTAACGCAGTGGTGCTGAGCCGGCTGCTGAAATGTGCCAGCAAGGCCACCCTGTCCTCTCCTGCAGCCTGCTTTGTCACCGTCCCCACCAGGGTGCTTCACTCAGAGCAGCCCTGTCCCACCCTCTGGGCACTCACGGCTCCGTGTGCTGCCCTTGCCCAAGTCAGCCCTTGTGTTAAGACTGCTCTTTCCCTTTATCCGATTTCCCTTCTCTTTTTTCCCCCTCTGATGTGTTCCGGTGTCCCCGCGCAGCCCGGGCTGTCAGGCAGCTCTGCCGGAGGTCCCGGGGGGCCTCTCCCCGCACTGCCAGTTGTTGCAGTTTCAAACTCAATTGTTCTCCTCGGTACTGAGGCAAATGGAGTCATTAATTACCTTCTATCGGCTGGGCCGAGTTCAGAACGCGATCGATAGACGGTGCTTGTCATTCATGGCAGCCAGCGCTGCACAGACCCTCACACTGCATTTGGCGTGGGTCCAGGATGGAGCCCACCACTGCCAGACCTGGGCTTCAGACCCTGGCATGGAACTCCTGCTGCAAATAGTGGACCTCCTGCATCTGCGTCTGAGCCGATCCCCAGCCAAGGGAGAGATCAAGGACAAAGACTTCGGCTGAGAGAGCAGATCACACGTTTTCGCAGGGTCAGAAGTGTCTGGTATTGGTGTCCTGGTCTGCACAAGCTGACCCAGTCTGGATATCATGATGTTTCTAGAGACTCTATTTGCAGCCTCAATGATTACTAAACTGATGCTGTCCTCCCCACAGCAGGGACAAGGGCAAGGACTGGCAGCCCTAAACTGGCGATCTTTTTCCCTGTGTAACTTTCTTGCCCTCTTCAGTAGGGTTTGGAAAAGGAAGGGTGTAAAATTTACAGGAGTTTACATCTCCTTCCAGAAGAATTTTTGCAGCCTTTTGGGCAGTGTGAGAGGAGTCATCTCTAGATGGGTCGGTTCTGTATTGCAGCATGTAGCAGTGCTGCATGAATTGTCGGGGCTTTGATTGCGATAACTGAACTGGTGGGAGGAAAGGTGAACCTCACATTCAGTGGAAAGGATCCCAGGTGGGTGCAGGATAGAGATGACAGAGCAAGGAAGGGGCTGGAAATATTCAACAGTGCACAGAGAAGAAATGTTACCAGGGATCTACACTGTGACAGTGAAAGAAGGTATGGTGCAAGTTCAGGTTATGTATAGTATGCTGCAGAAACAGGGATATTGGGAGATGAGTGCTGGAGGAATATCACCTCACAGAAGTGTATCAGCCTTTGTGAACTCTGCAGTTCTTCAGATTCCTGTGTCCATTTCCCTCAAGGGAATCCACAAGCCTGAATCTGAGTATGCAAATTGATGGTACTGTGCTGGTCCATGTGTCTCTGTAATTTAAGTGTGTCAGTGACACATAAATTGTGTGTATTTGTTAATTACATGCTCAGGCGCAGAGCAGAAAGGCTCAGAAACAAAGGGATTTTATGTTTCAAGATGTGGATATAGCTCAGATGAGGAATTGTTGAGCAAGGAAGGCTGCTCATGCAGGGAAGCGAGCGTGCCTGACCGAGGATGAGCGAGATGTGGGCTGGTGCCTGGCAGCTGGGGGGCTGCAGAGCCTTCCACACAGGGGTTATGAATGACAGAGCACCTCAGATGGAGCAGGGCTGGGCAGTGCAGCTTTAATGCAGGGCTTACATGAGCAAAATGGCAATGCTCAATGAGAATGTAAATGAAATGAATTGTGTGTGCAAGTGTGTAATGAAGTGTGTACTCAGATCTGTCTTGGATTATCACGGGAGCATGCAAATGTGCATTTAAAGAAGTAAGTGTGTGTATGCGTATGAAAATCATATGTATTTACTACAGCATCTAAGTGTATGATTGCAAATTCAGCCCAGAGCATCTGGGAAACTAAGTCTATACAGACTTAGGTTTGTGCATTAGGTAGTAATAATCAGCACATCCAGCCATACTGAATGCACCAGTAAAGGCCTTTCTAGTTGTTAAGCCGGAAACAGCTGCCTCACATGTGTGTCCAACATGTACTACAGCTTGTGCAGGTGTGGAGATGAGGCATGTTAGCCTGGGTAGTCAAAGTTGGCAGCTTCTTTGTGAGCAGTCACTACAGCTTTGTGACCTTTAAGTATGCCGGATGTGAGGGGACATATCCTGTGCTCAGTCAAGTTGTTGCAAATCCACAATTCTCTTACCTCAGAAGAGGCACTGGGGGTTTATACCATTGTAATGAGGGACAGAGTGTGGGTCCAACGTCTTTTACTAGCACTATGAGTCTTGACTGTTAGCCAGATAGAAATGCAGCTGTCCCCAGGACCCAGTACACTCCCTTTGTTTAGGTTGGCGGAATAGCAAGTAGAACTGTCACACAGCGGTCAGATTCTCTAGGGCAGGGGTGTCAAACTCATTTTCACCGGGGGCCATATCAGCCTTGTGGTTGCCTTCAAAGGGCCAAATGTAATTTTAGGACTGTCTTACATTCGGCCCTTTGAAGGCGACCGCGAGGCTGATGTGGCCCCTGGTGAAAACGAGTTAGACACCCCTGCTCTAATCAGCGTAAATCTGCAAGTCTCTTGCATTCAGTGGTTATACTGATTTACACATCCTGAAATTTACTGGAAGGGTTATCCTGATTTATGCTCTGGTGGTGTCCACAACATTGTCTTCAGTGCAGAACCCCCAGGGAGAGCTGCTGCCACTATGCTGTTCCCTCTGTCAGGGCAGAAGATGTTCTCAGCATCATTGGCATGGCTTAGCTCCCTCCTCTCATCTTCCTATGCCCATTTGTTGGGGAGCTACTTCTTGGCAGGATCCCTTTGGTGAGCACATAAAAAGGGCGGCTTTTGTTAGCTCCAAAGGACAGCAGCAATGCAAAAAATTACATCGCATGCAGCCCTAACTATGCTTGTTTAGAGAAACTGCTTGCATTTATGAAGTCTTTGGTGCGGAAAGCAGGGTTGCAAATGACTGCATCAGAGCGACAGTAAAGGCCATTAATTTCCTGTTATGTTTTCCTGTGTTGGGGGCTTTATTAATTTAATTTTACACTGTCGAACAACAGCGAGCGCTGACACTGCCACACTCAGAGGGTTTTTTTTTTCTCAAGCAGTGCTTTGCCTGACATGCAAATCAACGCTGCTATCAGGACCGCTAGAGATGAGGGAGCACACAGCTGCGCTGTCCACATCCAGCCCCATCTCCCAGTTTCTGGGAGATCCCCAAGGTTCCAGTGGAGCTCACTGGCACCTGAGAGGCCACTGGCACTAGGACTCAGCAGATCTGCATCAGGCCATGGACACCTCTAATGCACAGTCTAGAAATCCGAATTCCTCTTTAGCCTGCTGGGTTCCATTGGCTTGGTCCCCCACTAACATGCCACTTAATACCTCCTTTCCTTCCATTTCCCTTGCTCTAGGCTCTCCCTTCCTTTCATTCCACCGTATTTCCCCCTCATGCACACTCTACCTTAACCTGGCAAGTCAAAGAAGGCTGTGCCTGCCCCTGAGGCAGATGCTAGTGAATCATGTTATTGGAAGCTCTTCTGAGTCAGCACTAAACCAGTGCTCAAGCAGAGTGTTTTCAGAGCTGCCATTTTTGATGTGCCGTAAAACAAAGGCTCCAATCACTCAGAGTCATTAAAATTCCCATGGCATTTTTTGCAAGAGTGCAGACATTAACCTGGCTGTCCTGAACAAAATCCAGCCTGAGTGATTACCCACAGCATATCTTAATTCTCCTGTGGTTTCATTTGGACATGGCACAGCAAAATTTCACTGTTGTTGTATTGTTCAACATCTGCCATGGTCCACCCAAGAGTCAGCTACATTTCAGTAGTAAATGAGATCTTAAGAATGGGAAGGTTAATAAACAATATATAATACAGGATGGGTAACTGCAAAATGCCATGCAATGAAAGAGCTACAGGCTTGCAATATGCAGCAATCTGTGTGGTCTGTCATCATGCAAACTCCTTCTTTTTTTTAATGCTGATTCCTATAATAACTATAAATCATTACTAAAGTAATTTGGAATCTCTCTGCATGAGCTCATGTAAAGGCCTTTATTGGTATATGAAGGAGCCTATAGTGATATGACATACATGACTGTAATGTTTCAAATTGTAAGAGGTAGTCCCCAAACAAGAAGGGGCCCAGTCATGGGTAACAATCAGTTTCACAAACAAGAGAGGGCTGTGCAGAGAAGAGCCATAAGTATCTTTGAGAATCAGCTAGTGAGGTATTTTTTTTAATTTGTTGGGATTTAGTAAAGTTGTTCCAAACTCTAGGATATTTTTGATCTGCTTGCAAGGTCAACTCTTCTGTTCGAGGCCTCTCTCTTCCCACACTAGATACCAAAAGCCAAAGCGAAAAAACCCCAACAACTCATTTGGGAAACCAGGCATGGAAGTGTACCTGACCTTCCTAACAGCCTTTTCTAAAGCATCTAAGAGAGGACAAGAAGGCAGTCAAGACTTGATGGACATTTCATACACAATAATGACCTCATTAAGGTTTAATCAGATGCCTACAAACCTGTTATGATGCATATCCCCTAGCTTAAAAGCAGAATAACACCTCTGAGCCCTCATAAAAGGCAGAGCCAGTGAGAGAAAGAAATCCTGACCTACTCCACATCCAAATAGAAACAGCAATACCCATGACCTAGCTCCTGTTCCAGCACTGTGCTCCTGTGTGTTTTCCTGGAGCTGTTGACCAGTGTGGGAGGAGGACTTTGTTCTTTGAACCTGACGGGATGTAAGCAGCAGGATGCTTGGCTGGTTGAAGGAAAAAACAAAGGAGAAATGTAGACCTAGGCATTATTTTTAGGCCTCTTGACAAAACTCTGACATTTTAAAGGGCCCTAAAATGGACATGAGTTGTATCTGACACCTATTCAAAGTGTCCTTTATTTTATCTGAATGATGCATGAAAAAAATCACCTTCAAAGAATTACAGATGTCTGCTCTTGTCTCAATAGATAGATATCTGTAGCTACTTCTCTGAGGCCATCTGCTATTAACAAAGTTGCCTTCCATAGGCATGGTCTTAGAGTTTCGCCTAGCCTGTGCAGGCCCGCACAAAATGCTGTTTGTTTCAAGGCTTGCTTGGCAGCCACAGAGGTAGCTGAAGGAAAACCAGTACTCTTTGAAAAAGTTTTAAAATATTCACAAACTTCATTTTTCTTTAGTGCAATTTCTTGTGGCAAAATTAAGCACTGTTTTTTTTTTCTCTCTCTCTCTCTCTCTCCACTCGAGTCACCTCCCTGCCCCTCATCTATCCAGCCAGGATTGTCATGGGCTAATCACCTGCTGAGATCTTGTTGCTTCCCTCTGGGATCCAGTGAAACAAGGCTGGAGGATCTGATGCTATCAGTTGGGGAAGCAAAGAGCTCCTGCTTTCCTTCCAAACAACAGCAGCCCCCATTTTAGGAGGAGGAGGGGCTTCTATCTGGCCCTAACTGAGTACGAGGTGCTTAGTGTTTTCCTTTAGCACAAGACGACATGCCTCTATAGGAATGATTTACATCTACGAAGAGCAAGCGATGCTTAACATTACATTGATGTAGACTTGGGAGTGCAGAGGTAGCTGAATTAGGAGCTAATTGGTGCACTGGGGATTGACTGTCGGGACCCCCTGGCTGCTGGGATGTGATCAGAAAGGGAGAGGGAGAGAAAGAAAGGGTGAGAGCGGGAGCCGTCCTCTGCTGACGACTCTGCAAAGGTTGGGATTCCTGAGGCCGCTGCTGTCTGGTGCTGTCAAGGTCAGCAGGTTCAGGTTCACTGAACGGTCAGGATGGTTTGAATTACTGGCAGTGCCTGCCGATGCCTCTGCTGATCGTGATCTGTCTTCCAGCACCGGCTGCGGGATGCTGCTCCCCGGCCATGTGCTGTGCATGGCGTGGGGCACTGGGAATGTCGGAGAGGCAGATCCTCTTGTTTAGAGGACAAGTTTTTAGGAAGATTTAAGGAGCCAAGGCAATGCCAAAGGAGGGCACACACTCCACACGCTGAGCATATGGAGACCGGGCTTCCAAAAACAGCAGTTCTGCTCTGTTTTACCTGGAGAACTGCTCCCTGCAAGCTTCTGCCTTTCAGGGAAGCTGGGAGAATGGCTTGAACAGGGCCCATCAAACCCTTATGGGGTGGAAAACTTCTTGGTGAAGATTTCTGTCTAATTTTACGTAGGTAGAATTCTTAGTGAGAAAAGACTAACATGCAAGTCTTTATGTAAAGCACACTGCTAGGTCATTTTCTCCTCAAACACATGTAGGTGTGTGACCAGGTTAAAGGGCAGGGTAGCCAGGAGTGTTCCTGCAAGGCTGTCTGCAGAGAGCACCAGAAGATGCTCAGAAAGCTGCCTGCCAGTGTGCACCCCAGCAGCCAGCCTTGGAGCCACTGAAGGGGACCTCAGCCGGGCAGGTGGGGAGCAGCCATGTCTGCAGGGCTGTGAGTGTGCACAGGCAGGCTGCTGGTGTCACAGACGTGTGCCTGGGGTGACATCAGTGAGCGGCTGAGTCCCTGCGTGTGTGTGTCTACTGTACACACGTGCTGTCCAAGCATCCATAACAGCAGTGGTAGCTGAAATAAGCATGTGAGAAAGAGCATGTCAGGAGAGAGCAATAAAGGGAATCAGAAGAGGACTGGGGGCTGTGTGGAAGTAGTGTCCAGTGTTTGGCAAGAACATCTCCACAGGCATCACTGACTGGCTTTCAGAGGAGCTGCACTACAGAGGAATCTGGTCCTCTCAGTTCATAAGCTGGAGTGCTTATTTTTGCTTCTTATCCTGAGGTTTGTCTTGTACCTATGTGAGTCAGCAGTCAGTTACGTCTGCCTCTAGCAATGTATACGCAGCTTTCGTACTCATACCTCTGCATCTGCCTACCACATGCATTTCTACACCTGGAGGAAACTCAGGATAATGCTGAGAATTGAACTGCAAGGGACTGCCCAGACCTGGTGCCATACCTGATGCCTCTTGCACAGCACTTTCAGTGCTCACCAAGACATGAAGGAGATCAAGGTTAATGTCATGCAGTCTCTTCTGTAAAAGGGAAGCCCTCATCTCCTCTAAGCTCAGCACAGATATTCTAAGCAGGTTCTCTGTGTGTCGTGGTCCCTATGCATTAGGAAGTATGTTGCGCCTACCATCACCTCTGCTCTTGGCTCCTCTCCCAGTTCCCTCTTCCACTGCAGAGCAATGGGCTGTGGCAAGAAGGGTCAGGGACAGTGCCCAGTATCGTGCTGGTTTACATTAATGAGATACACATAGTGTAATCCAGCAATGGAGTCAGCTCTACAAAAGGAGGTAATAGCAGGCTGCCATGAACAGAGCAGCTCAGGTAATTGGTTTATCTATCTAGAAGCAGTAGTAGCAATCTCTGCACAGACAGAGTAGCAGTAAAGTCTCTTCCTTAAGGCTATTTCCTTTGTCTTTTCAATTGCTTGCACATCCATGTGAGATAGAGAGAGAGAGAGAGGGGAAGAGAGAGAGAGCTAGAGAGAGAGAGGGAGAAATGTTAATTTGTGAATTAATGGCTTTTCTCAGCGGAATTGTAAATTCAAATGTCACCTCACAGGGTGACACTACGCTGCTGAAGAAGCAATGATAAGATCCCCCCCATCCCCATGCCGACATATACCCATGCCCCTCCCCTCCCTGAAAGATAGCTATGGAGTGGAACATGCTACTTTTAATTTGCAATAACACCACAGCAGAGGGATGCAAGAATGACTGCTTTCTGACCCTCCCTTCCACAACAAGCTGGGCCACATCTTTCCCATTCCACCTCTACCTCTTTCCACCCCCTCTTCAACCCCTCCCATTTTTAAACTGAGTCCGAGACAACACATTATCTCAACTCCCCCCAACCCAAACTAATAAAAGGATGAGCTAAGGGAGGGCTCTTTAGAATGGATGCCTCTGCAACCCTCTCCTCTCCTGCAATAATCAGGTGAATTAATGACCCTGAAGTTAAAGTGAGCGCTGATACTCGGGCGTTGTGCAGCGTAGGGGAGAAAGCCTTCATTGTTTTCGAGCAGGAGGCGGGCAGCAGCAAGGGAGATTCATGGATGGAGATTGAATATGCAATTTTCTTTCACCTTGCCAAGAGCTGCCCCTGGGCTGTGCCTGGCCTAAATTTTTTTTTTTCTCTTGCCATCTCTGCCTTATCCGGCCCTCCCACCTCCCTTCCATTCTTTCCAGAAAATTACCTTCAAAATTGATTTCCACTTTTACAAACAAATATAATGGGAACATGAGGGGGGAAAAAAAATCTTGGGCTGTGATGAATTAGGGCTGTCAGGTGCTTCCAAGTCTCCTTTGTTTTTGTTTTACTGCCCGTTAGGTTCTTTGTTTTTCCAGCAACTGGGAATTGTGCCCCTGCCCACGCAGTCCCTATGGTCCATGGCTACCATCACAGGATATGTCCATCACCTGATGTCATCACTGTGTTATCCCTGCTCTCCATCCCTGTGATGCAAACAGCCACTGTTAACAGACTGCCCCTGCCCTTCACACCACGATGCAAGTGATCTCCTCGTGGAGACACTGCTTGTCCTACACCGACAGTGACCTGGCTCCTACAGCCACAGTACATGTCCCTTGATTTGCCTGATCTTCTTCACCCTGCTCCTCCCATTCTCCTTTGCCTTATTCAGCTGATTCTTGATGGAGGTTTACCAGCCCTCCCTGTTCTGATAGATCAGCCTGGGTTATCGGCATGTCACTTTGTTGTGCCTCAGTGACATGTCACCTTCAGTCCATAGCTGTATTGCCCTTATGTCTCATTGCTGTGTCACGTGACCCCAAACAGTGCCATCCCTGTCTCCCCCTGTTATGGCACCCCCATCCACTGTTACACCAGTTGCCAACAACTCTCTAAAATACCATTTGCCTGCACATTGCCAGCTCTTCCTGATCTCTCTTGGAGTTTATTCTGTCATCCACTGTGCATTAATCTGGGATTCTCATGGGTCTAGGCACCATGCTCCCTCTGGCTCCCATATACTTTGCGTCCACGAACAATGTAAGTCACCCCCCTGAATGTGGGCAGACCCAGTGTACAACTCATCTGGGGTGGACAAGGAGCTCCAGGGAGAGACAGGCACCAGCAGAGTGAGGGAGCAGCCTCTGCGGTGGTGGACACGAGCAGGCAGAGACACTGGGAGGACTTGTAGCTGCTGACACTTTACCTGCAACAGCCCCTCCCAGGAATGAATCAAAAAGTGGAAGGAGATCTAACCACAGACTAGGAACCCATAAGTAAACAGTCAGACTAGCACACATTCACGGCACTCACACAAACTTCAAGAAAAACTCTATGCATAAGACTCACAAAACAGCCAATAACATTTAAAGACACAAGAACGCAAACTGGGACACAAGAAGGTACTAATGCAGGTGCATGTCAATTAGATGTAATTTCTGAATAAACAAATAACTTACAAAAATATACATACACTAGCTAAATGAAAACCTGGAACTCAACGCAATTTCCTTAAGTTCACATGTACAAAATTAAATTATGTAAACAAATACAAACTATTTACATAAATAAACAGCCTTCACACAGGCAAGAACAACCAACATATACATACAGCATACACACAAATATATAACCCCAATGCAAATACACATCTGTACAAACTATATACAGAAGTGCACAGCACCAACAGGCTACATATTCATATCCAGCAACCACAAAGATACAGTGAAACTCCAAGTATGTAACAACACATACACACAGAATATACATACAAATATACAACGTTCACATATATGCTCAAAATGTGAGTACAAATACCTGTCATTCACAGAAGTACATAGCACTAATATTGAGCTGTATGTGCCCAGATATCGGTATGATCCACAGTATGCATTCTCCTATTAGGCAACATTATACATGGCTTAACATACACATTTTTCCAGGTGTCCATAGGCATGCACAAAAATACGGGTCCAACCTGCCACTCACCCCAGTACATAAGCACAGATAAGTAGAAACCAGTGATCCTAACACAGAAATACAAAAAACCAAACAGGCGAGCATTCCTAGAGACACAAATACACAAGCAGAGATGCACACAAATACAGCAGAAGCCAGACCAGCTTGTCTTCAGATAGTACCAAACCCTGCCAAACTCAGCAGCACTATAAGGTTTAGAAGCAGAGCATTCTGTCCAAACTGCTCTCTGTGATGTAAGCTGTTAACCCTCCCTTACCTGAAGTCCTCCTGAGCAAGATATACACCCAAACTCCCAGGGTGTGCGCAGACACACACACACAGACACAGTTTCTCTTGCTTACAGACTGACCTCCAGATTTGTGGTACAACAGCCCACATTTCTAACAGTGTTGTGCTACTTATACATTGTCCTCTACTTTATCCAGTTTTCCCCTCCTCTCCTTTTCCACACATACTCTCTCTTTTCTGACCATCCTCCTGCAGTTAATTTAGAGAGGTGCAGGATGAGTAGCAGGTGCCTTTCTTATGTCCTCCTAGGAGTCTCACCAGCCAAAGACCCCCAGGAGGGAGATGTGGGTGGCTGCTGAGAATAAACTCCCTCTTCAATTTACATTTTCATCTAGAATGGGGGTGTTGCCTACCCTTATGTGTATAGACACAATGAGCCTGGAGGTCCCCCATAGCCATTGCTGTTTGCGGTGATACAGCATCACTGCAAGCTGACAGCCACACTGCATGAAACAACACAGTCCCAGGGAAAGCAGAAGACACTGTGAGAGCATGAAACACTCCAGAAAGTGTTCACTCCATGTGCAGAGCCATAAACTGCTGGGTGCACACCCCACAGCTGTGTGTGATGGTTGGAACATAGGGTTAGCACCTGAGGCCATGTAACTGCATGTGCCTCCAGCGTCAGTGCCTCCAGTGTTAAGACTATTGCTGACCTGCAGTAAAGCAATTGCATAGAATAATGCAAACACATCAGCTGTGGTGACAAGAAATCACAGCAGGAAACAAAGCAGCCACACCACAGACAGAAGTGCTTGTTGTGTCACCTGGGGGGATCCCAACACACTCTGTTGTCTTCAACAACACAACAGTTTTTGGAGAACAGAAATACACCTCATATTCCCAGAGATGAACATACTTCAGATGCCATGATACAGTCTAGTGGAACGATTCACTCATGCTTTTTGCAAATGTATGCAGGCAGCATAGGAAAACAAATGTATTTCCCTACAGGACAGTTAAGGGCTAGACCTCTCTGCACTAGTACAGCATTGGGAAAGCATCATCATACTGCAGAGGACAGCATAAGCATGCTGCATGTCCTGAAACCACCCCAGTATGCTGTGGAACAACATGGTCATACCTTGTGAAAACACACAATTCTCAACACAGTGCTGCAGTGACATAGCCATATTGACTTCACTTTCATGGCCAGGTGACAGTCTGTTGTCAGTCAACACATTACATCAGCTGCAGTGACAACTATATGAGTTGAAATGACAGCACAGTACAGCCTGCACCGATGTGCCAACAGTTACTGCATTGAAACAACCTTACGGCATGTGATGATGCAGACAAACCACCAGAAACAAATCACAGTCACCTCTGCGAAGAGTGTAATGGCCTTGAGTGGGATGGGGCAGCGCAGCAAGCAGTGAAACAGTTCATCTTATCACTAGTGTCACAAGCCCCCAACCTACAGTGTCACAGTTACAACAACATGATAACCACAGCCACACTGCCTGCAAACACATATTGATACCACTGACAATGACACAAAGTCACCTGAAATGTCACAGCTACGTCTCCTAAATTATATCATCCTTGCCATGCTGAACAACACAAATGGGATCATATTTGCAGCGGCACACTCAGCTGCTGTATATCTGCTCAAAAGCTCAGACCTTCTTATACACATTACATATCTCTCTTCTCTGTGTTACTTTCCACTTAAACAATTAACTTCCAAATTTTCTTCAAGAGAGTCTTTGTCCTGGGGCAGTATCTAAAAAAACAGCTTTCAGGACTGGAACTCTTGCAGGTGTCCCTGCCTCACCCGAAGAAGGCATTTCTACTTTCCCAGTAGGAAGATGAGATCGTGGCCAGACAGAAAAATCCCCAAGCTGAACACAGTCAAAACCCTGCCCTGCAGAGTCCTCCCATTTGGAGTAAAGGAAGTGAAAACCACCTGTAACAGAAGCGGTGCTTCTCAGTAGAGTGTGTCATGGTAAAATCATTATACGTGCAGCACCAAAGAGACAGTGACGCTGCCGTCCTGCAGCCATAGGACCACAGTGCAAATGCTCTGCTGCTGGTAGGCAGCACCCTGTTCTGCGTAGCTCAACCTCCTTGTGAAGTCGGTGAACTGCCTGCACTGATACAGCTAACACTCTTTGGAAAACACCACCAGACCTGCCAAAATATTGGTGACCCTTTATTGTCTCCCTGCACTGACACAGCCCTGCATTTCTTACTTCAATGTAAATCACTCTAATCATCAAAATGACAGGTGAAGAGGGGAAAGGAGGAACTTCTGTCTTCTCAGGTTTGCTCCTCCATCTCTTCTGAGGATTCCTTTACTGCAAACAGCCCGAGTATTATTGCCATTTACAGTAGAATTCACTCTGTCTCCTCCTCTCCCACAAACCTACTGCTGATATTAGCACTGATCATACTAACAAGCCTGTGGGTTTTATCACTACTGATACTAATAATACTGGACACATTACGTTTGGTTCTGCCAATAACAGGCTGCAGATATGATCCCTGCTAATGCCAATAATACTGGGGGATATTATCTCTGCCATTGTCGGCACTGCAGATATTATTGCCAGTAATGGTGTCAAATACTACAGATATCGCCAGGGACCAAGATTAATAATGCTGAGTGTTACAGCACCAGCCTTACTGGAAAACAAATCCTAAATGAGAATTTGGGTCTATAGAGGAAGTCTGTTTGTGGCCTCCTATGAAGAGCTGTCTCTAATAAGAGTGGTTTTTTTTGAAGACCCCAAAAGTTTCACCTAGCCGGGGATGCTGTAGTATGCAAGATGTCTATCTATCTATCTATCTATCTATCTATCTATCTATCTATCTATCTATCTATCTATTATCTATCTATCTATCCATCCTTCCCTTTCTCCCCATCTCTCCCTTTTTTTCCTTATACAGTGCTCAAGATACAGTATGAGTGATACTAATTTTTGTTACTGCCTCTGGTCACACCAATTCTCTTCCTTTTATCTATCAGTCGGGAGGTTATGGAAAACCAGAAATATTTGCATATTATTTTTCCCCTTTATAGTACAACATTAGGACCATGAAGAGCTAGGAATTACTGCAAGACCCTCAGTGGTCTTGAGAAAGTCGTCACATGCTGCAGGGCCACTTCTGCCTATAGAAGATTGTGGGTGTAAGTGGTGAGGAAGATCAGAGGGAAATTACAGCAACACTGGGAGTGCCCATAGACTGTGAGAAATGGCACACACTGTGCTAGACAAGTGGTGATGAACTTTTTTAGCCAAATTATTTTAAAAATCGTAGGAGACCAACTCTCTGCTTGGTCTAATCTGTCATGAAAGTCAGAGGGTTTACAATCACTGGTCAAAAGCTGAAAAACAAAAGGAATACATGGACTTAACAGGGCAAATCCCTGACCATCCTGCCTAGGCACTCACCTGAGGAAGACACAGTGAGTTTTGGGGAAAGACTTGTGATCTGACAGTTCCTTGTTGTGACTAGTGGACACTCAGAGCTATGACCCTGCTAGCGCTCTCAATGCTATAGTCTTCCCAGGCCACCCTTGCAGTTGCAACCAACATATTTGCTAGGTTGAGATTTCCCTGCTTCCCTCCAACTCTCGATGAGTGACACTCCTGGCTGTCAGCGTCCGTCACTGAGCCCACCTCATGCATCTGTCTGACTCCTTCTGTCCAACTCAGGAGTTCTGCTACATCATCTTGACACATAATTATCTCTCCTCTTCTTAATCATCTGTGCTACTGTCTAATGCAGGCACCAGCTGCAGCAAGGAGGACCTGGGGGAGGGGGTGTGCTCAGATAGAGGGTCCTCTGTATCTCTCCCACCCTGTTCCCCCAGCCAGCACAGAGGTTGCTAACAAGGTTTTCAGAACTGGGGATTCAAGAGCAGCTTGGTACTTCCCCCTTTCTGCCGAACTGCATTCCTCACAGAGGAATCCTTGCAGCACAGCTGGTCCAACAGAGCGGAAAGAAAGCTAGAGCAGTGCTGCTGCTTCTGTCTCCTCTAGGGAAGAGCCACCCCCAAAATGCTGGGAAAGTAGATGTGCAATGGGAGCTCATAAGGGCTTTTCAATGTGAGAATAAACCCTGCAGTTAAGAAACTGCAACAGAACAGTGCTCAGAAGCTCTGGAGAATACTGAGAAGATGTATGCATCCAGCATGAGCATGAAAGAAATACTTGCACTGGATTTCTTACCAGGCTTTCCTAATCCCCATCTCAGATAGGAGCAGTCAGAGCCCCAGGGGAGATTGGCCAGGAGTGAGTGCCCGTCACTGGCTGTGCAAAACCTCCCCTTGGACCCAACCTTGCAAAGGGATGATGTCTTTCAGCATTTCTTAAGGACCATGTGAGCCCAGATAACTCAGCTCTTGGCTAGAAGTATTCAACAGCTGACAGGGGGTCCCATGTGAGGTTTATATGGGACAGGAGTACGACATCTCCCTGCAGCAGGTATCTGGGACAGCAGGCTGAAAGCTATTTTCTAAAGCAGTTGCATCTGTGTCATGTAATCGCCACCTAAAACTCTGAGAGCTAAAGACAAGCGATGTTTCCAGGACTGTCTGGTACCTTTTTGATTCCTAGTATCACATGTAGGCCCTTGGCCAACAGCAGTGTCGCTTGCCCTTCAAAAATCAAACCTGGGCTGAATTAAGGACAAACACAGACAGTTGTTCTTACTGTCAGTATATAATTGTGAAGTGTCACAGTCTTAGATGGTTACTTGGTTGTAGTTGAACTGCTCCAAGAAAGCTCAGGTTCTGAGGCTAGAAGTGACTGTGTGGCTGCATCTAAAGTGGATGATCTTTCCAGGTATTTGGAAAGAATAACCACTAAAGCCAGATTGAACCACTTCATTTCAAAACGAGATATGGAGTCACCATGTTGAGAGCTGGTGATTACCACAGTGGGCTGTATGAGAACAGGGTTGACAAAAACCCCAAGTAACTTCCAAGAGATTTGCACAACCATTGCAGAACGTTGTCACTCAGTTTGATATGTCACTATTTCCTGTATATGTAATGATGGGAAATGCTGGAGAGGTTTGCAATGTTTGCAGTGTCTTATACCTGACATTTTTTGACTTTGAGGCATTGACTCAGCCCTTCCATTGCTACACTTTTCTCTTAGCTAGGCCCTACTGCCATCTAGCTGGGAAATGGATCTTCCTCTGGGGCCTGATCCAATTTCCAATGACATCAGCAAAACTCTTCCCATTTGCTTTAACGGGAGCTGGATTGGGTCCTTGCCTCTAATTTTACTTTATATTAGAGGAAGAGAGGTCACAATGATTGCCTTTTTCTCTTGGGATTATTGTTTATTTGGATCAAAAGCTTACAGATGTGAACCTCACCAGGAATGATGCTGAGAAAATTACTAACAGAACTCCAAAATGCAACATCTCTCTCAGGAGAGCTTTCTTTTCTCACCATGTATCACAGAGAACCCTCGTGTTCTCTTACACCGCGCAGCCTTGAGGTTGCGGTACATGCAGCACACTGAGACACCTGTGCTTCTGAGGGGTCCCCCACGCAACAGGCAGCAGTGGGAAACAACGTACTGAAGGCAGGGCTGAACCAAACAAACTGGTCAGGCACTACTCTCAGAAAAGTTCACCTCCTGGCCCACAATTTTTGAATGCATCAAATTAAAAAGCAAGAGTTAAGAGAAAATGTTTACATAACCACTGTAAGAGCACCAAGACCTTACCCACCCCTCCTGACTCCGTCTATCTAGACCTGAGGGTCCAGCTTTTGGCTCATTTAAGGATTCACTTTGCCCTGAGTCCTTCCCGGCAGGTACGGAGGAAAAGGAGATAGCTTAATCCTAATTCCTTAGAGCTCTAGTGAAAGGCTTAGATAACAACCTTAGGGCCACAAGACTCAGAAGACCTCCTGTTCTGCTTTCAGACTGCTGCAAGCATGGCAGTTCTGCTGTGGTAGGTGCTATGCATTGAAAGCTGGGCCCTTACGATCACCAGCTAATGTAGCTCATGACACGTCACAGGGCAGGAACTTGTTTGCAAGGGGAATGAAAGGCAACTCCTACATTGCTGGTGCTTCTCCGAGATGGCATTTTGTTTGAAAACAAGTGACTTGGGGAAACCACGTTTACCCATAGTTCAAAGTCCAGGCACCTGCTGGCACCTGGGGAGTTCAGTTCCAGCCTTTCCAGCAGTGAATGAACTTGGGATCAGCTCCAGCAATGGAGACGGCTCTCTGCCTGCCGAGCAGATGTCTGTAGACGCAGCCTGTCATGAAAAGGCCTCAGAAGAAGAGCATTCCAAGCCAGCAGGGCAGTGGCGGGGAACTGGTCTCTGTTGCTAAAACTGATCTAGCCCCTGGAGCAGCTGCAAACCTTGGCCTGAAATTGGAGCCTGTACGTGGGGACAAAGAATATAAAAGGGAGGATGAGCTTCTCCCCTCCCCCTACCTTCATCACGTTTCCTCTTCTCGCCATTCGACCGAGGAATCCCCAGGATCCCGTTAATGGAGTAAGAGCCCACTGGATCATTGGAGGCACTGGAGACGGGAGGGGATGCTGTGCTGGGCACTGGACAAAAGGAAAAGGGAAAAATGGCCATGAAGAGAGCAGCACAGCACTCAGGGATCCCCCAGCTGAAAGCTACCCATGCCACCAGTCACATAGGAAACCCTGGGCATAAGCAGGCTCTCAGTCCCTCAAACTGAATGACTCATACTCGCTCAACTGCTAGTGTTGCTGCATCCCAGCTTTGCCAGTCCATTCCTATACTGTAGCTCCACAGCCTTCCAGTACAGGGGCATTAATAACAAGCCAGTGTATTCCATCAAGAAGCTAAACCTTGTTGCTCTATCCCAGTTCAGAGCAGGCTTCCCAGGGCATGCTGTGGTAACTGAGTGCAATGCTGCACAGGCCACAGTCTCTAGTGACTTCCTAGTCCATCTGCATTTTGCCAGATCATTTCCTGTCAAAAAGCAGGAGCGCAGTGTTCTGTCTTAGCCAGACCAGCCTCCTACATGTCCACCCAAAAGACTTATTGAAAAATTATCTTCTTAGCATAGATCAGAAGTACTTCAGTGCTGGGCTAGTACTTCAGTACTTCAGTTCCTTGCTAGAACAAATGGTGAGTTGGTGATATATACTCCAACACAGATTAACAAAAATATAATGTTTTCCTTTTGTACTGACCAATGTCAATAGGCAGACTCCTCCTGCCCCTCAGAACTGTCCAAGATTGCTCATGATTTTCAAATATATCAGAAATGACAAGCCATCCAAATTAGAAATTATCATTTAATGATAATCAGGCCTTTAGAGTACAGAACATGTAGAGCTATGCATCCAGTAGGCATGCCCATTATGTACCAGCATGTCCCAGTGATGGAGAGGATATCCCAGTTTTATTGTAGGCCACTACCCATCATTCAGCTCATAAAGTACTGACCTGAAGCAATCAATACCTCCAATACAAGCCTTCCAGGATGGAGCAGAACCTATCAGCACCATCTGATGTAGACTCACACTTCCCAGTATATCTCAGGGCAATGAGGGACTCCAGTAGCAAGGCTCGTGATCACTGTCCCAGCTCAACCAACACATTCCCTAGACACTGCACTACTTTTCCAAGAAGGAATAATATCTGCTAACTCCATCTGTTGTGGTCAGTGATTCCCAGTCCAGTGAGAAAGTCCAGATTAAAAGGGCACCCAGAAATGCTCTTCCACACTGGCCCATTAATTCCATTGTGCTCCTAAACACAATTTGTGTACGGGACTATATCTGCCAGCTCTGTCCCATGTAGACCAGCACTTTCCAGTAAATCCTTGTATAACAGCTGATTCTCAGTAACCAACAGTATCTAAGACAGTGTCTTAGGCCACAAATAAGCCGCTGCATTTCTCAGTATCCCAGAACACTGCATGTTTTTTCCTTCTCTGAATCATTACTGAATAAAGCTATGCTAGCAACAGCGGACATATGCACCATACAGCCCATGGAGTGAGAAGTACCTCCTCACACATCTAGCACAGTATCTTTAAACACAACAGACTAGAAGACATTTGGTCATTTTATTGCAGTCTCCATCTTCTGCTCACCTCAATAAACCCATTACCCCCAGCAGAAAATGCATTTTCTCAATGAAATACACCCATGGGATACCTGTCTGCAGAGCTAGAACAATGAAGAACTCAGTTGTGAGGCATCAGGAATATCTTACCTATGTCTGTGTATTGCTAGCTCTAAAAAGTGGACCAGTTCCAGCAAAGGGAGAGAAGAGGAATCAGGAGAGAGAGGGGAAAAGAGAGTCAGAGCAAGGAGACAAAAGGTGAAGAGAGGTGCTTGGACAGGATAGCAGTAAATACTTCTCCCTAGGGAGGTGAAGGAGAGAACATGAACGTGAAATGGATGTTAAGGCAGAATCACTCCGGGCAGACCTCTGCCGTGGGCTGGTTTCTCTGCCATGGTTCCCTTTTCTGCAATGCCATGAGGGAAATGAAGAACAGAAACCTCTGATTTCCACTGAGGTTTCTTTCCCCCCACCCCCTCCTCCCTTTTGCTCTGCTTAGCATCTGCTTGTCACACTTTGCTCCTTCAACTAAGCTTCGTCCTCATTTCCACTTGTCCTGTCACCACCCCTCACGCCAGTCTTCTTACCGATAGTATGTCCTGGTGCAGTCACACCTGTCCCGCTCCCGTCTGGTGTTGGGTGAAAAGGTTGCTGAACTTTGGTTCTGATGATCCTGGAAAAGAGCAAAACATGTTCAGAACTCAGCTGCAACTTCTCTGTGCCTTCACATTCCCACAATCACAACTATCAGAACCTGAAGGTCTGATCTGAGCACTGGGTACAGCAGAGTGACTTCTTGCCTTCTTGTGGTCCTGACTCTACTGATTTAATGGTCCAGTTCCTGGAGAACTGTCCTCGCTCTGCTCTGTTATCTTTACCCCAAACCTGGGTATTCAGTGCATAACTATGGCGTTCAGTGAACAAACTCAGATCTCCTGTGTGTCAGCAACTGCGTTATCACTTATGATCTGATTTACCAGCATGATCGCAAGGCAGTCTTTGCAGCTAATAGAGCCACTGCTGAATTTACAAATGGTGTAGATTTAATTTTGTCATGTACCTAAAAAGTACCTTTCTGACACAGAACTGAGTGCTTTGAACTGATGGAAGCTTGCCCAAAGCCCTTGCCCTTCGTAAATGAGAAGGCGGGAGCAGAAGGCATCTGTATAAAGTGGTGATGGATAATAGATCATCAGGGAAAAGAAGGCCCAGCAAAGAGGGCACAAATTGGTGTTTATCAGGTGGTGAATGAATGCAGCATGGGAGCTCAAAAAGGTGTCTCAGTGAATGCCACAAAGCTCATAATGCAGCCCAGAATGAAAATAAACTGAACTGTAATTGTCAGTGCTCCATTTCTTGTTACATGAAATCTTTCACCTCTGGGTCACTGGTTTAAATCCAGCTGAGGTCAGTGGTGAAAGAAAATCACTAGCACCTAGTACTTGACTGGCACGTTCCTGCCCACCTGCAGATGCTGGGTATCTGTGACTCAGGAACGACTGTCTCGCCAAGGAACTCGGCAAATAAGCCATGATCTGTGGAGGCCATGGAGACCAAATTATTTTCTGAGATTAAAATGAGCCTCTCCAATTAGACTGAAGGCTGCAGATGCTCTTCAATCTAAGTTTCTGGAACTCTCAGCCCTGCATTGTATTAGCTTTAACTTCTCCTTGGAAATCTCTCCAGAAGGTGAAAGCAAGTAACACATTCTCCCTGCCCACCCAACAGCTTCCCTTAAAGATTTGTACTAAATAATAAGTTGGCAAAACTTCAAAGAGTGAATGTGTGGCTAGCAGGTATTATGGCATGGGTAGAGGTAGGCAGTCACATTGAGAGGGCATTTTTGAAAATGCACAGCTCCTGAGAGCGAAACCTTCTTAGGAAAAGAAAGGTATTTCAGATCATATTACCTCAGCTTTTTAGGAAATTCGGATACACACATGATGACACCTGGGCAGTAGCTGGAGTGGCAGAGAAGCTGCTTGGGATGCAGCTGGAGACAGGGAATGTCAAGGTTTTAGCTGGGGATGGAGATCCACATCCTCACCCCATATAGGTCAGTGGTACCAGGAGCTGCTGAGGACTCTATAGCTGCTGAGAACTATGCAGAAGGTGTCCGAGGGCCTCAGGGCCAGATTCTGAGGTCATGCTGATTGACACTAGCTAAG
This sequence comes from Streptopelia decaocto, assembly GCF_964273445.1. Lineage (NCBI taxonomy): Eukaryota > Metazoa > Chordata > Aves > Columbiformes > Columbidae > Streptopelia > Streptopelia decaocto. The sequence continues at coordinate 51,651,496 of NC_138659.1, forward strand.
GAGCTGATCTGAGAAGTCTGTGCTAGGGCAAATAATACAACTTTTTTTCTTTTCTGTTTTTTTCTTTTTGTTTCTCTTCTCTCACATTCCCCCTAAAATGCCCTGAAGTGCCACTCTGGTTGTGTGAGTTTATTGATTTCCCCCAGCCCAGAGAAACAGAAAGAGAGGATGGGGTGCAGGCAAAGGGATGGAAATAGAAAGCTATAAATTATTTGTGACAGGAAAGCAATAGTGCCAGAGTGCTGAGCACAAGTCCCGTGTCACTATTAGATTCCTTTTAGCCTGATGACACTGTAAAAGAGGTTAAGTGTCTGATGGAATCGTACACCTTGGGGGCAGGGGCAGTCCAGGAGCAGAACAAGCCACAGAGAGCGGGTATATCAATTCTCCAGGCCAATAATATTCCCCTCATTGATCGCAACACAAAGTTCAAAAATCTCATTATAGCCAGGCAGACCTGGAACTTTTTAAAAATCAATAGAGTGATATAATGTATGTATACTTTGTATAAATGTATCTATCCATCCATCCATCCATCCGTCTATCCAAAATCTGCCTGAGGGTTTCTAAGTTAACCTACACATTATACTGTGTTATGTTCTATTGTAGTGTAGCATAGTGAATGGATTAGAAGATTTCCCCTGCAGCCTTATGACATATTAGAAGAAGTCCTGTTAGCACTGAGGTGACATCAGACAGTTCCATTCATACTGAGATATGACATCAGATTCACCATTCGTACAGGGAGGTGGCAGCAGACAGCGCAGCTTCTACTGAGGGGAACCACAAGATGAGCCTAATTATACTGAGATGGCTGATCAGGCTGTGCTGAATCATGCTGCGTGAAAACTGCAAAGTTTCGAAGAGCCATTTGGAGTAAAACCAGACTGTGAAATGATGGTGGTATAAAATGCCTGTCCATAATGCTTCAAAAACCCAGGCAGGGCATGAAGAGGAATGTTCAGTTTCCTTCCCCATTCAGTTTGTGGCCTCTCATCTGAGAGTGCCAGTTAGTGCCAGTTGTGACTGTGTTTTCTGAGATGTGTCCATTAGGAACTGGAATGAGACTCGCCGGCTCATTTCACCAAGTAGCTGTCAGCTCATAATGATTTTCGGTCACTACCAACCAGGGCCAGATTTCAGCTAGTGACCCAGAGGTGAAAGGCGCTGTTCAAAAATGTTCCCCTCCTAAGAATGAAACTGGTTTTATGTCAAGAGAAAGTGTCTGGAAACAGTGAGCAAAGGGGGAGCAGTTCTGGTTGTGCAAACCCCAGTGGCTTGGGTCAAATAATTCTTGGCATCAAATGCACAGCAAATCTAATGAGGTGTCAGGTAGAAGGTATTTTCTATGGCTAAAAGAAGAGGCCGGTCATGGAGTGGCTCTCCCCAGAAGTGCTCCTTTGCCCTACAGTCACGAACGAACTCTAGTGCTGTAAGGAAAGAGGAGAAATCTCAGCACCCTAATGCTCAGTACAGAATACAGCAGTGCATCCCCTGGGGTCGATTCATTTAGGGACAGTGATGAACAGCAGGATAGCCAAGCATCACTGCTGCTGCTTTAACAGGCTTCCAGTGAGCCTGTCCTACATGAGACCACCTAATGAAACAGCTGATGAAAGATGAACAGAGCTGACCTGGGCCTGTAGCAACAGATGCAGCATAATAATGATGTCATTAAACTTGGGGATTGCCCAAAGCTTCTCACCCTTACCAGGAACTAAAATACCTACTAAGCCAGGTCTGCTGCCTCAAACCTAGGATTTCGGGATTACTGCTGCGTAAGACGGAGCAAAGCCTTGATCACCTCTTGCTGCCTTTGATGGCTTGTTCTTGCCTCTAGACACTGGAGAAAGACGGATCTTTCTGCAGAACCCTTCCTCAGCCCTTCCCAGAAGCAGAAGGGAAGAAATCCTGGCACATCAGTCAGCAGTGCTGATTTCTTGAAGGAAAGGCCAATATTTTCAAATGTCTTTTCTCCAAAAGAAATTGTCACTTTGGACTAAATTTATCCCTGCTCTAATTCCATCATAGTCCGTGACTCCAATAACAGCATTTGTGTTTAATTAGGGACATAAACTGGCACTTACTGTAAATTCCCATTTTTTCATTTTCCAATAGGAGGTTTTTGCCCAAGTTGTCTACTTTTAGTTTTGGAGAATATACAGATATAATACATAACCTTTTGAAGTTTCAGCAACAGGATGTTTATAGATCTTTGATTGCAGTAAAGCAACTGAACTTCATTCCACAATCTGAATTTAATATCCGATATTATCTTAAGTAATGGCATATAATATCATTACAGTATATAGTATCATACTGTGAATTGTACATACATTCCTGGAATTCATGAGTTACCATAGTTGGCCTGTAGTAACTCATTCTAGAGTTAATACTGCATACAGCTCCAGCTGAAACCAACTGTCTGTTTACAAATGCCTTTGACATTCTTAAATGTTCAGCATTAGAACATGAATTTCCAAGGTTTGATTTCTATTTCATTATTTTCGGCAATTTTAATACAATTCCTTTTGCTGATTCTGAATAGAGATGGACAGACAGAAAATCCTCTCTCCTAGTCTGACAATTGTAATAAGCTCTAATCAAATTTGGTCAAGAATATAGAAGAAAATACCAGAAGTTAAAATTAGCAGAGCCATAGTCCTTTCTGAGAAGCAGAACTTTCTTTCACTCCTTGTAAATAAGCAAGCAAAAAATCACTTCTAAACCTGTCCAGAAATTATTTGCTAAAAGAATGACAGATCATAGAAAATGTCCCTTCCTTCTCTGACATTTCTATCTGAAGTCTCTTATAGCCTGACATACTCTGTGGTTTCTCCTCTCTTACATTTGCTGGCAGAGTCTTTAGACAGTATCTGAAACGAAAAATCATACTAGGGCTGATCAGAGGGAGATGAGGTAGGTCTGAATAACTTGGAGTCCCAATCTAGCAATTCTTTTAATCCTGGAAGAACAGAGTGAAGTTGCAGTAAGGGAAAGAGTGGTATGTCCTGCTGCCCCAAGGAGAACCTAGCAGATTTTGGAAAGTACTGGTATCCTCACTTTGATCACATCCCTTTGTCATGGATTATTTTTCAGAGTGGAAGGATACACTCAGCAGAGCACCAAACTCCTTCTAATTGTTTTGGAGTATTCATATTTTAAATGCTCCATATTAGAAGCACATTACAAGACCCCAGGGTGTGCATTACTGGGCAATTAAAGCAGTTCTTGGAAGGCTAACATTGCAAAGCTTCAGCCTTTTCTCTGCAGCGTGTCCAAGGGAGGCTGCGATGGCCAAGGAACACACACCCTGCTGTGCTGCACCGCTTAATTAGCGCCGGGCCGCACGGCTGAGCCACAGGCTGTGCTGGCGATGGGGACCGCAGGGGACAGCAGCCTGCTGGGGACCCGGTCCGGGGCTAAGTGAGACAGTGAAGCCTTGCCTGCATCAGATTGCTTCCCACAAAAGGGCTCCTGACCATCCCAGTGATGCTGGCATCAAAGCATGCCTGAGGAAAAAAGGGAGAGCGTGTGGTGGGAAGTGGTGGCTTTGGGCTCCTTGGTGACAGCGCCCATGGAGTCAACAGTGTCCCACCTGCAGACTGGTGCTGTGCAGGTGTAAAGAGCTCAAAAATGGCTTTGGTTCAAATAGGACAGAGTCTTATGTTTCTATGCATGGGTCGAGACACAGCTGAATTCACAGCTGAGCAAAAGAAAAGTGGGGAAAAATGTCTTGTTTGCACGAAGTTCAAAATGGAAAGCAAGCTCCATAGCGTGGTGAGGAAAAACAACCAAGGGATTTGGGGGTGAAGGAAAGGAAATAGAAAGTCTGATAGTCAGAGGCTAATCCGACTTAAGGAAAGGGCTTCAGTTCCTTGCTCTGTCATGGACCTCTCATCAGGACTTTGGACAAATGGTATTTCTCTCTGTGCTCTGTTTCCTGCCTGAAGTGTGAAGATAGGAGCATTGCCGTGCCACCTGGGGCACCGTGAGGACAGCTGGAAGGAGGAGTGAAGGGCTCAGACTCTCTAATAACAGGGGCCAAGTAAGTGCTTCAGCGAGCTGTAGCACAGTATTGGCTTCGTTCCCCTGCTTGAAGCAGGAGTGACATGTACCCTGCTGACAGTGGCTATATGTGACGGGAAGGGAGGTGGGCAAAGGCAACAGGAGCTGTATTTCAGTTGCACGAGCTTTGATGGTTGCATTTGGCTTTGCGGCAGCAGATGTAGTTGGGAGCTGCAGTTGCCTCCCAAAAGCCACAGCATAATTTCCATTAGGATGCGTGGGGGGCAGTAACTTCTACTGCTCTCAAAATCTACTGCAACACTTGCAGCCCTCAGAACAACAGCTGACATTGGCAGGAGCAGCAGACTCAGCTTCCTTGCTAGCTGGCCTGAGGCTCTGGTGCTCCCTGCCAAGACAGCAGAATGCCTTCAAACTCTGCCATATTTGGGGGCCATGAGCAATATTCACACATTCAGGCTCTCTCCTTTCATGAAGATCGTGTTTCCTTCTCCTTACCTTTTGGAAAGGGAGAGAGAAGGGTGATCATGTATGACATTAGTATATAAACCTAAGTACAACAGATTAATTAGATTGTCTAGATAGACAGACAAATAGCCCTAAAGAGGAATTATCTATTTTTCTGAAACTTCCATATATATGAGATGTCGAAATAGAGATGCCTTACATATCTCAAAACACAATCCCAGCCCTTCCTGAGAAGATTTGAGCCCTTATCTGCTGTTAGTCTGTGTAGGTCCATCAACTTCAGAGGAACTACACTGACATAATGCCTGAAGACACAGTGAAAAAAGTGCTACTTTGTTCCCGGTTTGCCTGCTCACTCCAAACACAAGAGAAAGCCTGATCCTGCCTTTTTCTCTCACTGCATTTCTTGGCTGTACTCTGAGGAGAGGCAGAATTCACAGCAGCAGTTTTACTATGTGAAGGGCTTAGAGAGGAGCTAGGGTTTTTTTGTTGTTCTAAATCAGTGACCCATGATGACACCATATGGTTTTATTTCATTTAATTTGAGCAGAGCATTAACGTTCAGCTTCTAGCAGATCTCTGCCCATTCCAGTTCTGCTGCGCTACACGGTACAAGTCCAGATGTAAGGAAAAGGGGTGGAAAGAAAGGGAGGTGAGGATGCCTGCCTTCTGGGAGCGGGGAGGACTGCCAGGCAGGGGGCTGGCCTGCCAACTCATTCTGCTGAGCGGTAACACACAACTTCACACCACTGGTACTGATGGGGTTGGCAGCGGTCAGCCCTGTGTGTATGGGTAGTCTAGCCTGACCTCCCAGAATAAATTGCCGCATTAGGCTTTCAGCAACGTTGTCTCATTCATCCAGGTGGACTTGTGTTAGGGTGCAAAACCCACCTGGGAAGGAGAAGTGCACTTGAATAGTTACTGTGTAGTGCAAAGCTGCGGCTATAGAACTCGGGCTGGCTGGCTTAAAGCTAGCTACTGTATATCTATATAAGCTGCAGTCAAGCAGTGACTGCAGCATAGAAATGTCCTCAGGCAGGTGCTTCTACTTTTATTGCACTCAGTTAACATTTGGAAGGCTTTCTTTGCAGTCAGGAAAGCCAGAAATTCATTAAAATCCGAACATCTAGAAGATGTCATACAGTTTACAAAATATTGGAAGCAAACTTGATCCTGGGTGTAGATGTTTAACATCCTGGGTTAAGGTGAATTAAGGAAACCTTAAAGGACTAAAAGAATTCTGCTTGTCTTGGACATAGAAACACAGGCCACCTAGGTCATGAAGTCCAAATTCTGATATCATAGGCAACCACAGAGCAGATGTTCAACTCACAGCATCCGTGAAAGTACTCATCCCCGCAGCTACAGACCCGCCATTCCCCCTCAACAAACTCATCATATCTGCAACAAAAGACCAAAAGCTTCAAAAACAACAAGCCACAGGAAAAGAGCAAGAGAGAAGTGTTGCTGGTGGCTAGGTCCCCTTCACTAGCAAGAGATTTCTGTCAGGAAAATGCCCAGGTATTTTTGAGCTCTTGGTAATTCCTAATTTTCTAAGAGTACACCTACACTGTGATGATTGTCGTTCAAAGCAACATCTTCTGTCACCTGTGGAGTGTCTGGCGTGGATCCGGTGCACGGGGCCGGCACTGGGCGCAGCCGGCACACCGGCGAGCGCCACGCAGCACGGGCCCGGGCTGCTGGAGCAGCAGCTGTGCCAGCAGGGGAGTTAAGGAAACCTACAGAAACACACAGGCTTGCCAAGGTTAAATATCTTAATCTGGAGCATGGGAACTTTTAATTGAAAGCTTTGCTTTGAGCCTATTTCCAGTTATTAAAATTCAGGAGTCTGTGCTGAATTCCTTGTGGACATTCATTTTGATTAACAGAAGACATGTGTGTACTAGGGAAGGAGTCTTGAACTGGGAGGAATCAGATAAATGTAGATAACATTCTCAACTCTCTTGCAAGTTATGCCATACCTGGTATTTTGTGTAAAATGTCAGATCTTAAAGATAAGCAATTATTTCAGCTTTCATTTAATGCCACAGTATTTCTGGCTTTCATGGCTGCAAAGACCAGGTGGAAGTGGGACCTGGCTGCCTCCCAAGGGGCCAGGACAGGAGGCAAAGGAAAAAAACCCAAATACCTTATTATTTACAGCCTTATGAATTTTATGCCAGTCTCTTTGTTTGGGAGGGTATTGACTCAAGAGTTTTTAACTTTTGGGCTTGGCAGCATTGTGTATTAGTGGCATATTATCTCTGTATCCCTTAGAATGCTCCACTGCAGTATGAGCTTGGTGGGGGGGGGAGTAAGTAAATGATTCCCTGTACAGGGCTGTCATTGTGTGTGCCTCACTTGCATTAATCAGAACTGGTGAAAATTTCAGAGTAAACTCCTTGCCAGTAAAAGATGTTCACCCAAAATTGAAACAAAAACAGTGCTGGTGATGTGTCTGTCAGTTTAGATCTAATGTTATTTTTACCTTGGGTTTTAATGGAATGAACAAAATTGTAAGAAAAAATTAAGCCTTATCAGAATGGACTTTTTTTCCCTTGAAAATGACCTTTTTAGGGTGAATGAGAAACTGTTCTAAATATATATATATATATAAAAAATAATGTATTCAGATTTTATTGAAACAGCAAGTTCCAACTACACTGAAAAATAGCTGTATAATTTTATTGAAGTTATGATTCAAAACCACATTGAAAAGTTGAAAATTTCCACAGGAAACCTGAATCTTTCCCTTTCTGTTCTAACCCTCACTGCTCCAGGTATTATTTTTTCCTTGCTCTACCATGCCACCCAAAGCAGTCAGGCACAGATGAGCACTTCAGGGTGTGGGTGCTACACAGGCTCCCAGCATAAAGTTTGTGCCCATCTCAGTAGCTATATATTTATTTATGTACCTTTATTGTGTTTGCAAATGCACTAGTGTTTGTCTTTTAGTATGTTTTAATTGACCACACAACGTGCGTACTTGCTAATCTTTGCCTGTAGGTCTGCATTTATAACTATGGCTATATGGAGTTAGACATTTGGGTCACATATTAAATATTCAGACCCCATGAAGAATTTAATAAATATTTATTCAACCATTACAGTTTTCAAAAGAGTTTAATGGGCACATAGGCTGTTCAGATCTGTGGCTTGTAACCACCACCAGCTAGCTATATGGAAGTTATTACAGATAATAAGTCATAACCACCTAGAACTCATCCGTAACAAGGCTATAATATCCATTATGTAATATCTAACATATCTGAATACTGATACATAATTAATGTGGAACCTTGCTGTATTGTAAGGCTCATACCTGTGTGCACAATTGCGTAGTTGTGCAAGTTTGTGGCTGCAGATCTGCTCTATTTCTAAATTGTGTATCCAGCACCCATTTGACTAACTGCAGAGCTCTGGGATTCTGTGGCCCTTCAGCAACCTCTTATTTCTATCCTTTTCTGTTACCATCGCGATGGCTGATAGAGAACACTGGACTTTCGGGTGCCCTTTTCTCGACCCCTGTATAAATACATTCTCTGTCCATAGGAGTTAGCAGTCTAAGAGTTTACCTACGTACAGCTGTGCAAAATAACTAATTTGAATTAACTGAATGTGTGGAATTAAAATGGTCTGGTTAAAATACGTTACGTCTCTGACTCCCTTGTTTAGAATTAAGGCAGCTTTAATTTGGTTTAGCTTAATTCACTTTGGAAATGAAGTAAACTAAATTCAATTTAGGACACTCAAATTTTGAATAAGCATCCGAACAGTGTTTTAATACTTTTAACCAATGCACTTGCAAAATTAATTCAGATTAATTTTCTTGTTTGCCCTTGTGTAAACAAGCCAGTTGCCTGTTCCTTGTCAATGAAACCACCTCAGCTGAGGTTCCTTGGACAACTGCAAGGTGACAAACAGCCTCCCAAGAGCAGCAGTTTAAATGATCCTCCCACACGCCCAAGTGATCTTCATCCCTACATCCCATGCAGGCAACTTTTCTCCCTGCGAGCTTTAGTGGCTGACACACTGAGCCAGGCAGAGCCAGATAGGTAAACACAGAAGAGAGGCAGCAAGTGTTTAACACTATCTGAAGACCTGATTTATAAAGATTTAATTGTTAAAATTTTACAGTTTAGACTTTTGCAGTAGAATACTGTATTGCAAATTACAAGATATTCTTTCTGAAAATCATTATATTCTAGAGAATTTTAGTGACTTTATCCAGTTCCATTATGACAAAACCTGATCCCCTTAATCTGAATTAAGTACTTGTTCACTTAATGAATCCGAATACCTCCATCTGTAAATTAGCATGCATTTCGTTTTTGGATCTAACTTAGATTAGACAAGATCAGATGCAACCAGGATTCAATGGCAGAAGAGTAAAGAGGAATATAGGTGATGGTATTTGAAAAAATATACTAACTTTACATTTTTTGTTGAGTATATTATTGCCTAAGAAGACAGGAGGTAGCATAAGATGGCCCGAAGATTCTATCTTGCAATTTTTAAAGGGCAGTTGTAAAATCAATTGTGAACAAAACACTCTTAGAAATAACACCAAAGCATATTTTAATGCAAAAATATTCATCTTATTTAAGCATCACTATGGAAATTTCAAACTTTTCATTACCTTGCTAAGTTTTAAAACCACACTGTATATTTGGTCAAAAGACATCCTAAGAGGAAAATGTTGTCAAACATTATTTTTATCACAACGCAAAAAAGCCCTTTAAAAATTTCCTTTTGGAAAATCTCAACTCAGAAAAGCACCTGCCCTTAATCTTTGCTAAAAAGTCAACCAGACAAACAGAAAATCAAACAAAGCAAAGAAAGCCTACTTAAATATCCCAAGCCATCAACTACAATTTGATTAGATGGTTAGGCTATATTTTTATGTGCTTGTTTTTTATGGAGTTAGTGCTAATGAATAAATGTTGTTTGATGGCTACTACAATCTCACATCTTTGGTAGAAAATTAGCATAGTTTCACTGAAACAGTTACCAGGATAATATAGTAAGGAGACAGTCCTATATATTAATATGCTTGTGCAGAATGCATTTGAGTGTGTATGGGCATCCATTTATGTGCAGCTAGCTAAAAAGATACCACTGTAAGTAAAATCTAGGTTTGTAGCAACACATCAGTTTGCATGGCTTTTTCAGTGTGGATATACAGGTACCCGAGGCTTTGCTGATGTACCTGTATGTATGTGTGTGTGTGTGTGTGTTTGCTCGTGCATTTGCACACACATTCATTTGCACGTCTGTCTGTCTGCAGGTATGTTTCTATTTGTGTGTGTAATCTGGCTGTGGTGCTTTCTGAATAGCAATGAGCTCAGGAAAAGCATGTACGTATTTATATCTGTGCGCGCATCTATCTGCATATGGATGGGCTTGCATGGTGTCTACAGATGCATTTCTCCTTGTGTGCTTTGCATGTCCCTCTGGTGAGAGGGTTTGTGTGTCCCATCTGCAAGAGGGATGATCTTGGTCACTCTGTGTGATTTCATTCCTATAAAAGGCAGCGTCCTTCTGCAGAAAAAACACTAACTGGGCATCAGGAGACCTGGATCCTGATCCAGCCATCCAGTTGATGGGCTCTGCGACTGAGCCCATCTTTTAATTCACTCTGTGCCTCAGTTTTCCCTCCCATCTTTTTTTTTTTACAAAGACTGTGCACATACACTGTCTTCTACCACATGGAAATGTGTAATGCCATATGTGATGGGATCTGTCTAGCTCAGTCAAAACCCTGGGTCCTGAGAGGATCTTTCTACGCCAGTGCTTACAGTAATATTCATCACTGCACATGCCTGCTTTCATGTGCTGGTGTTTGGGTGTCCATCTGTACTTCATGGCTGCCTATTTGTAGTTTTTGAAGAGTTTGTCTCCCTCATGTACATACACAGCAGGGAGAGGTGGAAAGGAAGGAGTTATTAAATGCCAAGCGGATATGCAATAAATCCCATTGATTTTACAAACTCCAACTTGTCTTAAATCTCTTTCCATTCTTTATCCTGGGGGCATTGCAACAAAACCCTATTTTAAATACCTTTTATTTCCCTTTCCCCCTCCCCCCTCCTCCCACTCCCCAAAAAAGTGTCAATATTTTATTTGGATTTTTAACTTCGCTCCATAACAGTTGTTTGACCTCCTGACTCATGTGAGTCACATAAATTCTGGGACTTTATTCAGGAGCCATGTTCCTGCTATTGAATAAGCAATTTGGGAGGGTGAATTAATGACTTGTGCTGTTGCTGGAAAGTCCCTGAAGAAATATTAAAATTGCTTGCAGACTGAATCAATACTCACTGAACACCCAGCATGAGGACCTGGGCTTTTTAATGGCTACAAGCAGCGGCACTTGGTAGAGGAAGGGGAATTCCTGTACACACGGGGCACGCAGGCACACACAAGCGGGAGCAGCCTTCCCACAGCCGTGCTGGCATTTTCAGTAACAGCATATTCTCACACATGCAAGCTGGTACGAGCTGATGCCTGCTGTGCCAGGGACAGGACTTAGAGTCCAGTTCCCCTGTCTCCTTCCTGAGAAGATCATGCAGGATTTGCAAAAGTGGGTTCTTTGGGCCTCGTGTTAAGCACTGGGGTTAGCATGCTCTGGAACAGTCTACAAGGCGCCAGGAAGGTCAATTATTTGTGGCATTATGAGCATGTTTTATGTCGGCACTTTGTCTTTTTCCACTCTGAAGGGAAAAGACACTAGTGCTGTAATAGATTTGTGTGTGCTGCTGTGGTTTGGGAAGAGGATTGGGCTGGTTTGCAGAGGTGCATTTGTGAAATGGTTCTGTTGCTTTGGGTGCTGAACAGCATTTGCATCTGTTCATAGCATTGATATGTTGCATTTCTGATATTCAGTAGGTTTTGCTTTCTTATGTTAGCTTGTATTATGGTGAGTCTTGAATGTCCTGCATCCCTGCTTGTGTTAAGAGTGACTGCTTTTGGTCATTGAGCAAAGGTGTCACTTCACTGGATCAGCCTACTTTGATGGCTCTGGGTACAATCCTACATGGTCCTGAGTTCCCTGGGGTGTCTACCAACCCCATGAGGACAGGAAGGTACTTGGCACACACCTTGCTGAGGCTTTTACTATTTGTTTCTCACTAGGCTGACAACAGCCAGATTTTGCTCACACCCTGAGTTTTGCTCCAAGCGCCTTTGGCCAGGGTGGGTTTTGTTGCCAGAGTTTTCAAGTCTCCTTTGAGAATGCAGCCCTGTGTTTTGCCATTGTGGTCATGAATGGCTGTTTTGTATTCGTTTGTTGGGCGGCTGTTATTGTGTATTAACACCAGGGTGGGTGTGCTTTGTATGACCGCATGTCCATCTCATTGATTCCATCAGTATTATTTTGTAATCGTGTGTCTCTGTGATTGAGTTAGTGTGCATTTCAAGGCTCCTGTGTATTGAATAATGATGTCAGGGATTGGGTTGTTTGACTGGGTAATGGCCTCTTTTCAGTGTTGTAAGTGAATGTGTCCTTCTCCTGTTTCCCTGTCTCGGCTGGGGCAGGATCATTTACACTAGGTGATTCCTTAAGATGCTCACATGCACTAACAGAACATCCCTTTGGCTCCCGAGCTCTCCCTGCCAGTACGATGTGCCGAGGGTTCAGCGCTCGCCTGTGGGTGCGTGACACGTGGGGTGGCACGTCTGGCTCGTTCTCAGCCACGTGCTTCAAGGTCTGTGGCCACTTACTTGTGTGTGTCAGTATATTTCTCGGCTATGTGGGTGTGTTTACATGTGTGTGCACCTTCTGGTTTTGCTAAGACTTTTCAGTTATGGTTTTGGATAAGTCTCTATATCCTGGGTTTCTCCACAAATATCTGCAAGACTATACTGTGCAGTTTTTAATAGATTTGACTGAGTCTGTGAAGGGATCTAGAAATTACAACATCTGTCTACAGTGAAGGGCACACCTGCCTTTGCAAGGGTCTTTTTGTGTGACAGTCTATATTAACACATAGAAGGGCATCTGTGTCAGTTAGCAGATGCCTTTGATCTGTGTGTGACTGCCTGATGATGTCCTCATGTCTGAACTGACCTGGGTCTCTTATATATGTAAGAAAGAATGGGATTCTATGTCAGCAGCATTTAGCAGTAAATATATGTGCTAAGAAATTTTAAACGTACAATGAATCTCTGGGTTTGTGCAATGGCTTCTGACTTGTGTGGATATTGTGCGCTAATGCCCTAAGACAGTGTAGCCACATTTGGTCCCTTGGAAATGAACAAGAGAGTTCAGTTATTTTTCAGCTGATGATTATGTGTCATTGCCTCATGGATTTATTCGCTCTGCGCAGGCCATGTGTCTGGCATTGGTCCTGTTCTGCGCTTCCTCAGCCATCAGGATTTGGCCCAGCAGCAGCCACAGCCAGACAAAGTCTATGAAAAAGGCCATGAAAGATCCAGAAAACTTCCAGAGAAAGCTCTCAGGTGTACCCTCTCACCAAAACACCCCATCAGGGAAAGACCTATGACCTCTCTCATTCAGGTCATCTGTATGGCTGGTGTATAGCAAGCCAGTGAATTTGGCTTATATTTTCCAGCGAGGTTGTTAACAGGTAACTCCTTACTCCTCCTTGTATTATCTCAAGCCTTGTTCCTTCCCATGCATCCTTGTTTGTGTTCTCCCACTCTTTTTCTCCATTCCTCCTCTGTATTCCTGCCTGCATTTGACCTTGAACAGATGACACCGTCCTTAGCCCACCCACTGCTTTACCAGCTCCCACCCCTCACACTGGGGCAGCAGCATCAGGGTAATAGAGGGAGGGAAAAAATGAGGGAGTGAGGAGGGGAGAGGGAGAGAGAAAGAAACCTGTTTGAAAGTAATTGGAGGCTGTTAAACAGAGGAGCCCAGCATATCACTCTAGTAATGGAAATAAATTCCATTGTATTTGCATTTTAATTTTCCACATAAACAAAGGCCTGGAGTGTGCTGGCTTCGCCAGAATCACCGGCCAGAATTTAATTAGAAATGAAAAGTTTATAGGGTCCTCTTTAATGCGATTAATGCACAGTTAACATTTATCACATACATATGCTGGAATCGCCTTTTTTAAGCAACCACCGGCCATGAAATGAATTTCTTTTCAACTTTTTTAGCGTGCGTGAGGAAGGCTGTCTCTGGTGAGGCGGTCCAGTGAGCACACTCCTGACAGCTTGGTAAACTGCAGCCCACAGAGGCTTAGTAGCCCCCATCCTCACTGAGGAAAGTTCAAGGTGGCTTAGAGGGAAGCATGGTCTAGTGGTTAAAGCCTGAGGTTGGGAGTCAGGGGATCTGGGTTGTATTCCCAACTCTGCCACATGCTCACTGCATGACTGACTTGCTCTCAGCATCTGTTTCTCTGGGTGTTAAAAATAAAAGAGAAATCAGCTGGAAGAAGATATCTCAGCCCTAGACTCCTCTGTGTCTCAAGCTCTCCAGAAACTTTCCCAGCCCTGTTGTATGGGATCTGGATTGGATCCTACACCATGCTGACTGCTCAGCTCATCTCCCTGTGCCCGAGCATCCCTACTCTGGCTGTGGGGACAGGAGAGCACCTGCAGTGCTCACCTGATGCCAGAGGCTGGGCCTTGCACAGGGACTTCTTTGCACTATCCCACCTCTCTGTGCACACCAGGCAGCGATGATCCCTGCCGCATGGGTTTGTATGGATCTCACACTGCTTGTGTGAGATGTGCATCCTTCTGCCAAGGGGCATGATGCAGGAGGGGAACAAATGCTGCCCATGCAGTGTGGGAGCCTTGGCAGCCCTGCTGCGAAGGGACCTGTATTCACTGCTGAGGCACTCCGTGCTTCTTAAGAGGATCCTCTAGTGCTGGTTTGGTCCAAAAAAACGCTAAGAAGGGCTTGTTAGATACAGGGGCCATCAAGCCTGAACATCAGATCCAAACATAAACCTAATAAGGACCAGCTACTAGCTCTCCATGTGGTAGGGGTAATTATAACTCCCTCACCCTGGGGAGCCCTGAGAGGTTGCCCCGTGAATACTTGTAAAAAGCTTTGAGCTTGTCTGCGTGGGAACCCTAGGAAAAGCAAGTTTAAATCTAGACAAATTATCAATATCCTTCCCTTGCAGAGCACGAGATAAAAGGCCAAAGGCGAACACCTCCCCTGTGAGCCTGTGCCCCTGCCAGAACCAGGAGGGCATCAGGCTTGTCACCTCCCTGCCTCCTCTTGGCTCTCAGAGGGGACCGTATTGCTGCTGGCGTCCCCGTTGTCCCTTCCCCTGCTCTGTCTGTGTGACAGACAGGGACTACAGGCCCCCCGATCCCACGCTTCCTTTCCAGGCTTGCAGACAAGCAAAGCAAATAAACCAGGCTCATGGACACGGAGCGTTAGCGTGTTAGGGACACAGCAGGGGAAGGAGGAACATGAAACCTCTATTGATCCCTTGAGGAATGATGTCCCTTCCTTATCTTATCAGATTCTCTTCACTCTTCAATTATAGTCTGTTGAAATTGGCCTCTTAACCCAAACAAGATAACCCGGGTAATGAGGACAAGAGTGTGAGGGGAGGTGGGAGAGAGAGGAGGGCAGAGTCCAGTGCGTTAAACTATGGCTATCACTAGAAATATCTCCTTTAACATACCCCACTCTGCCCCCGCTGCCCCCAGGTATCCCCTTCTTGCATCATGTATCAGATTAACGAGCACACATTCACTTCCTGACAAATATATCATGCCCTATACACCCTTCCTTCCCTCAGATGCACTAGGTGTCCCGAACAGGCACGTATCCCCACATTGGTATGTGGCATCTCCGTTTATATGTGTGCCTGACCTGCTGTATGCCTTCTGTGTTCACATATCTCAGTATGTGCCGCTCTGTCATACACACACTTGCACATGTTTGTGGTACTGTCACTGCCCATCTCACCAACCTTATGCTCCTTGGCACATTGGTGGTATGGCTGCCATAGTACCTTATTGCCAGGTCTACTGGAAAGAACTGCTGATGAAGATATGAGCACTTCTAGGACCCCCCCATGCATCTGTTCAGAGACAGAGTTCCTGAGAGCATTTACACAGCTGCCTTGCCATGGGGAAGGAGAATCCTCTGCAGAGCCCCACAAAACTAGACAGGCTTCCCAAGATGCATGTTGCTGTGCCTTTGCTCACCCCTATAACTCCCTGCATGTAACTGCAGAGTTACGACATTGTTTCCATAGATAAGACTATTCTCAGTTCTTACACAGACCAATAATACCTACTTGCTCTAAGTCTATACTCCCAGCTGGACATATTGCCGTAGTGATATTAACATGTCCACACTCTGCCTTGTACACATGTCATGGGGTATAGGACACGTCTTGCCCAAATATCCATTACAGAGAAGATTGTCTGGTGGAACAGTAAAGACTCAACAGTCTATCGGCAAAAATGCACCCAGGTTTCCATGCTCGAATTACTTCACTGTGCACAGAATCATGCAGGACCACATTCAAATGGTGCAGAAGGTGCTTTCATTTGGGAAAGCTGGTGCTCTAAGCAGTACAAAGGCTTCGTTTACAGGGCTGGTACCCTCCTCTTGCACTCTTCTAAAGACTATTCCCCAGGATCACTTTATCCCCTGCCTTTTGCTGTATCAGGGGCATTTCCTTGTCTACACATCTGCCTGAAACAGGCAGCACTCCCTTCCATTTCATGTATCCCTGCGCCACCAGCTCTGCCAGTTTTACTCACTTGGGCACCAAGACCTGTGGGGGATGTCACTCATATTTGCAGGTCAGAAAAAATTAATGTAATCTGCAAAAGGGAGTTAAAATCATGGCAGTTACCTTTTTACAAATTTACACTGCTCTCTCATGTGCAAGCACGCAAACTCACCCACGCAGTTCCTCCCCACCCTCCAGCTTGTGTGCCTCACAAGACTCCGCACACAACCACATACTGTGTCCCCATCCTTGCTGCCTCCATATGCACAGACCCCCACCTCAGGCACACAAGTGGCCTGAAATTGTTAGAGCCGCATAAGGGAGTCGGATGTCAATACTGGATGACCCTCTGCATCTCGTTTGGCACAGTGGCCAAGACTGCCTTCTGTAAAACCACAGCAGGTCTGGGTTTGACACTATCTAAGTCAAATCTGCCTTGGCCTTTCACTCCATCCTTATCTCTTGCCCTTCCACCCCCCAGCCCCACCCAGCTGTGCTCACCACCCGCTCTGGAAGCTTTGTGTTGTGGCCGTCTGCCAGAGACAGCACCACAAACATTGTCTCTTTAAAACTCTAAATTTGCTGTTTGTTCCATGGGGAGAAGGAATTTGTGACACTATCCATTTTCCACTCTGCCTCTGCTTGCGCAGCCTTGGCCCATTTGTACATAGCACGTCCCAGGAATTCACTTCCCCATGCACTCACAAGATCTCCTTTTCTTCAGAAATATTATTCCTTCCTTTCCTTTTCTACATCCCCTACATTCTCTATTGATTTTATAAATGTATATAAAAAGTGTATATGTATTTTTGGTGTATGTATAATTTATATATAAATGTATAGTTTTTCAAGCTCGAAAGTCTAAATTTAAACAACCAAGAAAGGGCCTAAATTTAGGCAAATATTAACAACAGGCACTATTACATACCTACATTGCACTGCAGTCTTTTTAAAGAAAGATAACCAAAAATTGTTCTTAACATAATTTGCAGAGAAACATGAGTGTGTTGAAAGGCAATAGTCCCTTTAAGAAGTGCCCAAAGACTCTATCGCAATTTTAAAGTGAGAGCTTGAAAATGGGCAGTGAGGTAAAGATGTTGCCCTCATATTTCAGCCCAGCTTGAAGAAAATGAGGACTAGTTCTGGGAATCAAAGGGCTCCCTGACTGAACAAATGGGTACTGCTAGAAACACCCAAACTACCCTAAAACTAGAGATGGTGCAGGGCAACCGGTCTGACAGATAC
Organism: Streptopelia decaocto; assembly: GCF_964273445.1. NCBI lineage: Eukaryota > Metazoa > Chordata > Aves > Columbiformes > Columbidae > Streptopelia > Streptopelia decaocto. The sequence continues at coordinate 51,668,919 of NC_138659.1, forward strand.
GTGAGGTTCTTCTTTTGTTACCTGGTCACAGTCTCTGCTTTTCCTTTTATAAATTAACAAACAGACATCAATCTGCATTGCAAAACATGGATGCCACCCCTCTCGACTGAAATACAGTGATGGGCATTTTGAGCAGAGCTGATCATTGTTCTTGATGCAATTTGCCTCCCAACCAGAGATGGAAGTTTAACCCTGTACCTTGAACTCTGCAAAGAGGGGAGGGTGCTTACTTTGGAAGGAAGACGAACTGTTCAAAATGGAGCCAGGGGAATAAAAATTAAATTGGGCCCCAGGAGAGAACAATTAACAGGGGCAAACTCCAGCATATCTGTGTGTGTATGCACATGTGTGTGTGTTGGGGGAGCTGCTGGAAGCCTGGGGAGCAATATGCTGTGCAGATTTTAGAAGTGCTACATGAACTGCAGAGCTAGGAGATGACAGTAACAAGAAATGTACTACTTCTGTTTTTCATACAGGGAGAGACAAGCCACCAGAATCTCCCTTTCTGATTTAACAGTGAGGTTTGGGTTTCAGACACAACATTTTCTGGGAAGCGTATCTGTGAACTCACAGTCCATTAGCTCAGGCTTTTGGCACATCACTTGTTCTCCTTGCTGTCAAAACTGGTACACACATGAATCCCAAGCCAGACAGAGGACGAAGGAATATCCTTCCCCAACCACACTGAACTCCCGCATATGCTTCCTTTAGCCTACCAGCATTTTGTGTCACTGTCTATGTGCCTGCCCAGAGATGCATATTCCCTACCATATACCAATGCACTCACATGTAGTACCCAACCTGCAGGTGCATTTGTCCAAAGGCACCTATCTGCATTGCACTCACGGTCCCATATAAATGTCCTATAAAAAAATGCAGTACAACTCTGCTTTTTCCTTGCCTATACCCACCTCTGAACATATAAAACTTTCAAATTTGCCTGTTATGTATATAAATGTATGTTCTATGCTCCTCCTATCCCACTACTATTCCTCAATATCTATATAGATAGACATAGTCTATCCATATGTCTCAAAGACTTCATGCATACATCTTGTCATTCTTCACACCCCAGCCAGAGCTATTCCTCTCCTATGGCTCCAGGATTGAACTATTGTGTTGTCCATTTCCCAGTGACAAGGGGTCTAGTTACAGGGTTATTGATTGGTTTTCATGCAGACAGATGGATCTGCCTTTGGTCTCCCCTCCAAAATCCACCTCTGTATGGGCTGATTGTCACTGCTCCAGGGATAGGATTTCACCAGGAGACCACCCTCCATGCAAACATCCTTCACCCAGGCCACGGATGGTAATAAATGGAGTCAGGCTGAGCCATAATAAAAGCAATTGAGTGGGTTACCTGTGCAGACATGAGATTTATACCTCCTCATATTTGATGTGATTGTTTTATTGAGTTCTCAGTGCAGTTAGGATGCCGTTTATTTATTTATTTATATGCCTACTTATCAGGGAGGAGGGGGGAGGCTGTCTCAGCCTAGCTAGTGTTCAGCCTCCGTCTTGTCAGATATGAGCCCGAAGAATGGGGCTCTCCAGTTTTTCTGTGAATTTCACCTAGACTTGGGCTTGGGGGGTGAGTCCTGGCCAGATATCTCATTTCCTATAACAAAAAAAGATGTTTGTTTCAAGATTCCTGAAACCTTGAGGACTGATTGAATTATGAACCTAGTAGAAGCTAAGAGGATGGCGTAAAGAAAGACGCATGTATGTACTGATTTTCTAAAAGAACCCCTCGAAATAAATTCCTATTTACGCTGTGCCTGCCTTGGACAATGGGCTGTGATCTGTGCACAGAGCCTCTTTATGCTATTGCAATAGAAATAGTAAGCAGCAACATTGCTTCTGACTCTGTCATCACATGTGAGTGCTGAGAAATATTAGCAGGTGCAAATTGATTGGAAATGAATATTTGTAAGTGCACTCTGAGGAGTTTGGAAACCAAGTGATTAGATTTGTGATTTTCAGCTGGGTAGATAGCCATATAAGTGCTACAAAATCAGCTCTCAGTCACTGGCACTAGAGAAAATTGGAGGCTAGCACTGAATATCATACTGTTTAGTATTTCATCACAAGCCTAGCAGTGTTTGTTGTGGGTTTTCCAGATCCTCTAGACAAGTGATAGCATAAGAATTTCAGTCCTCATTTAATAAAGTATATTTCCAATGCTTGTGGAGGATTGAAAAGGGGCCTGTCAGCTCTCTGAAGTCTCAAAGGACTTCATTGTTAAGGTGTTTTAAAAGTCATTTAATAGGAATCAGATGTCCAAATCCCTTTAAAAATTTAAGGTAGAAAAGAGAAAACAAGTAAAAACAAACCCACATTGTATTACAAGTACTTATGATTTTTATGCCGATTGCATGATTTAGCCTCTGCCCTGGCATTCTTAAACAGTAAATATGGCCATGTGTGTATGGGCTTCAGTAGACTAACTGGGATTACAGTGGGAAAATCGTAATTCCTGTTAGCTCTCGGTTTAAAGAATGATTGTTTGGTAGAAAAACTCAAACCTTTCTGACGTTTTCAGGAGTAGTAATCATCAGAGACATCTACCCACAGATGGGATTTCCTAAAGCCCTAGTTAGCCGCATGGATGACAAGCCAATGACAAACGATTTTGAAAACCTCTGCCTTTCCATGTATAGAGATCTTCCCCAAAAGTGGAATCCCTAAATGTTTTGCTGATTGTAAGTAGCAAGCCTAGACTCCATTTGAATTTCAACATGCCTTAATTAAAGATGATGGCAAGTTAATCTAAGTGAAGCTCGGCCTTGTTCAACTGTTTTGAAGTCATATCTTTTTATTCAAGTAATATGGAAATCTTTTGTTTCAATGGACTTTAGAATCAGAGATGGGGGTGTGGGGATAGTTGATATACTGCTGAAAAAATGACTTTGTTTTGTATGCATCATGTCATCATATCATAAAGGGTCCAGCTGGCCTGCCAGAGCATTATCTATCTCTTTAACCAACACCAAGATTATTTCTTATTGTATGTTTGCTTGTTATGAATACCATCTAGTTATATATATTCCAAGAAATCAGGAATTCCTGTGGGATGCAATTCCACAACTTAATGGACCTCTCTATCAGGAGATTCCTTCTGCTACCGTTTAAATGTTTCCTTTCTTATTTCCTTCCCTTCATTCCTGGCAATGCTGCTTTGTTTAAACATGAATAATTCCTTTCCTGTTGGAGGGACTGTGCCCTTCAGATTACTATATTGTTCTCACCACTTCATCATCACTTGGCCAAGCCACTTATATTTTCTCCTCTTTTCTCCCAAAGTCAAATGAGTTTTTCACATAATAGTGATTCTGGTAAATGAGGTTTAGCTCCATAAGACTCATTCACCCAGCACTGAAATGCAGATACCTCTATGGCAGAATGCAGCAATCATTCACTAGATGCAAAAGCCTGAAAATGTTTAACTCCCAACAAAAATCAAGCTTTCTGTACATCTATAAAAAAATAAAGAGCTGGGATTTGGGGGTGATAAAGAGACCGATGTCGTTCTGAACTTTGAGGTTCACAGAACAAGGAGCTCAAAACTTCCCAGGCACAACCAATTTTACTTGCTAACTGTCTCTGTTGAGCTAATATCTCTGCAATATGAAAATTAGAAAAAATGCAGCTAGCTTATTGTAGTTCCTACCATACAGCCTTCCAGTGGCCAGATATGAGGAATAAGACAAAGAGAAATGCTGTAAGCATTCATTCACTCTTTCAGCTGCAGTAACATTGTCTGTAACCTCTGCTTTATGAGCCTGTCCTTTATTTGGAATGATAAAAAGAAGATAATACCAGGTTTGTGTCTGATGGAAAAGAATCCAAATTTAAAAGAGTATATTCCTTGTAATGAAGCCCTGTGTGACCCGACGGCATTCTTTGCTCAGCCGAAAGCAACTGGCAGTAGAAGTCTTCTACCTAGAAAGCATCCCCTGATGCAGGAAATTACATGGGAACCTCAGACTCAGCATCAACTAACGGAGAGGATCCCTGCTAGGATCCCAGGTTTCTTCTGTGCAAGCTAAAAAGAGCTAGATTACGAGACCTGGTAAACTCTGTTGGGTGCTGTCAGATGGGTTGTCTTCACCCATGCTTTGCACCAACCTGTGTCAGTCAGAGGCTAATCCAGTCTACAAGGCCAGTCTAATCCTTGGCCTCTCTACTGAGGTGGCTACTAAATACTGATGCTGGTGGCAGGTTTCTGACATGCACACTTGCCAGTTAAAACTGTGCAATTCACCCTGTGTTCACTGTGGACCATGCAGTTGTCACTACTTTTGGTCGCTGTGAACAATCTGCCATTAGAGATACTTGGTCCTCTTCCGACTTCTTCCAACAGGGGTGTCAATCCCATTTTCACTGGGGGCCACATCAGCCTCGCGGTTATCTTCAAAGGGCTGAATGTAATTTTAGGACTGTAGGAGTAGTTACATTTATACAGTCCTAAAATTACACTTGGCCCTTTGAAGGCAACCACGAGGCTGATGTGGTCCCTGGTGAAAACGAATTTGACACCCCTGCCCTAGACTCATTACCTGTCCTCCAAGAATTCCAGATTTGTTTGATGGGAAAGACACGGAGAGATTCACCAGTGACTTTGGCCAGGATGTCCTTTGGGGAAATTCTCAAGTGAGGCTAACGAGAGTGACTCAGAAAGCTCTGTTTGCATAACATTGATTTCTTCCTCATATGACACAGCCCCTGCCCTAGTACGCCTGCCTTTTGCCAGACTCAGTTGTTTGTCTTGAGACGTTATGTTTACTTCAATTGAGATTCTGTTCAATTCTATCTCCCTTGCATGGGCTAAAGCCTCAGTTGATGTAAAACTACCTAGCTCCAGTTTTGAACCTCTTCTCATTATGTGTTGAATTCCATGGGCATTTTTAGTGAAAGGTCACACTGAGTTTTACAAAGGTAACTAAATACTGTTATTTTCATTTTATAGATGGCAAAGCAGCCTCATAAGGAATCCATGTGACCTGCCCAAGATCAACCAGAAAGTTAATGGCAGAACTGGTAAGAAAAATCTGATCTCCTAATATGCTATTCTTTGCTTTAAACTACAGTCTTTCTTCCAGCCACTGAAATTGGCCACATGCTCAACAATATTTCAATGTACAAGTATATTTCACTGGTCATTATAACCTGAGTCAATGTGTGTGGCTTCCTATATGTATTTTTGAAAAGCACATAATTATTGGAGACTTTAACTAGGAATCATTAACCAATTGTTATCTAATGAAACAGGAAACATCTCTCCAAATCAAGCGCTTAACTCTAGAAAAAATATCTAACCGGTGGACTGAGATAATATATCCACTAAGCTCTATTCTCTACCATGAGGTTAGTTAGGTTTGCTTTCAGGAACCCAGGGTCCACAGTGTATCCAGAAGGCTGATCGAACTCTGTAATGCTTTGGCTTCAGCATTCCTTGGATGAGGACTAAGTGGGAGCCCCTAGTACTGAACCCGGCCATAAGAGAGCTGGGATAGAGGGACAGACTGGGTAGCAGGGGGGATGCCTTATTTTACTTTGCCTTTCTGGACCTATGAGGAATAATTAAGAGAAACAGGAAATACTGCTTAAACTACAATGTCTATTGCATCCCTTGCTGCGTAACCATGAATATGTGCCCGTGATGTGCTCCATCCTGTTCCTACTAAAATACACTGTCTAATTCAAAAGATTTTTCTGGAGTTATTATTATCTCATGAAACCTGCATGCTTAGGCTAATTGTACGTGCTGCAAAACAAAGGAAAAATTCTCGTTAACATCTGCCTCTAAGTTCATACTTAGGAGACCGCCGCAAGGCTTACAGCAGTGCCTAAATCCGCCTGAAATATGCCAACCCAAAGTGACCAAAGATAACTAGTTTATAGACATATGATAGATGGAAATGTTCGGGCTGGCAGGATGCTCGAGAAGCAAGGCGCTCAAGTGGTTTAAAGTAAACATTAATTGCTTACCAAAGAATTAAGAACTTCTGTCACTTGCTTACTTCTCAGTTACATGCACTGTGTATATGTGTGTGTGTTTACATATATGCATGTATAATACATGTGTGTATAGATATATGTGTATGTACCTATCCACACACAATAGTTTTATACTGTATAGTACCTAACATATAAAGCAGGAACAGGAAAGCTCCCGCTGCAGAGATAACCGCTCTGTCTTGATCCTGCCAGTTCTGTTGCACTTTGCTTATTAACTAGTAAACTCTCCTTACTTTTCTTCCATAATTAAAGGAAAGCTACCGCATAGCAGAAGACTTTATTTTTTTTTTCACAAATCTGGACAGGGTGGTTAAGTCATGTTTTTTACCAGAGTTTGTATCTAGCCTTCCTCTCCATAAGTTTGATATGAACAAGTTTCTGATAAATCTCAACAGTGAATTACAGTTCATCCCAAATGGGTCCTGATATTCTTGATGCAATACTGACAGATAAGTGCAGTGTAGGCATAAAAAATTCATAGATCACAAAAAATAATTCATGGAAAATAGATTTTAAAATCTTTTAGGGAGACTTTAAACATGGAATTGAAACTGCCTTGTTTTGTAGTTGCTCACCTGAAAGCCTTCATTAATGTTAGACTAATCCCCAGAAAGAAAGAAAATGTAATTCATGAATTTTTGGAAAATCTTATAATCAAAAATAATTTTTTCCATGTAGAAGGAGATCTCCGTTTTGAAGTGTGGTATTCACAGTCTATCTGGGGACATAAGTAACTTCTATTTCTGTAAATGCCTCGCTATAGTCTCAAGATGTTAAGCTGCTCATGAATGTAGCTCTAACAGTTCTGGACACTGGGCCAATGCTTTGGAAACTCCACATTTTGCAGACATACAAAGACAGATATTTCTAGAAGTCTGGCTTTAGAAATTGTCATCTATCTGAAGCTGCTCAGAGAGTGTTAGATTAACTCCAGTTTGTGATCGTACCGCAGGTAAGAGATGTGCTATTACAAAGGACTGACCCAGTTCTATGGGTGTATTTTGACAATGGAGAGGAAAAAAAGTATATTTAAATTGTCAACTTAGTCCTCTCTCGGTGTTTTGTGAGTTTGGTGAGCTGGAGTCACAGAAGTCACAGGAGTGAGGAAGTGCGTGCTAGACTCCGCAGCACCAGGATTGGGCCCTTGCATACTTGCTATTTCCTATTCCACTGCATTTTTTTCCCAGCTCACTGTCCTGTTCTTGCCTAGTAAAGACTTGCAAATTTTATGCCCTGTGATATGATGGGCTCACTTACTCATAGATATGAGTTTTGGGGAGCCTCATGCAAAGGTGAACAGTTGGAAGTTGAGCCTGAATTTTTAAAAGGACTTAATTACATTAAGCCAAAATCCTCATATGCCTTTGTGACTACACACGCAAATGCCATCACAGTATGAATCAAACATGGTGGGTCACAGCTGAGCCTCTTTAATGTAATAATACTTAACAGCTACAAAGCACTTGTCCTGCTCAAAGCATTTTATAAGCACAGTCTGACTGACATCTGTTCCGATCAGTTGTTTCCAGGGTGGGGAAACTGAGGTTCAAAACCCCCAAAGCCCTACTCCAAACTGGTAGCAAAGGTGGGAGCAAAACCTGGCACTCAACCTTCTGCCCGGGACATCACAACCCAGATACAAGGCTTTGTGTCCGGCGGGCAGAGGGGTGGCACTTCAGTGACATACAGATGTTGACATGCCTTGAGCTAGCCGAAGAATGCATGTGTGTTGGGTCCATACATGCTATTTCTGCAAAGACCCCCACAGGCCTCCCTCTGAAGTCCCAGACCACCAGTTTAATTCCTCCCATGGATAGCTGACTGTCCTTCCACAGCTGCCTTTGTAAGGTGTCTGAATGTCAAATTGATATTATTTCAATACCTGACTGAGAGAGTAACAGAGACCTGGAGGATTTTTAGGAGGGTGTATAATTAGCCGATCAGTATTATGTTACCCTGTTCATAACTTAATAACCATTTTAATACAGATGGCACACACAGGGATAATTTCCTAGGGTAGCCTAGCAGTATATTACAGAGACAGTGTGTCTGAGGGAATCTTTCTTAGCCAAGGTACATTCCACTAGCTAATTCTACCTGCTGTTTTCAAGATGATTTGGGATAATTCCATATCATTTGCAAAATATTAAAACTCATTTATATAGGATGCCAGATTTAGAAATACACAGTCTGAGTTATTAGACATATTTTGATAAATCTGCCATGAAAAGCGCAAGATAAAAAATATCACTGTGTTTTCCCTGCTGTTTATTTTTGCTTCCCTTGCTATAAATACATCAAGTTTAAAACAAACAAACAAACAAACAAACAAAAAAAACCCCACAACTGGCTAAACTTGTTATATATCAAAAGGGCCAATATACTGACTTGTGTGGTTTTGTCTATGCAGACCTACAAAAGCCTGTGCATATATTTACATATACCCTATATACATTTATTCGAGTGGGAAGCACCGTATATTTGGGGTTGCGTGCAAAATTTCATGTATTGTTACTGCATCAGTGGGGTATTTCGAGCCTATGTATGTACCCTTTGCAAATATCCCTGTGTTACGCTGTTTCTAGAGGTTGTATTACTGTGGGCATAGTCAAAATATCGGTACATACATTACACTAAACCAGTATAATTACTTTAGGTGTGTGCATAAGAGTGTTGTGTGTTGCCAAAGTGTGAAGATCTGGTGTATGTCGGGTTTGAATTTGCAGGCATTTGAACAGCCTGAGTGCTTCCAATGTGATAGTCCTTGATTACATCTATCACCGGCCTTTTTCTCCTGCATTGATCCTATTTTTTTGTCTGTCATATGGTTATTTTTGTCACCTCAAACCTGACCACCAACAAGAGTCGCACCCTAGCAGCTGAGGGAGGAGACGGGGGGGAAATTTTCGCTAGTGGTGAATTGATCCTGCTGCTTCCCAGCCTGCTGCCAGGGCAGAGATCGGCCCGAGCCAGGAGCCGCAGGCAGCAGCGCTCCTCAGCCGAGGGAAGGGACCACCCTGCAACTTCAGCCGTTCCCTCGGGTTAGCGAGGTAACGCAGTAATAGTGGGTGCGAGAGAAGCCTTCCTCCAGCACTCCGCGGCTCGGGGCTGTGAGCCCGGCTTGGCAGCGGGTAACGGCAGCTTTTCGGCTCAGAGCCCTAATACCCTGGCAAGGCTGGCGGTGATTTACACCCCGGGAGGGATGCTGAAGAATCAGGGAAAAACCCCTCTCCGTCACCCCTCCAACACGAACAGATCCCAAACCTTACGGCACCGCCGGGCTACTCGGCGGGGAGCTCATCTGCTCTCGCAGGAGCGCTGCCTGCCCCGGGCCGCCCCGGGCAGGCGGCAGCCGCAAGCTGCAGCGAGCCCCGGAGCAGCCCCGCTTCCCCGCTGCCCGGGACTGCGGCGGGGACAGCCGGCTCCGGCCCCGCTGCTCGGGACTGGGCTCGGCGGTCACGGCGGGGCCGGAGAGCGCCCGCTGGGCCATGAGTAGGGGTCCCGCTGCGGGCGGGGGGCTGGAGCAGGCGGAATCTAACCTGACCGAGGAAGGACTGGGCCGTCCGCGCTGTGGAGAGTTTTATGGGGCCGTAAAGAGGCGACTGGGCCCCGAGCAGGGCTGCGGGGTCGCTCTTACCTGTTTATGGAGGAGACGCTGGGGACCGTGTCGTTGTCGCAGATGCCCTCGGCCAGTAGCCTGTCCCGGATCTCCCAGGCGAACATTGTCGGGTTTTGTCTCTTGTACTCGGCGATTTTATCCACTACTTTGGGGGTCGCCACTTTGGGTTTGGAACCGCCGATCACGCCAGGCTTGATGCTCCCCGTCTCGTAATATCTGCACAAAGGATGGTTAGTGACCTGCCGTGCCCGTCACAGTCCCACCGTCCCTAAGTACCTGGCGCCCGTCAGCCCCTCGGAGCGCCCCGCAGCCCCCGGCCCCGCGCCCCACCTCAGCTTCGGCCCGCCGGTGCGCGGCGTCGGGCCGCGGCGGCTCGGATGCCGCATGGCGCGGCTCTGCGGGGCGCCGGGCCGCCTGGGGCTGGGGATGGCGGAGTCCTTTCTCCTCTCCAGGGCTCGCTCCCGCTCTCCTTTTTTTTTCCACTCTCCTTCATCCCCTCCCTTTTTTTTTTTTTTTGGTGTGTGTGTGTGTCAGAAGCGAGGGACGCTGGGCCGTTCACTGCCTCCCCCTTCCCCCGCCTTATACGAACACACTCGTTTCAGGCCCGGGGATGGAGAAACAAACCAGAAACCCTCTCCCTGATGCCGCCGGCCGGAGGCGAAGCCCGGCGACTACAGGGCCCGAACAGGCGGCCGCGGAGGGGTCGCGGGCCGTGCCGGGCTCACGCCCCCCGGCTCTCCCCGCCGGCGTGCTCCGCTCGCCGTGCTCGGGGGCTGGCCGGGCTGTGGGTGCGAGAGCGCGGTTCTTTCCCCTCCCGATCCCTCCAGCCCGTCTCCCAGCTGGCCACTAGCTCTGCTCGCGTCCTTTGCAGAGGGCACGGCAGAGCGCACACACACCACAGGCACAGGCGGCTGGGGCTCTGCTGCCTGCGGACACCGCTCCGCGTTCGAGCGGCCGGGCCCAGGGACTTGCCTAGGGCGGTATTTCACACCGCATTTGGCAGCGATCGGTTACCGCGGGTATTTATTTATTTATCTGCCCCGTTGTTTGTTTATTTACCCGTGTATTTTCTAAGGCCGCTCACAGATTGTTGTGAGTTGGCGGATTTTGTTGTTGCTGTTGTAGCAGGGTTTTTTTTGTCGTTTTTTTTTTTTTCCTCTTCCCCCCGTCCATTCTTTTTCCCGCCCTCCCGCCCACCCCTCGCAAATTGTTTGTCTTCCCAGGAGTTTCCAAACACTGCCGTGGGGGACCGGAGGAGCACGTCCTTCCCGGCTGGAGGAGGGGGCCCTGCTCAGCTGCGGGCTCCCACTGAGCGGAGGTGCCGGGGCCGCTCGGGGAGGTGGCGGGGAGAGCCCGGCTCCGCGGGAAGGGCCAGAGGTCACAACGGAGCGGGGAAGGGATGCACCGTTGCCGTCCCAGGGGAGGAGAAGGAGCTGCCTCTTTCCTTACCTGCCCAGGATCTTGCTGACACAACCGTGGCTGACCCGCAGCTGCCTGGAAATGTCACAAGGTCGCACCCCCTGGTGAGCCAGCTCCACTATCCTTTGTCTCACCACGTCAGGTAGGGGCCTGCCGTTCACAAACACCCCCCCAAGCTGGTTGACACCCCCGTGCCCTGCTGGGGAAAGAGAAAAAAAAAAAAAAAAAAAAACAACCCACGCACACCAGAAACAAACCGTTAGTTGTGGATTCTTCACCACTCGTACTGCAAAATCTCCAGTCACTACAGATGGATGGAGGTGATTATGGCGGGGTCGAGAGGGGGGAACGAGACGGGGCAGGGCGGGCGAAGAAGGGAAAAAGTGAGAAAGAGTAAAATACGGGGAAGAGAATGAGAGAAAGATAACGAGAGAAAGAAAGATAGAATGAAAGACAGAAAATGAAAGATAAAAAGGGAAATAAAAGAAAATAAAAAGGAACACAGAGGATAAAGAGCACGCGAGAGAAAGAGAAACAAATAAAAGATAAAGGAATAAAGAAAGAGAGAGGAGGAAAGATAGGAAGGAAAGAGTAGGCAGGGTGAATTTTCCCGAGCCGGGGACTCTTCCTCCCGTACGTCGTTTCCCCTCCCTGGACCGGAGAGCATCTCTCCCTCCCGCCGTCCCCGCCCGGGACGCCGGAGCGGCGACTCCTCACGGCCATCGCGGTGGGGCGAGGATGGAGACAGTGCCCAGTCCGGCTCCCCTCACAAGAGTTGGGGAGAGATGCGCTCCCAAACTCCGGAGCTCAGCTGTTTAGCGGCTCCAGGCGGACCCCGCCGCAGTCCCCTTTCTCTCTACTCTTGGGTTTTTCCTCTCTCCTTTCATTTTCTTACCACGATTTTCTATCACATTGTCAATTACAGTTACTGGCGAACCCCGCCCTCCCTTACCCCGCGGCATGTCCCCCGTGCAACGCATTATCTCCCGTTATTTTCGGATGCGAGTCGAAGGGATTCGGAGAGAAAAAGGAGAAAGGGAAAGAAATGTAGGGAAAGAGAAAGAAAATACTTTGTGTCCCGCAGTTTGTTTACAGACAGACCCTCTCTTTCCTCAGCTTCCGATCTTTAAATGAAAAATCCTACAGTTAAAAAAAAAAAAAAAAAAAAGAAAAAAAAGGGAAAAAAAAATCTGAGAGCCTCTCACGGTTCCATCTTTTTTTTCTCCACACACAAATCTAATCCAGGGAGAATTTAAAATGCTCCCTTTTCCTCTGTTGCTCTCTTTCCAGGCAAAAACATGCTCTTTCCCAGGCAGGACTGCTAGAAACGCTTTTTCCCCCCGAAATTTCACTATTTCGAGAAATAACTTGGGGGAAAAAAAATAAGTATGCACCTGCTAAGCATGGGCAGGAGGAACAGGGTGACGGAAATAAAGGGGAACATCTCCTTTTGGGACACAGGCGGTTGTGAACCGCTTGCACCTGGGGAGGTCCGCGTTAGAGCCAGGAGCCCTTTGCCTGAGCGTGTGGGGAGATGCGGACTCGCAGGCGCTGGCGCTGCTACCTGGTTGTCTCTGTCTCTGGAATACCCAGCTGATATAGCTGTGGAGTGCACACTGTATTAAAGCTTTCTTTTCACACAACCCTAACCTTCTGTATCTTCCTCGCCGAGAGATCTTAGTTCGTTTTGCAGTTTGCTGAAAAATGATCTGTTTGTATTTTCGCTTAGGTTTTTTTTTTTTTTTTTTTCCTCCCCTGCTTCTGACACTGACTTATTGGCTCTGAACTTAGTGGAAACTCTCATTGCCCTGCGATCGATCCAAGTCCTTTCGCACAAATAGAGTTTTTTCCATCCCCCCCACCCCTCCAGTAACACCTCCACATATCCCCTCCCAGCCGCCTCGGCCAGGGCGCCGGCTGGCTTCCCTGTCCCTTCCCCGATGAACCTGGGTTATTTGTTGCATTCTTTTGTTAGTCTTTCTTAAAATATATTTAGGATTTGGGGAGAGGAGGCGGGGGGCGGGTATTTATCTCCCTCCACTAAAACCCGAAGGTATATGTTGCTGTGTGTTCTCTTCATTTGTTCAGAAGCCCTTCTGCACATGTTGCCTCTAAAGTTACAAGACAGCAATTTCTTCGGCAACTCCATGATAAATAATTCAAAGCACCTTTTATAACTCGCATTACAAAGTATTAGAATGCAACAGATGCAAAAAAGATTAAAAATTAATAATTCAAATTATTTCAGCCCGGATATTTTTCACACGAGTTTGCTTTGCTCTGCTCCGTGTTTTTCTAAGGTTGTTTCTGTCAGAGCAGTAAGATATTTATGTGTAGTTATCTGCGTATAAGTGCCGACGTCTTTATATATATATATACCCAGCCAGTCATACCGCTTTTGTACGGATCGTGACTGTGTATCAGGAGCCCGTGCCCGTATGTATTTTAATTGCTAACTAATACCCAGGTCTGCAGCTCTATAAATACATTTTAGGGAACAAATCAAATGTTGATTTTTTTTTTTTAATCGGAAGGCAAAATTATTGACGAATCTCGCTAGAGTTTTTTAAAAATCAGAGACAGCGAAGCGCCTCGTTCGGCTGCCTACATGTTCCGGATCGTACCGGAGGCAGACTTACTGCAGTCGCGTCTGAAAGCAGGTCGCAGCGCTGAAAACTAAAAATAATGTCCAGTGCACGGACTATTTTCTGTTAAAGGTTTTCGAAAAATAAACCCTACGTTTTAAGCAACGTATCCGGGAAATAATTTGGAAACAGAAGGACAGTTACCCACACCCATATTTGGGGATCTGCTTATGGATTTGTATTTCTGTGCCTTCTCGAGGCAAAATCGCGATTTTTTTATCTTCAAGCATTTCAATTTTTTATCTTTTCGGTTTGTTTTTATGCAGCAGGCAGGGCGTGTCCTCAAAAGTTTCGGTGTCAAAAGTTACAAATTGCTCTTAATTATTCATTTCCTGACTCAAGGTGCTCTCAATCTCGGCTTTCTATTTGTATTTTTTTCTTTAATTTAAATCTCATAATTATTTTCCCTCCATGCGATGAAATTAAAATCCATCAAATTCCTGATTACAATCCGTCGTAAAGGGGTCTTTTCGCTTTCTTTCATCCCCCTCTTATAGAAGGGTCCTTTAAAATGAAAATATATCACGAACGCACTCTCCTCTGTGCCAGGAATACATTTAAAATGCACATCGGGGATCTGGTAAATAAACCAGGAGGGATCGCGACTTCTCGGGAGCCTCCGAAGCTGCCAGATCTTTCAGCCATACAATTGTCCTATTTTTCCTGCAGTCCAGCCTTTCACCAAACCAAACCGAAGCACGGAACAGCCACCGACCAACCCGCCATTAATTTTAAATTGTCCTCTCCCCTCTCTGCCGCTGAAATCCGAAATCAAAACAAATAGCATCAGATCGTGGGGGAAACCGTGGGTTCAGAGCCACGCAGTGTTGCGGGAAACCCTGGCCCGGCGGGGCAGCGACAGGGTCCAGCCCGGTGCTGACGCGAGTGGCAATAAACTCGTGTTGTCTGAGGGGCGATGGGGAAAGTGCCTTTGCGGAGGAGAGATCTGTTTCGGGAGGGTGTTTTCTTTGGCACTCACACGGCAGGCAGCACAGGCACAGCCGCACACAGCCCCCTGCCCCCCGGGCTGGGGGTCCTGGCCCCCGCCCCACCACTGGCGCGGAGCTCTGCTCCCCCCAGGTCCGGGGCTGCCCGGGACCGGCGGTGCCCGTCCTGCCTGCTGAACGCCTCTCTAAGCCCGGTTTCGGCCAGGGGAGGAGAAGCTGGCGCTGAAAGGATGAACCTGGAGGAGGATCAGGTGAGGAAGAATGGTTTGGAAAAGAGGAATGGAGCGAAGAGAAAGAGGGAGAGCAGCAGAAGGAGCCGGGCTCCAGTACTCACGGTGCATTGCTGAGAAGGGGTCTGCCTTGCAGTGCATATCCATGGGGAGGCAAAGGAAGGGGAAGAAATCGGCTGAAGCCGCCGTGTCGCCTCTAAAACTCAACTTCAAGACTTAGGGGAGAAAAAAAAAAAAAAAAGAGGAAAAAAAAAAAAAACAAACCAAAACAAAAACACAAGGAGAGGAGAGGAAGGGAGCGGCGGGGTGCGCTGGGCCCCCTGCCCGGCGGAGCGGGGAACGAAGTACTTTCCGGGGGGCGGGAGAGCTGCGCCGGCTCTGGGGGCCGGGGCGGCGAGGCCGGCGAAGTCAGCAGAGTCCGTGGGAGCGAGGGGCTGGCGGCGCCGGGGGGCAGGTGGGTGTCATGGCTGGGAGGGCTCAGAGCATCCCCAGCATCGGGGAGGGGGTGCCCGAGCAAGGTGCGGCCGGCGGCCAGGCGGCAGAAGGCGCAGGAGGACGCGGCTTTCCCTCCTCCTCCCGCGGTCCGGGGCTAGTTCATTTAAGTTCAAAGCGGAGTAGCAATCCCCGGGAAAGCTGCGAGCGGCGGACGGGCGCGCCCCCTCCTCTCGGCCGAGCGGAGGATCCGGCGCCCGGCGGACTTTCGCCCGAGGTGGGAAGTGCTTGCGAGGAGCCGGGGCCGGAGACTGGAGCCTCCGCTCCCGGTGTGTGTCTCTCTAAAAGCCGCAGCGCCCTCAGCCCCCCGCCCGCCTCCCCGGAGATGGATGACTTGTCAGACAAAGGCAATAGATTCCGACACTCTCTGATTCGCCAGCGCGCCGAGCCGAGCGCGGCCAGGAGAGGAGAGGAGAGGGGAGAGGAGAGAGGAGGGCCGGGCCGGCGGCGCTCGGCGCGGGGGGGCCGCCGCCTTCGGGACCCGCCGGCGGGGGAGCCCCGGCCGCGCGCTCCGGAGCGCCCCGGGCCACGCGTGTGCGGGGCGGCGGCGCCCCTGCCCGGCCCGTGGGAAGGGACGAGGGCCCGCTTTATTGTCACTTGCGGCTCTGGAAATCTAACTCCCTTATTTAACACACGCACGCACGGCTTGGTAGTTTCGTGTCCCTTCGCACGCCCCGCTCTTTTTTTACCGGAGACTTTACTCGGAGTGAAACGGGAGGGATGGATTCGATACACATCTGGTGGAGTGGGAGACGGACGGGGAGGAAAAGGGAGACAGGAGGTGAGATGAGGAGTGGAAAAGGAGAGAGAGAGAGGGAGGAGAGAGATCAAGAGAGAAAGACATGAAGAAGAAAAAGAAAGATAAATAAATAGAAGCTAGAGAGACAGAAAACCAAGAAAGACAGAAAGGAAGACAGAGCTTCTTGCACCTCTTTGAACCAATAGGTTGGGCCCATTTCAGTCATGGCAAAGTTTCCCTTCGCGCGCTTTTGGTGAATTAGCAGCAAATCGAACCTCTCAGTTTCCACATCTCTGCTGCCCTTTTTTTGTTTGGTTGGTTGTGGATTTTTTTGTTTGTTTGTTTTAGATGCTAGAGTGGGAGTTAAAAGTCATTTGACAAGTAAGTCTACGACTAAAATAGACGTGGCTTTCACGTAGCACAGCAGCAGAGAGCAAGGGAGAAACGCCTTCTTAGGTTAATAACCAGGGGTAAAAAGGCAAAACACAAATTACTGTGAGCTCAATTTTGATTTTCAGACTGTGAGTTTATGATCGCCTGAAATGAATGTGCTTTCTTCTGCTGCTCTTTTCCTCCTTCACCTTCTACTATCCCTTTGCTTGTCTGTCACGAAACAGCCCCTTTGTTTTCTAAGTGCTTTAAGTAAAGAATCTCTGAGAGATCTCTATGAAATACTTTCCACTGTCTCATAAATCATTTTGGCACTTCAGCTGATGTTTTATCTTTCTCTCCCCCCACAGCCCTTTCTCTTTCCCTTGTGTGCAAAAAAGGATTATTTGAAAAGAAAAAAAAAAATTTACACCACCGACGGTTACATGTAGCGTAAGACAGCGCTCAGCGCTCGGGTTTGCGCTGCGGACAGGCACGGCAGGCACGGCAGGCACGGCGGGCACGGCTGAGACGCCGGTGTGAACCCCCGACAGCACCCCGCGAAGGGGGCATTTGCCGCAGGAGTGGGGGTCTCCGCCGCCGGGTCAGGAGCGGCGCTCGCTGCCGCCCGGCCGGCGGAGGCGCCTCTCCGCCCCGCCCGGGGAACTCTCGCCGAACGCCAAGTTTGCGAGCGGCCGCTGCGCTACGCAGGCAGCCCCGCCGCCAGACCGGAGGTGCCCCCCTCTCGGCCGCGGGCCTGCCCCGGCGGCCGAAACTCACCCGACCCGCGGCACCCCCGACCCACACGCCTCCCCGGCTCCCTTTATCAGCCGCTCTCCCCCGGCAGCCGGGGCCGCGGCGGGGCCGCCCCCCGCGCAGGGGCGGAGGGGGCGGCCGGCGGGCGCAGGTGCGGGGCGGTGGTGGCGCTCCCCGCCGCGGCCCCTAGATGGCGCCCTCCGGTCGCTTGGCGACGCGGCGGGCGCGGGGAGCGGCGGCGGGCGCGGCCGGTGGCGGGGCGGCCGCCAGCTCTGGCCCCGCGCACGCACCTGCCGGCGGGACGGCAGAGCAGCGCGGGCCCGGTGGTCGTTGAGGCCCTCGAACAACAGCAAGTCCGGTTCGCGGCGGGGCGGGCTGCGCGCTGATCGCCGCTGCCGTTAAGCCAGCTGCCTCCCGACCTGCCTGTGGCTGGAAACGGCCCTTTACAGCTCTCCTCCTGCCTTCTTGTCTCCCTCCTTTCATCCCTTCCACTCCAAGCAGCCCCGATCGCCCCGCGTCCCTCGGGCAGGGCTCAGGCATAGAAGAAAGCGGAGGCTGGGAGGTGACGGTGGGACCCCCAGCAATACCGGGTGGGGAGGAAGGGTTCGTCCTCTGCCGTTGTATCTGCCTCACCCCACCCCCAGGGCCTCTGCTTTCAGGGAACTTCCTCATTGCCTCCCTCACTGTGCAGTCATCAGCACTTGCGGGGTTCAGATTTGTCTTTCTCAGAGATGCTCTGTGCCTTTCTAACTGTTGATTGTACCATGAGGAGCTTGGTGGTGGGCCGTGGCGGGGCCAAAAGCTCCTCCCGATAATGTATTTTGCTGTAGTTTCCTCACTCCCTGTTGATGTTACCCCATGTCACTGAAGAGAAAGGCAGAAATAAAGGACTCGAGAAATACACAACGTGAGCGCTCTGCGAAACGAAGCTTGCGTCCCGTGGCGCGGAGATAGCCCGTGTAAATGGGAGAGCCCCGAGCCTGGTAAAAGAAGACCGGGAAAGGAAAGAAGGAAAGAAGGAAAGAAGGAAAGAAGGAAAGAAGGAAAGGAAAGGAAAGGAAAGGAAAGGAAAGGAAAGGAAAGGAAAGGAAAGGAAAGGAAAGGAAAGGAAAGGAAAGGAAAGGAAAGGAAAGGAAAGGAAAGACACTGGTCACTGTCCCCTTCCCCCACCACACATACCACAATATCACCTGGTGCCCCTTCCTACACGAGACTTCCTGGAAGAATTGCTTTGTCAACATTTAAACACATCGAACAATTTATGTCTACCCAGATTAAAAATACCGGCCTGTCCCGGGGCCCTGTGTGCCCTGTGGGACCAGGTGAGGCCGAGACCACGGGCCTCTTCCCGCTCCCACGGCTCCGCACTCATCTCCCCAACCCATTCCCACTTCACCAGCCCTTGGTACTTTTTATCCCGTGCTACTTGAAATGAACCTTTCCGCCTCTATTTTCCCCTTTTCTTTCTTCCCCCCTTCTTTTATTTCTTTTACTCTTTCTCAAAGAGGATCTGAGGATCTCCCCTTTCTTCGCTAGCCCAGCCCCCCCGCAAGCTAGAAACATTTACACTTCAAAAGAGGCGACCGCCTCTCTGCGGAAATTTCAAGAAAAATAAACTTTTGGGGGGAGTTGCAGCGATAGCGCTCTTTCGATGTGCTTCATTATCCGGCTTTCTCCAGCTGATCAAGCCGAAATCTTCTCCATTTATCCTATTTCCCACCCCCGGCCCCAATACACATAACCGCGAGGGCCCTGTCAGCTCCTCTCCGAAGTCTTTCTAGTCTCCCGTGCTGCTTTGGCTTCGCCGACGCTTTGCCGAGCTCCCCTGGTCCCTGGGATCGGGTTAAACAAACGTTCCTCTCGGCCATGGCCTCCTCTCCTCCGCGGCCCGCGGGGACGGGAGCTCTGCCCGGGAACAAAAGGGGTCGGCGGCGAGGGGAGCCCCTTGCAGAAGTCAGGCCTGGAGCAAAATTGTTGTGTTTGCGATCACCGCTGCCTTCAGAGCTACGACTTGCGCCCACGTTGGCTCCCAGTTTTCTATGGGTTGTCTGTCGCTGATTACACTGGAAACCAGTTAAACGCGACCTGTGGCTAGCGGGACGGTGAGCTGCGATGGCAGAAGTTTTGTATTTATACCATCTTGACATGCTGCTGACTCCTCGGCTTAACACACCGCCTGTCTTCCCCTTGCTGAGCGTGCGAGCGCTAGATGTTGGTACTTTGCAAGCGGTTTAGCTCTCCCCTTAACAGTTCCCAGCGCCATATTTACGAATTTACAGGACAAATCTGCGCTGACCATAAATATGTATTTTTGTGACCTGCGACAACTAATTTCCGAGTGGGAATGTTGAGGGCGAAATCCCAGGCTGTGAAATTATAAAGAAAAAAAGAAAAAAAGAGCCCAGGCTGGAATGTGAGCGTTTAAGGAAAGATGTCGGCGTGTGTGTGAGTGGTCTTCAAGGAAAGGGGCGCTTTTGTAAAACCTTCCTGGACGAATTTTCGGGTGCTTTGTCTGAGGACAGAGTGATTTCTGGCCTGAGTAGACATCCCACGGCTTCTGCCCACCCATCATCCAGAGGAAAGGGGTGTCCAGACCAGGGATCACTCCTTCGCTGTAGGGGTGCTGGGATGTTATCTTCTCCGTCGGGGAGAGGGCGATGGAGCAGGGCCGGAGTGCCGGGCAGCAGCGTAGAGATGTGAATCAAAGCTGCCTGGGAGGTTTTTCCCGGGCTGGGCAGTGCTGGGCAGTGCAAAGGGAGGCAGACAGGGCCCTGCCACCCCTCCAGCCACTCTGCTCAGGAGACCTGAGATTGCTCTTGGTGGCCCAGTTTAACAAATAAACAGAAAGTTAGGTTTTAAACGAACAATTAATAGAAATAGAGCGCGAAAATGATAACAGACCTCCATCCTTCCCCTCCCCCTGTGTCTCCGAGCCCCTCTGCCCCTCTCCCTCTCTTTCCCTCTAAGCACCTCTGGTCACGTTGGAGGATGAGTTTTTGGAGAGCTTCTGGTACAATATGGAGCACCACGGGCTGCAATTTCACACTCCACAGCACATTCCCCCTAAAGCTACTTTCTTTTTTTTTCCCCGTCTAAGACCCCCTCATGTCTCCCCCTCTTTCTTTCTCTCGCTCTTTTGTGAGCCATGGGTGGGTTGCATGTCTGGGGGAGGCCGGGGCCGCGGGGAGGCCGGCGGACGGGCCCTGCCAGCGGGGCGGGTGCGTGTGTGCGCCGGGGGGGCCGCGCTCCCCCCTCCCCCTGCCTGCTGCTGGCTTTTCCCTTCTCTGCATTTGTTTGCCCTGAATGGTAATAGCCCACGTGTGCTGCTCTTTATTCAGCCACCGACACTTTAACCTCTCCTCTTTACAAGAGAGCGTTTGCCACAAAAACGAGACAAGCCGGAGACCTTTTACAGCCTCATTGAGGGAAAAAAAAAAATGAAAGAAAGAACGAGGGAGGGAAAAAGCCAACAATGTGAAGAGACACTTCTGCAACAAAGCCGCCTCTTAGCGCACCGGGCCGGCCTAAGCTGGGGAGAGTCTCCAAGCCTCCCGGGCCACAGACATATGGGGACGGGGACAGCCTCGGCGCAGATCGCCCGAGCCTGCCCCCTCCCTCCCCAGACAGGTAGGCAGGGAGTGGGCACACGGCTCCCGGCGCCGGGCTTGAGCCTCTGTCCCCTGCCCCCGCCTCGTACCCGGTCCAGGAGCTGGGGGAGCCCTCGCGGTCCCTGGACCTGGCTCCCAGCGAGGCGTTCTCGGTGGGCCGGCATAGTCCCCTTTTCCCAAAACCCCTGCCACGCTTCTCCCCTTTTGTCTGTTCCCCGGTACGCGAACCCCTCGGCCTCGCCTGCTCAGTTCTTTGCCCCCGAGCGGCGGAGCGGGGGTGGGGTGTGTGGGCAGCGGGGCCGTGCTGTTCCTCTGACCCAAAGGAGCTGGCCCAGACCCTCCTGTCCCTCTCATGACGGGAGGCCGCGGTACCGGCGAAGCCCAGCTGCCTCTTCCCTTTGCCCTGGGCTGCTACTGGGGTAGAGGCGTGGGAGCCCCGCTCTGCTGCCTCCTCCCCCCGCGCTGGAGATGTCTTTTTTTTGTCCTGCTCTAATTTCTCCATAAAACTCCCGATGAGTGAATTAGACGCTTATTAAAGTCTCCTTTTAATCAGCAGTAATGGGAGACCCTCCCTCCCTCCCTCTCTCTGCCCGTCCAAGGTTAGTTTGCCTCCGGGCCATTTGCAAATGTTAGGATTTACAGTTATCACACGCAAAAACATTTATATAACCCCTAACTATAATACACCCATAAAAACGGGGAGGGAGCGAAAACTGCTGTTGATCAGCGAAAAACCCTATGGCTTGCCCATTAAAGTCCCTGGAAAGGGTAATTCCAGCAGTCAGAGGGGCCAAAGTGTGGTAATGACTGCCTGGGATTCACAGCTCCAAAAATGATCGCACAAAGACACCTGACGGGGAGAGGGATGGCCACTGCGATCCCCTCCGCTCCCTCCGCAGGGCCGGCGGGGGAAGTTTGGAGCAGACTTCTCGCACATTCGTTAGAAAGTGATAGATATCCCTCGATACTTTTCTTTCTTTCTTTCTTTCTTTCCTTTCTTTCTTTCTTTCTTTCTTTCTTTCTTTCTTTCTTTCTTTCTTTCTTTCTTTCTTTCTTTCTTTCTTTCTTTCTTTCTTTCTTTCTTTCTTTCTTTCTTTCTTTCTTTCCTTCCTTCCTTCCTTCCTTCCTTCCTTCCTTCCTTCCTTCCTTCCTTCCTTCCTTCCTTCCTTCCTTCCTTCCTTCCTTCCTTTCCTCCTTTCCTCCTTTCCTCCTTCCTTTCCTCCTTCCTTTCCTCCTTCCTTTCCTCCTTCCTTTCCTCCTTCCTTTCCTCCTTTCTTTCCTCCTTTCTTTCCTCCTTTCTTTCCTTCTTTCCTTCTTTCCTTCCTTCTTTCCTTCCTTCTTTCCTTCTTTCCTTCTTTCTTTCCTCCTTTCTTTCCTCCTTTCTTTCCTTCTTTCCTTCCTTCTTTCCTTCCTTCTTTTTCTTTCCTTCTTTCTTTCCTTCTTTCCTTCCTTCTTTCCTTCCTTCTTTCCTTCTTTCCTTCTCTTTCCTTCTTTCCTTCTTTCCTTCTTTCTCTCTCTTTTTCTCTCTTTCTCTCTCTTTCTCTCTCTTCCTTTCTCTCTCTTTCTCTCTTTCTCTCTCTCTTTCTCTCTCTTTCTCTCTCTTTCTCTCTCTCTCTCTTTCTCTCTTTCCCTCTCTCTCTCTTTCTCTCTCTTTCTCTGTCTCTCCCTATCTTTCTCTCTTTCTCTCTTTCCCTCTCTCTCTCTTTCTCTCTCTTTCTCTGTCTCTCTTTCCCTCTCTTTCTCTTCTTTCTCTCTTTCTCTCTTTCCCTCTTTCTCTCTTTCCCTCTTTCTCTCTTTCTCTCTCTCTTTCTCTCTCTCTTTCCTTCTTTTCTTATTTTCTTTCTCTTCTTTCTTTTCTCTCTTTTCTCCCTTTTCTTTCTTTTCTTTCCCTTCCTCTCCCCTTCACGTTTGCCTTTCCTTCTCAGCCAAGCTGAGCCCGGACAACTTCTATACACACACGAATCCACCTCCCCAGAGAAAGTTGCCCCGGTCGCGTTTCTGGCAGCGGTTCCCAAGCCCCGTTGAGCCCTGCCTCTACCCCCACTTCCCTCTGCCACGGAGGGCTCTGTGCTCCGAGGGGATGCGCCGGGAGCTGGGTTGAGGAAGGCAGGCTCATTTCCACGGCTAAACAAAGGCTGGAAACGCACAAAGGACCTGGCTCGGCCCTCTGCCCAGTGCGAGAGCCGCAGGTGAGGGCTGGGGCTTGCCCGGCCGGGTGCGGGGGGACTGCTTGCCAAGCAGTGCTTGAATTGGCGAGGGGGAAGGCGGGAGCTTGCAGGGCTTCAGGAGAACCTGGTCGTAAGTTGGTGGGGAAACTTTCTCCCCCCTTCCCTGTTTCTGGGAAAGCCGGACGATTTCGGTTCTGTCTCCGCCTGTCCCCTTCGCACAGAGGGGCTCGCTCCTTCCCTTCCCCTGACTGGGAGCCACGAAAGCCCAAGTTCGGCGCCTAATTAAAAAGACTGGCAGGAAGAGTCATTTCTCTTTAACATCAGTTGTTAATGGCCTCGGAGTTTAGTGCATCTGAGGAAGAAGACACAGAACGAGAGGCAGGAGAATGGAGTATGCGGGGAAACGGAGGGGCTGAAAGAAGGGGAGTCTAAGCGTGGTGGAGGAAGAGAAGGAGAGAATAAAAGAAAGAGAGAAATGGAGAATTTCAACTTAAAAAGAGAAGCTAGAAGGGGGCGGGGAAGGACTGAACTATGAGCAGACACCAAATCTCCCCTCCAGCTCCCCTGGCTGCCTCGGCTGGGCAGACTGGGGAGAGGGACAGAGTCAGGGAGCAACTGTGCGGGCGAGGGAGAGCGGCGCGCAGCCCGGGAGAGAGGACGAGCGGATCCGGGATGGCGGGATGGAGCTCTTCCGAACCGCGGAGCGCTTTTGCTAGCTGCCTGCCTTGCCTTCTCCTCTCTTGCACCCCGATCCCTTCCCTCCTTCCTCACCTCTCTGAGGTTTGAAAACCCAGCGTCACTAATCAATACGAACCCCGGCTCTGTGAGTGCGTGTGTGCGTGTCTGTGCGTGTGCGTGTGTGAGCGCGTCTGTTGATCCTGACCTGCTGGACTTCAAAAATCTGCCGCTTCCGACTCCCTCCCAGCCTGTAAGTTCAGAATTACAACCTTCTACATCTATGCAAACTTTTATTTATCGGAGAATTCCTTTCTCTAGGAGAAAGAGAAATTGTCACCATGTGATCGGCTAATTTCTGACACACGGGGCTTTAGCCCTCCCCCAGAGTGGGAAAAAAATGTCTCCCGTGGATCTCTTTGAACTGTGCACAATCCATAACTTTGGCAATGTATATACAGCGTTATTTCTGCAAGGCAGTTTTCCAGGGTTAGGGGAGGTGGTTGCATTCTGCTAAATGGATCCTTTGTGGTGAGTGCAGATTTATGCCCAGTTTTGATTTATAATTAAATTAGCTTCTAATTTGCAATATGTGTGTCTGTGTTTAAAATGTATCTAATCTGTGAAATTGAGGACGGGGCACTTTAAATGAAAATCTACCTTTCGCCTCAAGGGTTTCTTTATGAAGGGATAGCCGAGAGGGCAGCGTTCAGCAGGAAAGCGGGGCTGTAATTTCCATTAGGAGATGTCAATCAATCCTTCTTTTCAATACATCAATTAATAAATCCGATTGGTGCTGCGGGCTGCTCCCCCCGGGCACTCTTTCTGGCCGGCTGGGGAAGTGTGAGGAGAAGGCAAACTTTGGCAGGGAAGTCCTCGCAGGCAGTGTCCGGCCCGGTCCCCCGCCCACCCCCCGCTCCGGCCCTGCGCTGGGCTGCGGGATCGGCTCCAGCCCGGCTCCGGCCCGACGCGGCCCTGAGGAAGGCGGGCGAAGCCGGCGGGACTCTCCCCATCGGCTCTCGGGTTCTGGCAGAGCTACATAAGCACAAGCTGGTGAGGCACGGTCGTTTTTTTCGCCCGCACACGCTCGCCAGAGACACGGCACGGCGGTGGGGGTGTGCACACGCGGTTAGAGCCGGGCCTGGGACCTGCCGTCTGAGCTGATTTATATTTAGGCTTCACTTATTTAGACGACACCCCCCTCGCCGCACTCCGTCCCACCCCACGCAGCTCTAACCCGGGCAATAAACATCATCGTTTTGTTCGGTTGTTTTCCAACGGAACAGCAGCACCCAGCTTTCATTTTTCACAATTAAAAGGGGGCCCGAGTAGTGGGGAACTCCTCCAACCCGACAGCTCGCCCGAGCTCTCTGTGCCGTTAACGTGCGCTCTGCACCAACAAATCAGCGGGGAAATGTGGGGAAAAGGGTATTTCTTTATTACTATATTTTTTTTCTAACGGGCAAATATAGGAATTCCGTGGTCTCTCTCTAATTTAGCAATGACACCAATTCCTTTTTCTTTTTAAGCGGTGCTGGTGGTTCAGAAGAGCGCCACGGCGGTGGGTACGCGCGTGGCTGTGGGCAGCCTGCGGGACGCCCGGCGCGGGGACCCGGTGCCGCCCGCGGAAGGCCAGCCCGGCAGGGACGGGCAGGTCTGTGGAGGGGCTGGCGTGGGGACAGGGCGGCACCGAGGTCCTCCCGTTGGGTCTCTGCCCTTAGAGCTTCGTAGGGTCAGAAAAACCCGACAAACAAAACTAATTCAATGTGTCGCCTTTCCGTGCCAGCGCACACACGATATTTTGTAGAAATCCAGCTAAAGAAACGGATGAGTTTTCTGAAACTCCGACCGGTGGAAAGAGACACTTAAGGGAGGGAGACCATCCTCAGACTACTCTGTAGCCACCACCATCATCATCATCATCAAGCCCGTCCGTTTGATATAAAACCAGCACGATAGGGAACACGCTGTCACTGAACGCTGTCTCCCCAGCTTCCCTTTTTTTACACCCCCAACCATACGGCTTTTTACCCTCAGATTTGCGGGCTGCGGTTGTCGGTTTGAATTGCTCGACACAAACGTCTTTTGCGTGTCTCCAGCGAGCGGAGTAACGCTGGGTAAAGACAGGGCTGCGAGTGGGAGCACGGGTAGTCTGGGTTTGCAGGGCTGAACTTCGGGAGAGAAAGAAGTAAAAAGAAAAGAGATATTGAGAGAGAGTCTCCCAGGCAGCTTGATCCCATTAGCTCCGTCCTTGGGTTGCATATTTATACGGTCTAGGAGGTGAACAGATGGACTATCAATTTAATTCCATCTTCAACACCATCAGAGATTGATTTTCTACTCGCTTTTAATTTTGCCATAATTAATTAGATCATTACAACTGTTTTCTATTGATCTCCCTATTTAAACCTCAGATGCAAAGGGACTTCGGCAGATCCTTTAAAAACACAGAAGGGAAAAGGAACAGAGGGGGTTACAAACTTTCTGAAGGTTTTTTTCAGTTTCGACTTAGAGGATTTTCGGTGCAGAACAGCGAAAAAACGCCGCTGTGGCCTTTTTCTTTTAGGAGGCCTTTTTCGTAGCCTTTAAATTTTTCCTTTACGTTTTGGTGAATATTTGTCGGTTTTATATATAATATACAACATATATAATAGATTTAATTAGTTCGATTATGAAAATATAAGCTCGCACATGTATATATGTATATACGCATATATACACGCATACGACACACTTAATATTAAGATTTACTGAGGTGGTGCACATACATTTATATTTGAGGAATCTATCGACAGAAAAGAAACGTGGTTTTTCGAAGGGCGGGTGTTTTTATTTGCCTCGCGTACGTGTCTCCCTGTTTGTGCACCTGAATCACTCTCTAAACAGGAGATATTTCACACTGCGACTTCACCAGAGACGACAAAAGAAAGCCGGAGCTGCAAGCCCCGCTTCCCAGCGCCCGCCGGAGCTTTTCTCCCCTTCAGCAATCGGCTGGCTGCCGGGGCAGCAGCATGGCTTTGTGCTGACAGTCGGCGACGTTTGCATTTTAAACCTCCATTCAGGTTTCTGTCTTTTTTTTTTTTTTCCCTAAAATCCCTAAGTTAAAAGCTCCGTTTATATATGTAATTTGAGGGAACCAAACAGCGTAATTGTGCTTTTACCGCGAGCGTCAGCGCCGAGGAAAACCTCTCCTCTCTGGCGGGGTTTGTTTGAAGCTTTGTTTGCAAATCATAAAATTGACGACGGGGAAATGGGGGGGGCGGGGGGCGCGATCTGGAGATCCGTCTGTCGGCGGGGCAGGTTTCGGGGGGCGCAGAGCCAGAGTGGCGACCCCGCCGCAGCCCCGCGCGGGGGCGATGCTGCCCCAGTCCCGGCCCCCGCCCGCCTTAGCCCCTCTGCCGGGGCGCAGCTGCTCCGCGCCCCGGTCCTACAGAGAGCGACGAAGCGCGGGACTGCTTGGGAGCCCCCAGGGGCGGTCAGCACTTGTCCAGAGGCAAAAGAGTCACCACAGCGAGCAAAGTTGCACGGGGTGGGGAGACGGTGAGATAAGAGTTTATGCTGTGCCCTGAACTTTCTACGGACAGGAGAGAACTCTGGGACTGGGACAAGTTGCCCAAATCGGCGTGTAAAATAGGCCAGGGGCTGAGAGCGGGTGGCGGGGGCTTGCACGGCAGGCCCGGGCGCCGGGGGTCGGCGAGGCAGAGCAGCCGAGGCCGCTGGCGGCCGGGCCGGGCGGAGACGGGGCTCTATCCAGCTCTCGCTCGCGTCTGGCGGTTCTGCTGCGGGTCCTTGCGAAGCTCTCACGGTAAACACGGTGGGAATCCGGCCCTTCGAGAGGGGCTCAAAGGGGCACCCAGTAGGAAAGGGGGGCATTTAGCAGGTGAGATGGCAAGTGTTAGACGAGAATCTGGCGATGCAAGGAGGGTGTGTGCGGAGGACAGCAGAGGCAGGCTGCCTCCTGGCAAAGGAGGGAGTTGGGGGTGACGGTCTCATCCCTCCCTGCTGAATATTCAGCGCCCCCCCGCCCTTACCTGCTCTTCCTGAGCTCTGAGCCATGGCTCCTCTGCCTAATGGCCCGTCTCCCCGGGACGGCTGCAAACCAGTAGATCCGCCGCGGCCTTTTCTTCGCTTCTCTCCTCCCCGCTTGGGTGTCTTGCTTTCCCCCGCTGACTTTCGAGATCTAGGCGCAACCACCCAAAACTAAACGGTTTAGATAACAACACACACACACCAGAGCACCACCACCACCAAAAAAAAAAAAAAAAAAAAGCCAGAGAAAGAAACGCCGCTCTATTGAGCCGGGACAAGCTAAAAGGAGGGGAAAATAAATAACAATCAAAGCAAATGCAGGGCTGCTTATAAAAGTGGATAGGGACTCACCTGCTCCAGTGTAGCAGGGCTGTGCAGGCGGGGAGGAAGGGGCCTGGGGGGGGTCTTGCGAGGCGGGGGCAGCGCCTGTACTTTGAATCTGCTTCCCCTTGCCCCCCTCCCGTAAAGTGGCTACCTGTAGGGAAGTCTTGTTGCAACAGCAGATTAATTTGTTGTCTTATTACCATAAAAATGTGCTCGGAGAGGGGCTGGCAGGGAGTGGGGGACGCGGGACAGAGGAGGAACTTCCTCCAAGTTGAAAAGGCAGGCAGTGGGCTCTGGCTGCGGGGGGAGCGCGCCGGGGCCAGCGGGGGAACCCGTGTGGTGGCGCAGCCCACCCGAGAGCTGGCAGCGCTCAGTTCAGGGACCTGGGCACCTCCCAGGTGGGGTGGCGGGGACAGAGGCTCTCCCGTTTGCTTGGGAGGGGCGGCAGGCAGTCCTGTGAAGTCTGCCCCTCTGAGCGCCTGGCTTTGTGCTTCTGCGAGATTATCTATCTGCCCATCCATCCGTCCATTAATTTATCTGTCCACTCGTCTTTTCCTTGCTGCTACCGCCGCGTTTTAGTAAAGACTTCGCGACTGAAAAGAAATAATAAATAAAACAAAGCTTCAAAGAAAAGAAGAAAAATTCCCAGTGCTAAAGACATCACTGAGCGAATATTTTTCTTTCTCTCTTTCTGCCCCCCCCTCTTCCATCTCCCCATTGATTGAAAGTCTCTCTCAGCTCCAACAAGGAGTCCCAGGAAAAATGAACCATTCTGCTATCGATTCTTCATTAAAATTACATTTCTGCATTTGCTAAATTGGTTTTAAAAAGCTTCCCCTGTTATTATTGTCTTGTCAGAGCCGGCGGTGCTGGGCAAACAGTGTTTAAAAGCTTGGGACCTCTCCAAGATGAGGCTGTTGGGGCTTTGGTGTGTGCATGTGTTTATTTTTTTGAAGTGTTTAGGAAATTGTTAACAACGCGGACTGGCGAAAGGCATGCCCCAAACAAGTGAATCATTGTAAAAGTAAAGAAGGTGAAGGGAGCGCTTTTCTCCATAACACTTAAAATTCATCGATTGTCGCTTCAAGCGAGGGAAAAAAAATAAAAGTTTCATTTTAATTATTAAAATGGGACGCCAACAGCCAATAATGGCAGCAATGAATATTTTTCTAAGTCGTTGTCTCCAGCCCGGTCTGCAGCAGCCGCCAGATCTGTCTGGAGCGGTTCCTCACCTCCCTGCAGCTTGAGCCCTGCTCGCAGCCGCACGGTCCTGCCGCTCTGAAACGTGCTTCCACGGGAGATGTTTAAATAAGTCCAGCTAACTCTCACACACGCACCAGATTCCTCCGACCCAGCCCAAACAAACTCCACGGAATCCCCCTCCTCCCTCCCCAAACTGGTGTGGGAAAAAAACAGGAGGGGCTCTGGGAGATTTACTTTGAATTCTGCAAATCTCTCTCGAAAGAGCAGGGAAGCAGAAATGTCTTCCTGATGTGTTTATCCCCTAATCAGTTCATTAGTTATAAACAACATGACATTAGAAGTTAGGAGGCAGTTGATATTAATTTTTATTTAACTAGTTGATGTTTAATCCGTCACGCCAGGCTGCTTAGAGAGAGCTGCCTGACACAAACCAGTTAGAACTTCATACACCGCGATGATCGTCCGGGCACCGGGACAAACAAACGGCGGCGGGGGGGGTGGGGGGGGACGTGAGGGCAGGGAAACGGAGGGGAAGGGAGCGAGGGGGAGAGGGGCAAACCCGGGAAGGAGGGAAAAGCAGCGAAGGAGGCTGGAAAATTCTTCCCTCCCCGGGATAAAGAGAGGGGAAGGAGAGGGGAAATAAAAAAAAAAAAGGATGTGACTCGGTAGAGAGAGTGAGAGGGGGGAAAGGAGCATGAAAAATATGGCCAGGGGGCTGAGCCGAGCGGGTCGGGAGGAGAAGGTGCCCGTGCCAGGCACCCCTGCGGGGCGGGGGGGCGGCCAGGCGGGCGGCCTGGGGGTGCGGGGAGGGCTGGGCAACAGGGACTGCCTGGGGCCCCCCACGTCCCCGCCCGGCCAGGAGGCGGCGGGGGGCAGAGCCGCCGGACAGAGCGGGGGCCACCTCCCAGCGAACCCCTTTCTGAATGGAAAGGGGCACCGGTTAATTAGAACGGGGCTGACCGAGGGAGGACAGCAACACACGGTGGGGCCGCGCTGGACGGAGACTGGGCTTCTCCCGGCTTTCCAGGGTGTAACAGTTCCCCTTGGTGTCAAACTGCGACCCTTAACCAAAGAGCACAAGTGTTACTGCAAATAAAAGGAGCGAACTATTAAGGGCGAAAGAGTGGTGGGTGCATTTACGGACACACGTCTCTTCCTGCTTTAAGGCCGTGCTGAAGTATCGCCTAACTTGAGCCTAGAACTTCGCATCTGTAATCTCTCGCTTATCCCTGTACAGCAAACTGGCGCTCTACAAAGGGGCATAGGGTACCTGTTAGGCTACACGACGAGTTCCTCTTTATATATGTGAATATCTGCTCTTCATCCACCCAGCCTGCCAGCATGTGAGACCCCCGCTCCTGCCTTTTCTCCCGAGATGACCACCGAACATTATCCCAACACCTCCTTTTTCTGCGGCGGGACCCCCGGCGCTTCTCCCCCGCCCCGTGTGAGCACTCCTCTGCCCCCTCCATGTGTCCTTTCACTCATCGCCGTACAATATGCATTAATGTGAGCTATTCTAATTATATCCGCATGTATTTCACAATTAAGGCATTTATTGGCGAACCAGGAAAACCTTCGGCAATAATTCGGTGCATTACTTGCCCTGGACGTCTCTTCCGCCGTGCGGCTGTGACTACAGGGAAAGCGTGCCTGCCTACGACCAGTATTTTAATATCAATTTCCATATTAATCAATCACTCAATCTATCTGCTGGATAAAGGAAATAGTTCACATTCCGAAGAAAATTGCCTGCTTTCCTGGAGTTAATAGTTAACTCCGGAATAGAAAGTTCCCAGGGAATGCGGAGGCAGAGAGAGCGCGGCTCTCCCGGCGCCCAGCGAGCACCGGTCCCCTCTCCCCTCTGGCCGCGGGAGCGCGGCTGGTCGTAACCCCCCCGGGAAAATATCCGGGTTTATGCGCTCTGGCTGCCTGCGCGTTTTAGGAAAGAAATCGGGACTGAGTGGTTCAAGGAATAAACTCCTGATGGGGATGTAGGATGCAGGAGGGAGGCAGGCTCTTTCCCCATAGACCGAGACAGAAAGTGGCTGCAACAGGTAATAGGGCAGACACCAGCGACACGGGGAGCGGCGGGGGGGCTTTTCAGTAGCGAGGGGAAATGCTCACTGCTTGCCCGTTTGGCAAGCATCGTAAGGAAATGGGTGCCGTTCCCTTTGTTCGGCGTCTCCTCTCCCTTTCTCTGAGGCAGTGTGTCCTCTGAAGGGTAGAGAAGATGTTGAGGAGGAGACCTGCTGAAAACCTACTAGGGAGATGCAGGGGCAGAGGCTCGACCCCGGCAGGGGGGTTGCGGCGCTCGGAGGCCGCTCCCTGGCGTCATCCAGCCGACAGCTGAGTCCGGGGCAGAACTTTCGAGGTGACTTCAGAGGTGCACGGATGTCTGCCCCGCTGTGACCCCACATGGTCGTCTTAGTGCTGGGCTGGCTACCTGGTGCCTTTTGTCAATGACGGTGGAGTTGGAAGGACACAGGGGAAGGGGAGAGAAACAGAGGAGGAAGTGGGCCTCCACTCCGCTTCAGGGCTGTCTGTGGAGGCTGTGGGATGAGCGGAAAAGCTTTGATCTACCAAAGTTGGAGAGATGCTGCAGGCACGGGGAGAGGCTGCCCCTCTGGGGGCTGGACTGGTGGCATAGGGATGGAGTGAGAAGGGATTTGCTAGAGGTGCGGGTCAGTGCCGGGGGAGGCGGTGAGTTAGGGCTGCCCTGGGACGGGACCTGCCCGGCTGCCCTGGGACGGGACCTGCCCGGCTGCCCGCGAGACACACCCGCAGGTGCTCCCGTTGCCTTCGGGTGTCGTCGACAGGGTATCGGTGTGCTGACTGGGGACATGGACGGGTGGGAGCCGGTGGAGCTGCGACAGGCGACGCTGGTGCCGCAGCCTTGGCATGCAGTTGCCGGCCGGGACGTGGCACGGGGAGAAGCGGGCGGGGCGGACGGGCGTCCTGATGCCGCCCCGGGGCACCAAGCCCAGTCGTCTGTGGGAAGCCGGTCCAGGCCGGGAGCTCCGGCACTGTCCCGGAGGGAGCCGTTGGGTCCGCATCCACGCTGGCCCGGGACTCCCGGCATCCCCGCAGCGGGGCGGCCCCGGCCCCGTTCTCTGGAGGGGCGGCCGGGCCGCGCGTCCTGCCAGAGGAGGCAGTGCCGGTCGGCGGTGCCGGCCCCGCTCCGGTCCCCGCGGGCACGGGCTCCGACCTCGGCCCAGGCAGGGAAGGGGGCTTCCATCCCATCCCCAGCGGGGGACGGGGAGCTCTAACCCCAGACTGAGACTCCAAAGTGCTTCCCAAAGTGTTTCCACGCGCCCGTCCCGTCCTCCCGGCCAGAGGCGGCGGCGGGCAAAACCGGGCAAAATCTCCCGAGTCTGGCTCGGGGCCGGACGCGGGCAGATGGGAGCGCTCTCCTGGGGTTTTGGGAGACCTCGGTGCGGTTGTTTCTTCCTTCCCCAGACAGCTCAACACAAGTTTCTAGCGCGCGGGAGGGTCCCGGCAGGCGAGTGGCCCGCGGGTGCCCTGTGCTTAGGGCCAGCCTGGGCTAGCAGGGGCTGCCCGCAGGGCTGCGGAGTGTGGGGAGTCCCTTCGTGGATTAGGGGAGGAATGAGGGAGAGGGACACGCAGGCGGTCGTCGTTGCCAGAGCTGAAGAAGAGAAAGGGAAAACAGGAAGATCACTTAAAAAACCCTGGAGGCTGGAGACAGAGCGCGCCCTGTATTAATGTGTAAAAGAAGGGGAAATAAAAGAAGAATGGAACTGAGAAAATAGAAATCAGGATGGATGGATAGACAGAGAGACATACATTGATTTTCACTAATATTAGAGAAAAAAAACCTGGCTGAATAAAAAAGGGGACATTTAATTTGAAGATGAAAGGAGGATAGATGGATAAATAGACATAATAGATATAAAATTTTAATGCAGAAATAGAAAGTATGAGAAGAGTGAGACAGAAAATGGGGAAGCATTTCACATG
This sequence comes from Streptopelia decaocto, assembly GCF_964273445.1. Lineage (NCBI taxonomy): Eukaryota > Metazoa > Chordata > Aves > Columbiformes > Columbidae > Streptopelia > Streptopelia decaocto. The sequence continues at coordinate 51,702,141 of NC_138659.1, forward strand.
TCCACAACCTAGCGCTTGTAGACAGAAAGAAGGGAGTGAGGGGGCAGAGGAAGAGAAAGGATAAGAGAGAAATGGGAAGGAAAGAAAGAAAAGAA